>NC_040906.2:92779643-93099484 GCF_004126475.2 Phyllostomus discolor
ATTTTAACCATTCTAGTATGTGTAAAGTATATTTCATTGTGGTTTTAATATGCATCTCCAAAAATATTAATAATGCACAGTGGAAATATTTTAATGAAAATTATATAATAAACAGAAGACATTGAAAAAGTTAGAGGTTAAAGAGGTTAATAACTAATTATATATAAAATGCAGGAGAAATCGGAGATGATATTAGTGGGAAACCCTTTAAATCGAGTAGCAACTAGAGGGGTTATGATCTGTTTTAGCCACTCTTGAAAAAGTACAAAACCACAAATATGAGTTATGTTTTCAGAACAATGCAATGTTATTTAAAGGGGAACTTGGAGGCGACATCTTGGAAATAAATATACCTTATGTGTGTAAGCCACTGTTTCAAATCCAGGCTTAATGGTATAGGATTGATGCAATAAAATTTACCAAATACCAAATACAAATATTTCTGACAGATTCTGATGCAAAAATTCAATGGGAAGCTTTGTTTCTTATACAATACAGTATCCAGATTGTACTCAATTAGTAATTATGCAGCAAAAACACTGACACAAGGCTGCTCAATTTATAATTTTTTTCCAAATTAATTTTGATGGCATGTATAAAGATTGGAGTGCAAAATTTTGTATACCTCAAATTATCCTCTGGGTGGTGTGTGTCCACCCCTGCACATCCATACAGTTTCAGGAGGGAGAAACAATCACCTAGTCAGGTGTATCGGTCAAATAAATGAACATTAGTGATTGATGAGCATGGTATGAAATGTCAAGGGATACTCTAGTTCTTCATTTTTGAAAGGACAGATATGCATGAGATATCTACTGAGACTGGAAGAATCATGGAATTGTTTTTTTTTCTGTTTTATTTTTTCTTCTGTATGATAGTATTTCACTCCAGGATGTGAGAGATGAGCAATTGTAAATGTAAACAGAAAGGATACATTAAACATGCTGAGAAGACATCATTCAGGAAAGAAGAGGCTGGAGGAGAAAAGAAGAATGGATTTGAGGCACATATAGAAGCAACTTGGGTAGGTGTTTTGGCAGCTGAGTGTGTAGGCTATTTCAACTATGTTTTCTAATAAATAAGTGGTTATAATATGACTTTTTATTGCTGTGGCTATGACAAATATGATTTCCCATTAAAGCAGCCAGAAATAAGTTTATGAGTAAGTACTCAGTGCTTTATTTTATAAAATATGTAAGTATATATGAATGTATTTTTAGCAGTAGTATTATATATAGATTTCTTAGAAACTTAGCATACACACAGACACACACACTTTCTCCTGGATATTCTTAGACTGGAACTAAGAGCTAATCTGTCTTAAGTGATCATCTACCTAAGTAGTTAAAAGTAACTTAGAAGATGGGTTTGATTTGTTGCACTTGAGCCAGAATTCTGGGAAGAGATAATGTAGAAAGTCATGAAAAATATTCTTTAGAAGATTTTGTGATTTTCTAGAGCCAGTGTTTTTCAAAACTTTAATTATAGACCACTAGGATAAAAATACAGATAATGGTTTGGCTAAGGAAAGATAGGTGTGGTCTAGCATAAAATTAAGTCAAAGTCGTATCGTAGTAGACTGCCTTTTTAGGCAGGTTAGACAACTAAACTCATCTATTTGGAACTTTTGGCTACATAAATTCTTGTGATGTAAAATATATACTAACTAGTTTCAAAGCACTCTGCAAAGAGTTAAAGAATATTTTCAATGCATTATTTGGATACTACCTGCAAAGTAGGAGCTCTTAGAGTACCTTCCCCCAAAGTCACAGAGTCCATACATAAAAATGTCATTCATTTTCTTATAAATTTGAAAATTTCAAACTCTTTCAAATACTATATACTTTTGTTTTCCACGAAATACTGACAGTCATATTTCTTGTTAATCTCAACAGAACCACATTAAAATAATAAGATATAAAGCTATAAATACATTAGAGAAAGAAACAGTAATATTAAACATCTGTTTAAGCTGCATGTGAATCTAATTATTCCAAAAGGAAAAGTTAATTAAAATCATTTAATAAAGGAGATAATAAATGAGAAAACAAACCAATGAAAATAAACCAAAATTACTATAAAGATCACAATTTAAAAACATGAGATAAAAGCACAATAACATGTCACTGCATATTCATCAAAATGTCTAAAATTTTTATAAGAGAACTAAAGACTGGCAATGCAAAGTTGTTAGCAAGGATATGGGAATACTAGAACTCTCATACATTGCAACTGAAAATAAAAATCACTACAGTTAATTTATAATACTACTTGGCAGACTTTATTAAATGCTACCCATTCCTAGGGAATGGGCTCAAGAAAATAGAGTGCATATGTCTACCAAAATACAGGTGTATAGCAGTTTTACTAACAATATCCAGCAATGGAAATAATAAAAATATATACCAATAAAATGGATAAATAATTGGATATTTCATACAATGGACTAATTCATAGCAATAAAAATATAATAATTACTGATTCATGCAGCATCATGGGTTAACCTCACAGACATTATTATGCAAAGTAAAATGTCATTGCAAAAAAATACATACCATACCCTTCAATTTATATGATGTTCAAGATAAGGTAGCATCAATTGATAGTGAAAGTTAGAATAATGATTACCTCTTGGCAATATTAGTGATGATAAATAAGCTCAAGGAAACATTCTGGTGGAGTAGTGAAGTTTCTGGATCTGATTTGTGGTTATTTTGCAAAATAATGTGCTTACATGGCTTAAGTCTACAGACTTAAGATTTGTAAACTTTATAAATTGTATGGTATGCATTTCACACATTTTTTAAAAAATAGGGTTTTTTAAAGAATAGATATGTGATACCTAGAAACCACACACAGATATACAAAAAAACCTGCCATTTTCATTCAATCAAATACCTTATAAAGTTTTCATTATAGCAGTTTTTCACACTTCAATTTAAATTTTTAGTAATTGTGAAAAATTACTTTTAAATCATAGAAAAATACAAATCTCTATATGCCAAAAAAGTCACAATGCAGGGGTATAATATGGGAGGGAGAAATTCTATACTTCTCTAGTTCCTGAGATTATCACTGTTATTGTGCATTGCAGCAAATTGTACCCTTGAGACAATGGCATCACTGTCTCAAGGATATTCAGTTTTTAAAAAAAGTAAGAAAAAATGTGTTATATTTCAGAAATACTTTCATCAAAAAGGATAGTTCAAGGGGTACACTTTAGTGCCTCAGAATGTTTACTCACTTGCATTCTTTCTATGCTGAGTGGATAAGGTTTTCTTAAGGTTATCTTCAAATAAAAAAAGCCATTGTTTTGGAGAAACACATGTTATTGATAAACTTTCTGGGAGTTCAGAATACCATTTTGTGACATGAGATTGTTTACCCTCTGGGTTTTCACCTTAGTCATTTGGAGGGTGTCAGCTGACCTTTATATACTCTTGTTCACTGTATTTGATATACTTTACTAGGCAGAATGAGAGGGAGATTTCAAATAAAATAAATTTAAAAGGAAGGGTCAAATCAACCTCTTCCATCTAAAAAAATTTCAAAGGCAAGAATTTGTTGCTCTGACATAGGTTTTTAAAGCTTAAAATCTTCAGGGGATTCAGAGGTTGGTGGTTTTTATAGAAACACCCTTTCCTTTCCTTTCTTTCTCACTAGGGATGCGAAGAGGTAAAGAATTGTTGATACACAAGGATAAAAGATAAGACTGAATCACAGGGCAAAATGCAAGAAGCAGTCTGAATTCTGCTGTTCCTCCATGGGAGACCAGATGGCTGATATCACACACCTGTCATGGACAGTCTCAGCAATTGATTTCAGAACTTCTGGAGATGCTGACCTGTATAGCCCATGAGCTATAGCAGGCATAGGACTATGCGTACTACTTAGAGATATCTTGTCTTCCTAGGAAGCATTTTCCATGGAGGCTGTTTGAACCTGGCAACTCAGAGTCAGGAACAGTGAAGGTAAGTTAAACATTGAGAATGAAAATATCTTTCCCTTAATTTACCACCGTCTACTCTCCAGATGCTCCTTGATTTATAATGGGGTTATATCTCAATAAACTCATTGTAAGTTGAAAATATTGTAAGTTGAAATGAATTTAATATACCTAACCTACCAAACATCATAGCTTAGTCTAACCTACCTTAAACATGGCCATTACATTAGCCTAAGGCTGGAAATTATCTTGAGTTTCAGCTTAAGAACAATTGCCTTCCTGTTCTCACCAAAAGCAGGAGACACAGATGGGAATTTTGTAGACATAATGGGCTGCAAAACACAAACCACAATATTAAAAAAAAGTGCTGGCAACACAATACACTGTAGAGTAACAGTTTTTTTTTACCCTCATGATCATGTGGCTGACTGGTAGCTGTGGCTGTGGGCTGCTGCCCAACATCTTAGGGAGTGTCATACTGTATATCACTAACCTGGGAAAAGAATCAAATTAAAAATCTAATGTATGGTTTCTACCAAATGAGAATCACTTTTGCACCATCATATAGTAAAAATTGTTAGTTGAAACATTGTACATCTGGGACCATCTGTATTTAGAAGCAGCAAGAAGGGTCCACTACCATTGACCTTAACCAAAATAAAAGCAACACCACAGCAGCCTTCAGGGTGAATATGCCCAGTCCAATGCAAAAGCAATAGAATTATAAAGATGAAGGCACATTTTTTTCCAATCACTCCTGGTTAACAGGCTGTAAGTATTAGAGTCAACTTCTCATGATCAAAAACTTAATAGTATAGATCATGTCTGCTATATTTTCCAGGCCTTAATACAATTGTCAACTTGCTGGACACATGGAAAAACAATGGGCATTGATGTTACCTTATCTCTACATTCTCTATGTTTTATAGTTATCTGAACTCATCATTTTATGTAATTTTAAAATGTAGTAAATGGAAGAAACTGCAGGGATCTCATACCAAAGTTCTTTACCTTATGGGATTTCCCAAGGTGTGTAGGTAAAGGAGAGTATAAATTGACTGAGAAAAATGAAAATGTAAGTCATCTCTTCCTCTTTAACTGAGTTGATGCTTTCTTCTGTGCTCCCAGTGCAGCCTGTGATTATCTGGGTCATCAGCTGTGAGAGACTGAGATAATCATCTTCAGGTCAAGGCACCCAGTATCACAGTCCCTCCAAAGCTCCTCCCTAGCATGTTATTATATATGTTTTATTTCCTCTTTATATTCATTGATTTTCCCATGCTGTTTTTAGTTTTCATAATATATTTTATCTCAATATAATATACTATTTAGTTTTATACATTTTGAGAGTATATGAAATGCTTCCTATAATAGATTTCTATACCTTTTCTTTACTCAATATTATGTTTCTGAGAACCATCCTTGTTGTTATCAGTTTAGTTAATTCATTTTCACTTATGTTTCATTTTTCATGATAGGAATATATGTTATTTATCTACCTTGTTTTTCATGAACATTTTGAAGTGTTTTATATTTTTTACTATTACACATAGTGCTGCAATAGAAATCCTATGACTATATTCTGGAATACACAAAAGTATCTCAATGATATGAAACCAAAAGGGAAATTCTTAAATTTTATGGTGTAAATATTTTAATTTTTCCAACAAAAGGACATATTTTTCCTCAAGTGTTTTTTGTTTGTTTTTGTTGTTTTTCTATTTGCTCTCACATTAGCCATGTGTGAGTATTCTTCTTAATCCTTACCTGCACTATGTATTGTCAGACTTAGTTTTTGCCAATCCATTGAGTGTACAATGCTTTTTCAATGTGGTTTAATTTGAAAAATCCCTGACTTGGCTATTTGAGAATGCTCTGTTAGTTACCCCTTCAAGTTTTTTGATCATTTTAATTTTTTTCCTTATCGATATGCAGAAAATTTTATATGTTCTGAATACTATTTCATTGTCAGTTATACATGTTCTAAATATCTTTTCTCATTGTGAGTTGTCTTCTCTTACTCTTTTGTGTGATTTGATAAGCTAGAAGTATTAATTTTATATCATTAAATGTATCATTCATTCTTTCTTTTTATTTAGTGCTCTATTGTCTTTTTTTTAAAGAACAGTCTTTTCTTTCTTTTTTTAAAGATTTTATTTATTTATATTTATTTTTAGAGAGGGAAGGGAGGGAGAGAGAGAGAGAGAGAAACATCAATTTGCGGTTGCTGGGGGTTATGGCCTGCAACCCAGGAATGTACCCTGGCTGGGAATCGAACCTGGGACACTTTGGTTCCCAGCCTGTGCTCAATCCGCTGAGCTACGCCAGCCAGGGCTATTGTCTTTTTTAAAAAACACTTCTCTACACAATGTTTAGATATTCTCCTATGTGGATTTCTAAAATTTTAGTTTTGTTTTGACATTATGTATTTTAATCCCACTGGAATTTATATTTGCATACGGTACAGAATTGGGACCAATTTCATTTTTATATCTGCATAATAATTATTTCAATAATTTTATTGTAAAGTCTATTCTATAATTACTGATTCTAATTATTAGCTCTGCCATTCTATATTCAGATTATCTGTTGTTTTACCTTTTTCTGTTTGTATATCCACATTGAATGACACATTATGCTTCACTATTAATTTATGATAAATTCTTGTGGCAAACTTACATTCCTGGTTCTTTTTCTGTATTTCTCTTATTCATTGTTAGATCCTTGCTCATCTATACATATTTTAGACTCTAAATGTAAACCTCCATTATATTTCATTTAGGATTGCCTCGACCTTCTAGAACAATTTCAGGAGAACTTAAACATTAAGATTCTGTTTTCCAGTCAATGAACATGGTCTCTCTTTATTTATAAGATCTTCAATAATGGCTTTTAATAATTAGAAAAAATTGTATAAAAATTCTTAACATATTTTTTGAGATTTATTTCTAGTTAATTTATATGTTTGGTACAATTGTAAAGAGTATTTTAAACTACATTTCACTGTTACTATCTTATGGTTATTAAAAAAAAAAAAAACAAGAAGCCCTGGCTGGTATGGCTCAGTTGACTGGAAGGTCATCCCATAAACCAAAAGGTCACAGGTTCAATTCCCAGTCAGAGCATATGCCTGAGTTGTGAATTCATTCCAGGTCAGGGCGCATTGAGAGGCAACCAACTGATGTTTCTCGCATTAATATTTCTCTTCCTCTCTCTCTCCCTTTCTTCTCTTCTCTCTAAAATATTTAAGCATGTACTTGGGTGAGGATAAAAAAAAAATTCAGGCAATCTTTTAATGAAGAATTCTAGAAATTAATATAATAAATTTTAATAACTTATGGCAGATGCTTTTATAGATAATAATTAACCTATAAATAAAGTTGTATTTATTTTTCCACCCTCATATTTCCACTTTTATTATGTTAATATCTAAGCTGGCACTTAGAATACTTGTAATTTATTATTTTATTACTAAAATACTTGTAATTTATTGATGAATAGAAGTGGTGATAGAAAACATTGTCTTATTTCTATTCTTAAAGGAAAATTTCAGTTTAGTTAAGTTATAAAGTATTTACTGTAGACTTTTTGATGACATACTTCATAAGGATAAATATCTCTCTTTCATTTTTAGTTCACTGAGTGATTTACCAAGAGTGTTGAATTTTGCCAAATGTTTTATTGATATCTATTGAGATGACTATAGGACTTTCGTTTTCCATTATGGTAGGGTGCCACTTTTATAGGGTCATTTTCAGTTTTGAACTATGACAAAAAAAAATCTATAATTATTTTGGTCACCATGTGTGTATATACTTAGAAGTAAAATTTTGAGGTATGTTTAGGGTATTATGTGTTCAATATTACAACTTCTTACCAAAGCTTAATAAGATCCATTTTTTAATTTAACTATATTTTTTGTGGAGATGTAATGGTATGTTCTTATAGTTATAATTTTAATTTCTCTGATTGCTAAGTAGTATACTTAAGAAATGTAGATACAAGCCATGTTCATGAATAGAAAATTATATATTGTAAACACAAAAATGTTCTCCCTATTCATTTATGAACTCAGTGGATTCTTAACCAAAATTGATTGTTACACCTTGGCATAGGCAATATTTGTCTCCACATACATTAAAAAATTTAATGAGTATAGTAAATAATAAAGATAAAATAGAATATATACAGGGAAGAATTTAACAAAGATATTTTAAAATACAATGCTTGAAGAAAATATTTGATGATTTTGAAAGCAAACTTATAAAATATTTCTGTTTAACAAAGAATAAGAAAGGTAAAGTCATCAGAATAGTGGAGAGTAGAGAAGATATTTACACTGATTATGAATGAGAAATGAATAATTTTTTCACTTTATTAGAAACTTGTAAATCAGCAAGCAAGACAGAAAATAAAATAGAAGAAATGGAAAAACACTATAAAATGCTATTCACAGGAAAAAATAAAATAATCATTATCCATCATTTTTTATAGAGGCTATGTGATTATGTGCATCTATGGTAATTTCTGTCGAATGTTCTTGACTATTATTGAATGTTCTAGTTTTATTGTTCCCTTTATCAAGCTAATGCTTATATTTCTCACATCCTATCTATTCAAACTTAAACTCTCTTTTATTTAAGATTAAAATCACCACCCCTCAGGTATCCAGCTAGCTCAGTCGATAGAGCATGAGTCTCATAGAATCACCACCCTTTCTCCTTTAGCTTCTTTTGGTTCACATTTGATGACATATCATTTTCTCATCTTTATTTTGTTTGTAATTTCTTACATCCTTTAGATGTTTCATTTTTTTTGAAAGCTTCATTTTGCAAGGACCACTGTAACTGACCAGTGTGTGGAGCAGACACAAAAGGAAGGCACTAGTCTCTGCTCTTCCTGATGAGTGTCTACATCAGGGAAGAGGTCTCACGGGATGGAATTTCTAGAGTGACAATCTGGATCAAACTGTCCATGTGCTTCTCTGATCCCCATTGTATCCTTCTCCCTAGCAAATACAAAGTACTGCTGTGTCATCATTGCTGTCTTTTATAGATTGCTACCCTGTGCTGATGCTGCACAGTTCTGGGCACGGGGAAGATTGGGAAGAGGAAACACTCAGTAGTAGGCCTTTCCATCTGTTCCCATTGTCAGCTTTACCCCATAGCCAAGCCCTAGCACAGCTCTGAAGTGGCCACTTGCCTCCGCCTGTCATTGGCTATCACTGCTGCATTCCTACCTCATGTGAGTGATGAGGAAGGAGATGGTTCTCCTAGGATTATAAGACGACGTGCTCTCTTTTAACACACTACATCTGTGGCATCTGGTCATTTCCTACTTTAAGCTGCACTTTCCCTTATACATAAAGATGCTTCTGACTTCTACATATACAAGAGTTTTTAATGATAAAATCTGGAGTGTCTCTTAATTCCGTGGCCTCTCCAGGCTTTATTTTAGGGTAGGTTCTAGCATCTCATTTCTATCTTCATGCTTTTTATCATGGCACTTGCCACATTGTGTTATAGTTAGTGTAATTATGTCTTCTTCATTGGACTGTCATCTGCATCATGTTAAGGGCCAAGCCTTCCATGCATCTATTTTTAACTTATAGGTTAGGTTTTGGACACAAGGTAGGGTTTGACATGTGTGTTCAGTGAATGAAAAAAATGGAGTTAAAAAATGGACTTCAAATAACAAAGTAATTCATCCACGTTTATTTATAAGCTGAACCAGAACCAAAACACTAGTTTCTTAAATGTTAATTCAATGACTTTTATACTCTATGCTACTGCCTCTGATTCAGCTCATTTCAATTCAACTAAATACAATTCAGTATATTCAGTAATGTAAGGCAATATGCTAGGCATTGTCAGTAAATAATACACTCCCTTCTTGATTCCTCTAAGGTAGTTGGAAGAATGTTTTAATAACACATATCTACACATTAATAAATTATATATTCTTTTGTAACAACTAGTTTACATATAATAAAAGTAGCCTAAATAAATATACTTTCAAATTTCACCTTTAGCAAACATGCACTTTTTAAAAAGAAACCTAAAATAGAACATGCATATCATGTTCCTTATCTTGCTTCCGCCTCAAAACATTCATCTTGAAATGACTGCATGTGTTAGATCAGGCTTATTGAATGTATCCTTTGTACTTTTTTCCATTTTCCACTAATTCTTTTCTTAAAATATTTTATTTATTTATTTTTAGGGACAGGGGAAGGGAGGGAAAGCCAATGTGTGAGAGATGCATCAATTGGTTGCCTCTCACCCACCCCCAACTGTGGACCTGGCCTGAAACCCAGGCATGTGCCCTGATTGGGAATCAAACCATTAACCTTTTTGTTTGTAGGCCAGCACTCAATCTACAGAGCTATACCAACCAGGGCTCCACTAACTCTTTTAAGTGTGAAATAATTTAATGCTCTAATTATTCTATTTTCCAAGTAAAACTGATATACATACAATTTGGGGGAAAAAGTCTAAATTTGGAATACATATTATTTTGCTTTATAAAGTAATGTTATTAAAGTATAATTTGCAGATAATAAAATGCACACATTTTAACTATACAGGTTGATGAATTTGATAGACCAATACAGGTACTCATTTAACCACTGCTTTGCAATCAACCACTACTGCCCTCCACCTCAGGCAACCGCTGATGTGATTTCTTTCACTGTAGATTACTTTTGCTTGTTTCCTAACTTCATATAAGTGCAATTATATAAGATGGATTCTTCTATACCTGGCTTCTTTTGCTGATAGTAATGTTTTCTGAGATTTGTTCAAGATGCAATATTTCCCTAGTAGCTGGTTTCTTTTTTCTGCTGAGTACTACACCATTATAAGATATACTACAATTTGATAAACTATTTACAAGTTAATGGGCATTATTGTCTAATTTGAAGTAATCTTGAATAAAATTACTATGGACATTTGAATACAAGGTTTTGTTTTTCCATATGATTTTATTCCTTTTGGGTAAACAAATACCTAGGAATGCATTCTTCAATGATATGGTAGGTATATGTCCATAGGATACAACCAAACAATTCCAGAGAACTGTACCATTTAACATTTCTACCAGCAATGTATGAGAGATTTAGTTGTATATCTTGCCTACATTTGGTATTGTAGATACTAGTCTCAGCATTCTTAGAGACTTACAATATTTTTAATATTGGCTAGATAAATAATTGGAGAGGAACAAAAATGATGTAAATCTTGTGATAAGGAAGGAGGCTTTCTGACTTAGGAACACAAGAGTTTCTCACCCAAGTTTCAATATAGTAGAAGAAATACAACAGAATTGACGGAAGGTTCCAAGCACTGTGAAAAGTAGTTTTTAGTTAAATTTTCTTGTGGCTGGTGTTATAATGAGAAAAAGAAGGCCAATGTTTTAAGTTTTTCATAAATTTAATTTTAAAGCTATGTGCTTCACTTTTATATTTTGTTCTTCCCCCTTTTTAAAACAGATTTTATTTATTTATTTTTAGAGAGAGGAAGGGAGGGATGAAGAAAGAAAGGGAGAGAAACATTAGATTCTCACATACCCCAACTGGGGGCCTGGCCTGCAACCCAGGCATGTGCCCTGACTGGGAATCAAACTTGCAGCTTTTCAGTTTGCAGGATGCACTCAATCCACTGAGCCATACCAGCCAGGGCATGTTCTTCCTTTTTGATATTAATTTTTTCTTATTTTTTCAAAAGGAGGTTAGATGATATACATGATAGTTTTTATTTATTTTTATTCTACTGTTTTCATAAATCCTCTAACTGGACAATATTAAAATATGGCCACACTGATTAATTAAGCAAATGATTAATTATCAAAATAAACTCTTATGAAATCCAAATTTTGGGAAACCCTGACATACGCATTAAACAGAGCCTCTTCGACACTGCACAATCAACTTGCTCAGGCTCAGAATGAATTTCTGATTTCTACCAAGTTTAGCTTAGAGCCATAAAATTATAAAGCTGCAAAGTATCCTAAGAAATTATCAATTCAAATAACTCCATGTTTAGATGAGGAAACTGAGGCCCAAAGTGAAAAAATATCTTGCCATTCAGCTTATTTTGGCAGCTTTAGGAGTAGAAATGATATGGTATTTTTTGTTTTGTTCTGTTTTTACCTAGTTCTCCATTATGTAAGAACATATCAGAACAACAGTAAGATACGTGTTACCATTTCCTTAACTACACAATAATGTTGAACTTTTGTAAGTGCAATCCTAATAAGCCCTGCAATTTTGATAGCATTAGAGCATGTATAAAACAAAAAAACATTTTCTTGGAAGGAACTAATTACAAGGGTAACAATAGTCAAGATGAAAACAAAAGTCTCTCTCTCTCTTCTTGTCAGAGTCTTTGGACATGATTTAGAAGAAACAGTAAGAAAGAGGGGTTTTTTGGCTCTAACCAGGACAAACATATATTTTTTTCTACAGTTGAATCTCTCCATTTAAGTTTTTGTTGTTGTTGTTTGCAGAAAAGATTTTGACGTGTGTGTGTGTGTGTGTGTGTATCACATTCTTCCCTCAGAAGTTCAATTACTAATTTTCAGCCCCCAGTGAATAGCTACTACTCCTTTCCATATATTAAATAGAATACATTGTGGTACCATCTTTATTAATGATTAGGAGTGCTAACTCTAAATCTAAGCCATCTGGGTTTGGATATTAGCTGTGCACTTTATTAGTTAGGTGGCCTTGGAAATCTCATTTAATATCTCTAGACCTTATTTTTTTCAACTGTAAACAGAAACCATAATAGTACATATTTGATAAGGTGATTGTTATAATTAAATTAGTTAATAAATTTTAAAAGCTTAGAATTTTGTCTGGCACATAGTAAATATTCAATAAATTTGAGCTATTTTGATTTTCTTAATAAAAAGAAAGAGATGCAAAGAAAATAATTAAAACCAGTAGATCTAATGGCAGGATAATTTGAGATTTTGACTGGAATAATCCAGCCAAAAAACTGAAAATACATGTAGAGAGAGCTTTAAATATTAAGATTCTACTGACAGTATCTGGTGCATCTTTTTTTAAAATGGCTTTTCCATTGCAGTGGTAGTGGTAGTTGGAAGAGATAAAGGGATTGGAAGTATTCCTATCAGAATTATAAACTTATGCAATTGGAAACATAAGTTTATAAATACAGCAAATGTTAATAGTTATTTCATCAGTAAGGATAGGTTAGGTTATGTGGTGACAGGTAAGCACTAAACAAATGAAAACAAAAGAAACAGTCAATTTATTTTGTTCATTAGATTCCACATATAAATGTTTGTCTTTGTCTGGCTTATTTCACTTAGCATAATAGTCTCCAGGCCCATCATATTGTTGCAAAAGGTAAAAGTTCATTTTTTTCACCTGAGTAGTATTCCATTGTATAAATGTACCACAGCTTTTTTATCTTCTGATCTACTGATGGGCACTTGGGCTGTTTCCAGATCTTGGCTATTATAAATAATGCTGCAATGAAAATAGGGATGTGTATATTCTTTCGAATCAGTGTTTTAGATTTCTTCAGATATATTCCCAGAAGTGGGATTCGTGGGTCAAATGGCAGTTCCATTTTTTTTTTTTAGGAAATTCCATATTGTTTTCCACAGTGGCTGCACCCACCTGCTTTTCCACCAACAGTGCAGTAGAGTTCCCTTTTCTTCACATCCTCTCCAACACTTGTTGCTTGTTAATTTTTGATGATAGACATTCTGACAGGTGTGATGGGATATCTCTGTTGTTTTAATTTGCACGTTTCTGATGATTAGTGACATTGAGCATTTTTTCATGTATTTTGATAATCTGTATGTCTTTTGACCATCTGTATGTCCTCTTTGGAGAATTTTCTATCAAGTCCTTTGCCCATTTTTTTTTTAATCCTCACCCAAGGATATGTTTTTATTGTTTCAGAGAGGGAGGAAGGGAAAGAGAGAGAAAAACACTTATGTGAGAGAGAAACAATGATCAGTTCACTCCCATATGTGTTCTGACTGGCGATCGAACCTGCAGCCTTGGTATGTGACCTGATCTGGCATTGAACCCACAACCTTTTGGTATATGAGATGATTCTCCAACCAGTTGAGACACCCAGCCAGGCCCCTTTGCCACTTTTAAAATCGGTTGTTTGTCTTCTTGGTGTTAAGTTCTTTATATATTTTAGAAATTAACCTCTTATCAGATTTATCATTGGCGGATATATTGTTCCATTCAGTGGGTTCCCTTTTCATTTTGTTGATAAATTCTTTTGCTGTGCAAAGCTTTTTAGTTTGATGTAGTCCAATTTGTTTATTTTGTCCTTTGTTTCCCTTGCCTGAGGAGATATATTGGCAAAATACTGCTGTGAGAAATGTCTGTATTTTACTACCTATGTTTTCTTCTAGGATTTTTATGGTTTCATGACTTACATTTAAGTCCTTTATCCATTTTGAGTATATTCTTGTGTATGGTATAAGTTGGTGGTTTACTTTCATTATCTGAATGTATCTGTCTAACTTTCCCAACACTATTTATTGAAGAGACTATCTTGATGCCATTGTATGCCCTTTTGTTGAATATTAGTCGACCATAAAGGCATGAGTTTCTTCTTGTGCTCTCTACCAACAAATGTTAATTTATGGTCATGTTACTTCTTTCTCATTGATGGGCTGGGAGTCTACTATACATCATTATTATCTTTATTCTAGAACCTAGGCTGATAGAGGAACTCCCATCTAGAACATTGTGACTGAGGGAAAAAGAAAGTACTGAAACATTTCACAACTGGCCACAAGTTGTGTAGCTAGGAAGTAATACTCATCAACTGTGCACCTAACTCATTGGCCTGAACTCACATGGTTTTATCTAACCACAGGAGGCCAAGCAGTGCAAATTCATCCTGAGCTTAAACGGTAAATTGCATGAAACATTACTGAGAATCATGAATTATTACTGTAGTTATCAAAGTATTAAAAGATGGCATATTATAAATTTACTTTAGAACACAATAAAAATAGTATTCTTCTAACACATAAGACAATGCATGTAATGATTGAACTTTAAAGCATAAAATTGGTAATACTTATGAGATAAATAGAAGATTTTTATTTAAATCTATTCCTGTAAGATATTAAAATGCATATAATTATCCTAGGCATTTTTATTCACTATATTATTTTCCAAATATTACCTCTTTTATAAAGTAATGATAAATTATATATGCTGAAAAAATATCAATATTGTGTTTGAAGAATATTAGTATTGTGTTTGAATTAAAATATATTAATACTCAAAAAATCATTCAATTCTCTTAAGCATTTATATAAATTATAGGACACATTTATGATTCAGAAATTATAAAATAATAGCCATGATTTTTCCATGACCATTGGAAGTTTTTTTTTTTTTTAAAGATTTTATTTATTTATTTTTAGAGAGGGAAGGGAGGGAGGGAGGGAGAGAGAGAGAGAGAGAGAGAGACATCAATGTGCGGTTGCTGGGGGTTATGGCCTGCAACCCAGGAATGTACCCTGGCTGGGAATCGAACCTGGGACACTTTGGTTCCCAGCCCGCGCTCAACATTGGAAGTTTTTTAGCAGAAGTGATCATGTGAAAATCATTTTCAGTTGAATTTTTGGGAATGATAATAAAAGTTGTGATGAGATGAGCATCATCAAAACTGCCTAAAAGATCTTCCAAAATAATAATTGGAAAATCCAATTAAAAGGTCTGAAAATGAAAAAAGTTTGTGTGAGTGACGTGAAAGGGTCAGTGTGTGGGACATGTAAAATAACAAAATTAGAGGACATTAAACCTAAGAGAAACTTAAAGTCACATCTATTTTGATGCCTCCCTTTATAAACTAGGATAAAAATGTTATGGGCTTAAATGAGATTCAACTATCTGGTTGTAGAACTAAGGTCGTATGGACCTCTAGTTAGTAACAATTGGGTGATATTTTCATTGAGTATGGTTTGCACTAGGAAGTAAAGAGTAAATGAGAATAAAATTCATTTTAAATATTTTATCCTGAAATAAACAACCCAATAAATTTACCCTGTGCTGTTCAATCTGTACTATAATCACCAAGACACATTTTTTAAAAATGTAAACTTAGTACCACTAAGCTTCAAGAGCCAAAATTAGTCACACAATAATTTCTGACCTTGAAAATATGTGATTGGAAAGCATGTTTTATATTGTTTTCTTTTAACAACATTTTCTATTGAGTGAATTGGAAGAATAGTATTGTCAGAATTGAGTTTAATATTTTCGACAATTCACTGTCCTTTGTCTTGATTGTTTGAATATGTATTTATTAAAATATTATTTGATGACCTGTGCAATGCAGATTGAATAATTTTTGGAAGTAGCCAAATAAAGTTAGAAGAATCTTCATAATGTTATTTATCTAAAATATGGAGTCAAGCATAATGGTAAGCATGGGAATTGAAAAATAAGTTTTATGGTTTGCACTGAGGTCATCTCTAAACTGGATCTACATGATCTATAGAATGTTGAAGGGGGGAAAATAGTAACATATAAAATAAAATATTCAGAGAAAATGACACTCATTGGATTTTAAAGGAGCTGAACATTTATCAGAATATATTCAAGACTTAGTCCCAATTGCTCCTTCCCACCTTTCTAGCTAAAGTGGGTATATCTTTCAACCATTGGCAGCTCAGGTATGATCTCAGGGTTTCTAAGCTTCCATTCTGTCCTGTGTCAAAACAAACTGAGTGTTTCCTTTCCTTCTATGAATTTGAAAAGCCAACATTTCACATATCAAAATTAAACTTTTAATCTTCTTTTTTTACTTCTTTCCTCAAATATAATATTTAGTCTTCTTGGTACTCTTAAGATACACATCTTAAAGATGTTCTCATCTTGAAACATTTTAATTAAGACAAACAATAGCTGTTCTCTCACACTATCAAAGAGACCTATCATTCTGGCTGGGTTGCTCAGTTAGTTGGAGTGTCATCCTGTAAACTGAAAGGTTGCAGGTTTGATTCCCATTCAAAGCATAATCCTGGTTGTGGGTTTGATCCCAGGGAGGGTGCATAAGGAGGCAACTGATTGATGTTTTTCTCTTACCTTAATGTTTTTCTTTCACATTGATGTCTCTCTCTCTATCTCTCCATCCTTTCTGCTCTCTCCAAAATCAATAAATATATTCTTGGGTGAGGGGGAAAAACACTTATTGTCTCTGTTACATTTTGAGCATTATGATATACAAATCCCGTGTGATGTGGCATTTCAGACTCAGGCTCTGCACCCACTGACTAGATTTAAATTCTGATTTCACTAGTCACCATCTGTGCAACTTTGGTATACTTACCTGAATTATTCGGGCTATGCTTTCCATTTCACATCTACAAAACAAGGACAATTGATATGTTTACCACATAAGGTTGTAGTAAGAAATAATGGGTCACTTCTCAGGCATAGAGTAGAATAGAGTAGACAGGTATGATAGAATATCATTTTCAATTTTAGGTTGCAAAAGACTATGGCTTCCATGTTGGATGTTTTTTCTCCCTCAGGGAGAGAAAACTAAGCATAAACGAACTGTCATATTGTGAGGCACCTCTGTGAAAGGATTCATGCACTGAAGGAGCCAGCCTGGCCAACAATCCTGTGCACGTGCTTAGAAGCTGCTCCTCCCACAAACTCAGTTGAGCTCCCAAATCCCCACAACTGGGACCTAATCAGAAACCTTGAGTGGCAAGTATCCAGCTAGGCCATGCCCAGGTTCCTGATCCTTACAAACTATGAGATAATAAATATTTGTTTTATGGCACTGTGTTTCTGCATAATTTGCAATACAGTGATACAAAAGTAATACAGTGAGTCTGCAAAAAATTCTAAACAATTTCTCCTCATATTTTTGTTACAACAGCAGTAATTTGTGATCATTTTTATTTTCTTATATGTAGCAAACCTTAAGCCATATATCTTAACTTTATTGATTTTAACTTTTTCTCAATATTATCAATCTAAGTATGTTAAGTTTCCAGCAGTTACTCATTATTTTTCTCTTATACCTCCTCTAAGTGAGTACAAACCCTACATTGTGAAAATAAGGACAGGAAAGCATTCAAAGACATGAGTTTCAATAAGTCTAAGCACAAGTCAGTTATACAGGCCACTCAAAGAAAGAGCTTCCTCCACATTGCAACCCTGGAATATCTTCCTGAATGATACAAACAAGGAGAATGGGTAGGTTAATATGAATTATTGATTACATAAATTTGAAAATTTGGTTATAGGTAAAAAAAATCTCTGGTACCAGAAGTTGTCTCAGGAATACAGAATTAATTTAACCCTTTTTACAACATAAAATTCCCCTTATTTATTGCTACATTTTTGTGTGTATGTGTGGTCTTGCCCTTCTTAAATTACTTCCCAAGTCTTCCCCAAGAAAAAGCTAGCTACATGATTTGCATGTCTGCCTTTTCTTTTCTTACTCTACTGATACAGAATTATATACACACACACATACACACACATATATGTATAATGCTATTACTATAATTTGGATAGTCAATTGGCTATACAATTAGGAATATAAAGATGTACAATTTTAGCAGAAATAGTAACTCTATTTGGTTCAATTGCTGCTGTGCATTTTGATCATCTCAATTTATAGTCATAAGGAAGTAGACATTCTTTTTTTTTAAGATTTTATTTATTTATTCCTAGAGAGGGAAGGGGGAGAGAGAGAGAGAGAGAGAGAGAGAGGGAGAGAGAGAGAGGGAGAGAATCATCAATGTGCGGTTGCTGGGGGTTATGGCCTGCAACCCAGGAATGTACCCTGGCTGGGAATAGAACCTGGGGCACTTTGGTTCCCAGCCTGCACTCAATCCACTGAGCTATGCCAGCCAGGGCCAGGAAGTAGACATTCTTGCATCCTTTCTTTTTTCCCTGTGTGTGTGCATATGTGTGATATAAATATATTTAACATTTTTTTGTTATTTTTTGTTTTGGTTTACCATTATAATTTTTACTAAATTTACTAAAGCAACTCTGTTGATTTCCACTAACTAAACATGATATCTTTAATTTTCCTAAATACTAGGTAATAGGTTCCCCTTCTGAATAACTTGTCTGCTGAATATTCAACATTCCCTATTTTACTAAAAAATTACCTCCTTACAAAATGGTGCTAATTAATGCCTTTTTCCCCTGACTTTCTAATTTTGTTTTTTTTCTTATACCTAATATTACATTAATAAAATATTACTCACTTTCATTATTGCAATTCCTCATAGTAAATCACACACAAAGATTACTAAATACCTCAAACCCCAATCTTTTCTTTCAAAGGACAACATTCTCACATGTAGGCCACATTACTGCATTCAAAAACAGTATGTTTTGTCCTCCAATTGTTGAAAGGCTTTCTCTGTTTTCATTTAGCTCCCAATTTTATTTTTGCCTACTCAAATAATAATACAATGCTAGGAAAAATTTCCCATATACTTACTGCTCAATTTCTTTTTCACCACTAATCACTCTGATCTGTTCTCAAGAAGAAGCTCAGTTATGGGGTGTGTTCATTTGAAATGCACGTGTTCTATGTATCCCCGCTGACCAAAAGGGTTGCATGTTGAAGTGTTTAGATACTTGTATTGTGTCTCTCCCCAAGTGCCACTTTGTGTTTACACTCACTACTCTAGTACCCATAGGTAAGTAACAAGGCTTTTGTTTCTACCAAGGGGTCCTAAATTCCACATCTCAAAACATTGGATTCAAAACTATAGTGCCTCTTGCCTGACTATCATTTTGGCCTTGATTACATGAGAGTTTTATGTCCATAAGAGTGACTCATGTGATATTTCCTAGCATTGTCAACACTTGTCCAAAATGGGGTCACACTAGAGTCAACCAATGAAAAGTTAACAAGACTATGAAACATAGTTATGGGCAACCAATATGTAACAGACATCTAAGTATACAACAACTTTCATTTACTATGTTAAAATAAATTATGCCACAGATTTAGGCTTAAATTAATTTAAAATATATTAATTAATTTTTAAAAATGGCTAGTATGATAGCCTTTGTGTTAACTCCAATAAAGTTGTGAGGCACATAGGAAACAAGTTTAGAGGGAGATGAAGAATATCTCTACTTAAAATAAAATAGTAATTAGCGAAGTTTTACACAGAAAACTGTAACATAATTCTGAACTATTGTTTTAGAAATTTCATGACTGATTTTTTAAATCAAAACAACATTAATGAAAAGACAGTGTAGTTAGATAAAAAACTACTGGACTTGGAACCATAACATTGGGGTTCTAGTTCTTCAAATCATCAGTCATGGATACTTGGGTAAATCAAATTCACTACATGGATTCACCCTTCTTCATCTGTGAAATTTAAAAGGTAGATCAGCTCATCTCTTATGTACTTTCTAGCTTTGAAGTATATGACTACATTTTATACTAAGTATTATGCTTATTTAAGCCATACTTATAAACAAGCCAATGAAATAAATATTTACAAGTTAAACTCACTGACTTCTCAGTAACTGCTAAACATTAAATGTAGGTGTCCTCTAAAAATTCATAGAAAATATTAAAGCCTTTATTATAAAAGAAGCCTTAGAGAGCTCCCTCCCAAAAAGGATGCAGCAAGAATTAGCCATTTATTAACCAGGAAGTAGATAATCACCAGACAGAATCTTACCATATGGACACCCTGATTTTGAACTTCCAGACTCCAGACTGTGAGAAGTAAATATATGGTGTTTATATGCCACCCAGTTTGTGGTATTTTGCTATAACAGTCCTAAAAGATGGAGACTGGAACCATGTTTTGGATCTTTTCTGTTACTTTCACCAGCCTTGATGAATAAAAAATTACCTCTTTCTAGTATATATATTCATGACCTAATCTTTCTAAGAAAAAAATATCTTTGCATTTTAGTTATAATAGCAGGACATTGGCAAAACATATCTTATTGGAGCATTGTACACATGGCCTTTTTAACATTTTATGGGACAACCTAAAGGTTTATCTTCCTTGAGTATGTTCATTGCTTCTAAATTTTTTGAAAGTATTAAAACTACTTTAACAAATGAGTTTCTTATTGCAAGACTTCTTCCTAAAGCACAATAGGTAATACCTTACATAAAACATAAATGCCACATTACATCAATTTGTATGGTTATTACTTTTGATTAAAATTAAATTAAATAGCACTTGAGAAATAAGGAGAGGGTTTAATTATGCTGTAAAAACTGTCAGCCTTTCACCTTTAACATCTGTTAGACATGCATGCCAGTACCAATGGTCTGGAGTATTTGCCAGACACCTAGTCAACACACCCTATGAATCATCTGAGAGCTGAGGCAATATGATTCCAAATAGTATATGTTCCAAATCTGATGATTGTATCCAAATTATATACACTGTAATGATTTCCTGATTCTATTTTTCTTCATTTTATGAGGAAAAAACATGTTTCCAGGTTTCTTTTTTTCTGTTTGTTCTGATGCATTTAATCTGGCATGTCATGACTGCTATAGCACAGAGCTGGAATTCTGCAAAGAGAAGCTTGTTTCCCTGAAAGGTTTCAAATGTGGAGTGTTTTGTTACTCCTGTGTGGTACTCTATAAAGGTTATTTTTAATTTTGATATTTAAAAGTCAATATCATTGGAATTCTCAGCCCTGGAAAATATTTTTGGTCTAAACAGTTTGGAATCAATGTTAACTAATTGGCATACAGGTAAGGAGGAAACCAGGCAGTAGCTGGTGTTGCATTTCTGGTAAGTAGACTCTCCTTTCAATTATTTTTAGTTATCAATACATGGATCAGTGAGCTAGAATATGACAGTAAAAGTAATAGCCTCCTTGAGCCTTTGTTTCTTCATTTGTAAAAAGAGGATTTGGAAGATAAGCATTCCTACCTTTACAATTTAATAATATTTAAGAGTCCTTATTTCAAGATGGTGGAGTTTATGACTCATTTTTTTCTTAATTTTTAAAATTTAAGGACCTTTCTCTTTCTTTTTTTAAAATGAAGTTTATGTTGCTTTAAAAATAACAAAAATACTATTTATTTCCATTTTGTAAAAAATAATAGTTTTTTAAACTTTTTTTATTGATGTTTGAGTACAATGTCTCCATTTCCCCCCCACTACTTTCCTCTGCCCTACCCATGCCCACCTCTCACCCTCAATCCTCCCCCCCTTGGCTCCATCCACGGGTCCCTCATTCATGTTCATTTATATCCTATTTCCTTCTTACCCATGTTATTTCCCTCTCTCCTCCCCTCTGGTTACTGTCAGTTTGTCATTGATTTCAATGTCACTGGCTATCCTTTGCTTACCAGTTTGTTTTCTTAATTAGGTTCCACTTATAGGTGAGATCATATGGTATTTGTCATTCACCACCTGGCTTATTTCACTTATTTTACTTTCCTGTTCCATCCAAGGTTTTGTGTATGATAGGTGCTCTCTCTTTTCTTTTCTGCTGCATAGCATTCCATTTTATAAATATACCATAGTTTGTTTATTGATCCACTCATTTACCAATGGGCACGTAGGCTGCTTCCAGCACTTGCTATTTATTGTAAATTGTGCTGCTATGAACATTGGGATGCATAGGTTTAATTTATAAGTTATTATTTCTCTCTGTTTTGTTTTCAGGTATGCCTGAAAGACTTCTGAGGTCTAATTCCTCTGTGACCTCTACCCCATTACTGCAGATGAGTACCCAGGGCCTTTGGCAACTATGAATTACCAAAAGGTCCTTACTCTGATTGTACCACAGTATATACTATTTCCCTGCAGGTACTTATGCCTTAGAGGTAACTCATGCTTTCTTGTGACCCATGGGATCCCTGTGCCATCACAGCAGTCATAAGGGGCACAGATTCAGTGATATCTATTGTAGGTGTACTTGAATCTCATCTCCCACTTTTGTTCTCAGGACTTCCGGACTTAAAGTCAAAAGTATTTAAGCCATTTATTTAGTGTTTCATTTAGTAAATATTTACTAAGCATCTTCTGTGTGCTTGGCATTGGTCTAAACTCTGGGTGTAAAGTATGATCCACATCCCTCTGGAGCTACTATTCTAATTATGAAGTCACTTTGCAACTCCACCGTCATGGCCTGTGTGTTCTCCTTTGATGAAAACTGAGATCAACTAAAAGTCATGGGCCTCTATACATTTTTGAGAAAAGAACCAGCAATACCAACTTGTAAAAAATAATGGAAGCTGTCATTTATTGAGTTTTCAAATATGTAGAAATAAACCATAAATTTTTCTAATCCTCAAAAATAATGTGGTCAGATTTTAGTCATTATATTTAACAATTTATCACCTTTTTACAGGTCAGAAAACTGAAACTAATAAAACTATATCATTTGCCCAGTAGTGCACAACTTAGAAACAATGCAATCACAATTGGACCTAGGTCTCTCTAACTTCAAAGCCTTATTTTTAACTGTATACTATATTGCAGCTGAAATAAACAGCTAATTGAATCATATAAATTGGGAGAAGTCAGAAATTTCTGCCACAAAATATTTTTCTCATTCATTTGATTAATCCCACCATTACCCATGGGTTGTTTATTGTTTGGATTAAGGTATTTTCCCTTATTAAAATTACAAAGCATGAACGGGATAATGGATTAAACTATTACCATTTACTAACACTTTGTTGAGAATTTATTATAACATTTCCTACTATGCATAATAAAAGAGAATACTACCTTTGGGTTTCAGTGATCTATGATCTTTTTTTCTCCCTTTTCTTAATAATGGATGGCACATAAACATACTTCCCAAGACAAACAACTTTACTTTGGTGTTTGGTGTAAATATGTTTTGGAAGACCTCATTATTAAAACTGTGAAAGCTTTGAGGGATTTTTTTTCCTTCTTGCAAGCTAACAAGCTAGCCTGTAAAGTTTCATGGAAACTTAGAGATGACCCAAGATTCCTGGGTCAGAGACAAATGACTTCATTATTCACAGGACAGCAAGAACACGGGCATTGGTCTGTTTGGCGCTTGTTTCCCCAACCTCTTTTCCTTCAGGGCCCTGTCAAGAGGAGCAGGTGATTTCTGCATATACTATTGGTTGTGTTACAGAAAAGGAAACCTGAATTCAAGGAATCTGAATATTTTATACTCACTGTAATCATGCTTTCCTTTGCTTCCCTAAAAGGATATTATTTCTGTCTTCCAAAGCTCTTTACCATATGAACATTTTTGAAAAGGTAGTCCAGAACAAAAGCAGTACTCCTTGGTATAAAAACATGCAGAAACATGAGACCCCCATCAAGAATTGTCTTCCAACATTCATGAGGTGACAGTGTCCCTTCTTCATGGAATGACATCTCTCAGGTCTCTCTGACTTCTCTTAAGTATCTTATATGCTTCTTTTTAGGCTAGTGCAAACCATATGCCCACACATGAGTCTATATTTTTCTCTTCTTATACACATCCTTTTTTTTACTACTTTTACTGTTTTTTTTTATCTTGATATTCTAAATTATTTTCTTTGGTTTTTAAAATGTATACACTTTTCTAGGCTACATGAAACATCCTTATTTTGGGAAATCCATGAACTACTATGCAACACACCATCCCCAAATTTAGTGACTTAAAAGAATGGTCATCTATTAATTTTCACAATTTCAAAGGTTATTTGATAGTTACTTTGCTTCTTCACCTGGGTTCATTCCATGCTGCTTTATTCAGTTTGAGGGTAGACTGGTCTGAAATGTCCAACACGGCTTCACAGATAGATTGGGTGGTTGGTGCTGGTCTTGATTTTTCTTCATATGGTCTCTCATCCTCCAGGAGGCTAAAGTGCTTTTCTCACCTGGTGTGCTCAGGACAACATGAAATGAGGGAAAAGACAGAAGCTGAAAAGTTTGTGAAGCTTAGTCTCTGGAACTTATACAGCTTCTACCATATTCTATGGGTCAGATCAAGTAACAAGACCAGGCCAAGCTGAAGAGAGTAAAGAGTTCATTTTATTTTTGTGGGAGGAGCTGTAAAAAAAATATGACCATAAATATTAAACCCCCCCAAAATTCTAATGAATAAATTTACTTCCTTATGATTTTAAGTAAATTGCTTCACTTATTTGAAATTTAATTTCACCACCAATAAAACCCAATATAAATTTAAATGACATGAAAAGTTCATTTTAGATCTCCTCTAAAGTGCCATTTTCTTAGACTATTTAGGTTGAGGAGATAGTAGAGTCTATAGACATTGAGCTGTGGGTTGTGTTTGTGCTTGTGAGTAGATGAAAACATATACCTGAATTATAGAAAAGCTATAGATGGCCACTGAGAGGGGAGTTAGGGATAGAGATTAGACAAACTATACTTCATAATTGTGTTTACAGTGAGTAATGTAAGTTAAATCATGCCTAGATGGTTCTAAGTGCAACTGCAAGACCAGAGAATTTAGATTCTATGTTTTCCTAGCTCTCCTATTCATACTGGGAAGAATTACATTTAAAATAATTAGACGTCCAATTTGACAATAGGCCTTTAAAAATGGCTGAATTTTTATTTCAAGATGTTAATGACTAAATTTTCTATTATTCATAGTCTGTGTCTTCAGGTGCAAAGTACATAAATATAATAAGAGTAAGTAAAAGCAAAGCCAATTCATTGAAAAATCAATTTGCCTGTTGATTAAAACAGTAAATGCAAATGAGTAGATTGCCAGATTGGTTAGGATTGTTTTTCAAAGTCTGATTATTCATTGCCACTTAGCATTTTAGTTACATAGTTCTTAGTCTAGTTTGGTTTAATGTCAGGATCATGCATGCTGCATATTCCAGCCAGCACATTTTATATTCAAATAGGTTTTTTCATATGTGCTAGTACCTATCATTTTCATATATTTAAGCTTTTCTTTCCTGTCCGTCAATTTGCCTGTCTTTGAAAACACAATGGCTGCAGAAAATTGTCCTATTTTCTCTTTAAGGTACATGATATGTTTTGTAGGCAAGGTCACTTGGGAATTAATAGTATGACACTTTTTTTATTTTTTGCAACTTAGCTTCTGGAAAATTGGCTTTTAACAATTTTGGCATCTTGTGAACTGGTTATTTGACATATTTATTACTTGATGAGCTGGTCATTTGTTGAGTTTATTTATATTGAATCCATTGTTCCAATAATTGGTTATCATTTAATTGACCTAGAGCCAGCATGAGCCAGTCCATGAGATCTATTGTGCATGTCTTGCAAATCTCAGATTCAGTGACATGAAATTCATTATGGTGGGAGAGTGTTTAGACCACAGAAATCTGGTTCTTAATAGTAAACCAGTTAAAAATATAACTTCCTATGAAACTTTCTAAAAATAATCAAAATATTCATGGCATTTAGGAGATTATAAAAAAGTAAATTTGGTATATCTCCACCAGAAGTGGTAATGATTATAATTTAGGGATAAAAATTTTAGCTACCAATGTTAGCCTCTTACCTGTGTCAACTAGAAGAGGGGTCGGTTTACATGTGTTTTCTTCCATTCAGTCCCAGAATGCAAATAGGGATGGGAAATATTCAGTTTATGGATGAGAAAATTGCAGCTCAAAAAGAATGAAGACTTAATTTCAAAATTATACCCCATTGTGCTTCATAGCATTCTGTGGCTGAAATTCAGTTTTTACTTCTAAAAGGAAACTATCTTATTTTTAGGGTAAGGAGATTAGGAAACTGGGAGGAGATCAAATGCCATCATGACTGTATTGATTAAAACTCATAATATTAATGATGTAAGCTGTATGAATTCACATGTAGACTGAGTATCATGCCTCACAAAAAAAATATTCAGAGAGACTGACTTTTGGCATCTTTGCTGCAGTCTATTAGAATGTATCTTGATTTGGGTCATTAGTTACAATTTTCTAAACATGTGACAACCCTTTTCACCTCCCCTATGATATTTCTGCATCAGGAAGAAAATTCAGAAGATGAATTCTGCCCAAAAGGTCACATGTGAAATCCAATGAATGAACTGAAATAATAAGCAAAATAGAGACAGATTCAGAGATAGCAGGCTGACTGTTCTGGTGGCACTGGGGTATGGGGGTTGGGTGGTAGAGAGATGGAACAAAAGAAAAAAGACTCGTGGATATAAACACCAAGTGTGGTAACTGTGGAAATGGAATAAGGTGGAAGGGGGATAAATGGTAATGAAAAAATACCATAAAAATAAAATAAAATGCAAAAAGAAGCATATTTGAGAGTTAACAGGTACGTTAGTATTTTGAGATATACTTAATAATGGGACAAATGTTAACTCCTCTCCCATGATTTATAAATACATATCTCCAAGCACTTCAGTAAATTACTGGCCACTTCCTGCAAAGAAAGATCACTTAAAGTGACCTATATCTCAGAACATATGATATTTGCAGTGAACTCCTGAATAGGACCACCAATTGGTTAACAATTATATAGCATGCCCGAAAGTGGGGAAACTCTTGCAACCACTATCACCAAATGTCATTCTGCATACAAGCATGATGAGCTAGAGCATTTGCTAGTAGTCTATGTGCTTCAAGTCATATATAATTTAAATAAGAAATATATAAATCAATACAATTGGATGACTTAAGTTGTAGCTTTTATAAACAAACACGTAATAGTAACTGCAAAATTGTGCCTCCGAGGTTAAACACCTTTTTGTCTTAATTTGCCAGTCACTAGTTTAACTATGTGATATTTATCAAGCTGTTTACTGTCTCAATCTTTAAGAGGGAGACAGTATATGACAAACATGCTAAATTATAGATATATAGATATACACATTATATATCTGTCCAGAAAGTATCTAGCCATTTAATCTAGAGACATTTATTGAAGAAGATACAAGATACAAGAAACATTATACACAGGACAATGATACCTCAGTCCCCTTCAAAGTAGGCACCTTGGGACCTCACCCAGTTCTCCAAATCACCATCAGCTGCCCCATCTTATTTTCCTGAATCTCATTGATGGCCTGAAATCCCTTCTATTTCAAAGTTGATTTTAGTTTGGGAAAAGTCAGAAGTTGCAAGATGCCAAATCTGGGCTGTAGGGGGTCTGAGTTGCTTGGGTGATTTGATGTTTCATTAAAAAACTCTGCATGAGTTGTGATGCATGAGTGGGTGCATTGTCATAATGAAGCTGACAATCACCAGTTGCCCATAGCTGTGGCCTTCTGAATCATGTGAATAATTCCCACAGAGGAATGTTCAAGCTTAATACAAAATTTGATGCAGATTCATTGCTGTACTCTCTCAGTCATTTTGAATGTGACAGTCACACAGTACATACTAATTCAATGGTGTCCACTGCTACCACTAACTAGTACAGTGATATCATCATCGTTCACACATGCTCATTCCAGTCCTTTCTCCTTGGCTGCTAGGTTACAATGATGTTTCACAAACCATTCTTGTCACATTAACAATAGCTTGACTTTTTCAAGACAGACCTTATATATTAACACAAAAGCTACTTAACAAAAGTCATGAGACATATTAGATATCAATGTTAACTCTTTTCTAACTTTCTTTATTTTATATTGTCTTCTCTTTTTCATGGCAGCTGTCTGAAGTTAGTCAAAATAATTAAAATATAATTCATCAGTTTTTTAAAGGTCCAGATAAGCTCATGTAATTAAATTTAAAATAAGTTATAATGAGATATTTTTTCATGAACTACTAATAGGATCAAGTGGGATAAAATACATAGACAAAAACTGATGTGTAACTTTAGCAATCAGAACAGGTTGTATTACTGAATACTTGCTATACAGAAGGCAATATTTAGTATTTTGGAAGCATTAACATTTTGAATACTCAAAAAGAAAAAATACCCTAAGAGCTAACTAGTGTCAATTGTTTTATTGATCCTCCTTCATAAATGAAGGAAATATAAAAGTTAGGTAGCATGACTAAGATCACAGAAGTGGCAGGTGATGGGATAGTGTTTACAGGTAGAATGATAACTAGAGCCTGTCAGCCAAATCTGGCCTGCCATTTGTTTTTGTAAGAGCTATGAGTTAAGAATTGTTTTTATTTTTTTAAATGAGTGAGAAAATATCAAAAGGAGAATAATACTTTGTGATAGGAGAAATTACATGACATGTAAATTTCAGTGTCCATAAATAAAAGATTTACTAGAACACAGCCACACCTTTTCATTTACATAAGGTCTATGACAATGTCAGAGTTGAGTAGTTACAATAGAGTCCTTAAGCTGTCAGTCTGCTCTCCATCTATGAGTCTGTATTTTTCTAGTTAGTTCAGTTTGTCCCTTAGATTCCACGTATAAGTGAAATTATATAGTACTTGTCTTTCTGACTGGCTTATTTCACTTAACATAATGTTCCCCAGGTCATGGGGGTATTGGGAATGGACAGATCAAGCAAAAAGAAAAATAACTTATGGACATGGACCCTAGTGTAGTGATTGTGGGGGCAGAGAAAGGTGGGTGAACGTGGAAGAGGGTATAAGGGGGATAAATGGTAATGGAGAAAATACAATAAAAATTAACTATTAATAAATACATAGTCCTTAAGGCATGAAAAGTCTGAAGCAGTTACAATCTGGTCCTTTAGAGAAAAATTGTCCCCACTTGTGCTCTAGGCGGTCTGACTCTAGATCCAATTGACTAAATTCTTTATTCCAAACAGACCTGCTAAGTCCTAACACAAATTATCCTTCTGAAATTTAACTACCAAGTGAATGATTGAACAAGGAAGAGGAGACTAAAGGACTTATGCAACTTAAGTGTTAACTTAAAATTGTATGTATGCCTCTCCCTTCCCATTGCTTGTACTTGTGGCCAGCCTGTGTAAGGCTCGTATTTGCTCTAGAGGCTGGAGCAAATGTAGGTTTATAGTTGTCCATATGGAAAATAATATAATTAATAAATAGTAGTATAAAAATGAAATCAGTGTTTGGTGTACTCACAATTGTAAGCTTACTTTTGCCCCCCGGCCCCCCGTATATTCTCTATCACAGAGGAATAAAGGCCTTGATTCAATAGTTTATCTACCATTTCTATTGTCAGAGCTATACATATACATATACAGAGCTATGTATGTGTTTCCAACCAAGTGAGAAGTGAGAAATTTGAATCACTAATTAGATTTACCTCAAGGACAAGAACATTATAGGTAGCTAGATTGTTTCATGTGCAACCTGTCACATTAGTTTTCTTTCGTTTTTTGTTGTTGTTGCAAATGCAATTACTACAGTGAAATGCGATTTTCATTTGAGTGTCCTGAGGCAAAGCCTATGAAAATGTTCTCCTTCTGTTCACTCACATAAGCCTTATGGCATGGATGCTACCCCTTGGGGAAATCTAAGGTCCTTTGAGTTTGTCTCTGTTGATTAGCCACCTCAGGAATGTTAAAGAACCTTTGATCTGGTGACATCTGCCTACATAGGAAAATGGGGGGGGGAGGGAACCAAATAATAACAAAAACAACTTTATTTGCTTTCAAATTAAATTTATTGGTAGTTTAGATTCTTTACCATGGCTCAAATATTACTGTTAGGGACTGCTTCCACTTAGTGACCTTTGCGAGTTCCAGATGAGTGGCTTAGAATTCTGATTCATGTTTCTAAGATGTTAATGTTTGTTTTATTTACATCACTATTTTGACTTGGTCATTTTTCAAATTATTTGGGGACTCTCCTCTATTAACACTGTAGTAAATCTGGTGAATATGGTTGGGTCATTTTCATGTTCTTTAAAGGCTAATGAATGTACCTCTCCATGTCTAGGTCCTGCTTCAGTGCCCAAGTGTAAAAATAATTTTTTGACAGTTTGTCTCTAAACATGAGAGGCAAAAGCTGTCTGGTACTCGAGTAAAAAGGCTTTGTTCATATTTCCTGATTTTTCTGGTATATTCCTGCTTTGGGTAACTCTTTTTGCATACTCTACAGGCTGACCTGGCTGGTATTTTTCACCTCATTCATACCTGGAACATTCAAATGATTTTTACAATACACTACTTATTCTTAGATCAGAGATGGGAAGATTGTTTAATTGTGGGTTGTCTGCTTTGAGCAGTTGAAAATGGCTTTTAGTTTATTGCATTGTTAAAGATTCTGAAATCATGACTGAACTCAGTAGAAATGTTCCATAATTAATTATTGATCACTGCATCAAGCGAAACTTTTGAAATAGCAGAAGTCTGCCCAGGTGTTTCTCAGTTATATCCAATAGAAAATTAAAAAATTTTAAGTTCCAGTTATATTCACTATTTTGTTTTCAGGGGGGAAAAAAACTCCTCATACCTTTTAGTGTAGAACTCTTAGGATTATCTTTTCCATTTCTTTCATATCTTTCTCTTACTTATGCTCATTCTTTATATTTAATACATACATGGCTCTGCATGGAGAAGAAACTTAATGAAAACTGAATTAATGGGAACACTCTTTTCTGAGGCAATAAGGACACAGCTCAAAAAGGAAATATTAATAACTTAAGGACTTCTGGGGACATTTATTCATCATTTTTCATGTTTTCATATAAAATATATTATTCATGGTCTCGTGAGGAAAGAGATAGCATACTCACAAGTGGGGTTTGAGACATAGCAACTAAATTCAATATAGTATTCTGCAATTGAGCCTGTGCTAGAGTAAAGAACTGCTTTAAAGGTGTTATTGGAACAACTGAAAAATAAAATTAATATGAACTACAGACCAGTGTTTCAATGCTAAATTTCTTGAGATAATAACCTTATCATGGTTATGTAAGAGATTGTGTTTTTTACAAAAGAGACACATTAAAGTACTATAGAGAAGTGGTTTATACAATTCTGGGAATTTATCTGAAGAAATCTGAAACACCAATTCAGAAGAACATAAACGCTTCTATGTTCACTGCAGTGTTATTTACAATCACCAAGGTTTGGAAATAGCCCGAGTGTCCATCAGTACATGAGAGGCTAAAATGACTATGGGACATTTACACAATGGAATACTACTCAGCCACTAAAAAAAAGGAAAGGAAATTTTACACTTTGCAATAGCATGGATGGACCTGGAGAAGGTACACTAAGTGAAATGAGCCAGTCCGAGAAAGACAAATACCATATAATTTTAGTCATTTGTGGAATCTAAAGAACAAATTGAACTAACCAACCAAAAAGATACAGACTCATAGAGAGAGAGAGAGAAAGCTGGCTGACAGATATGGAGGATTGTTAAGATGTGAAGGGATTGAGCAAAAAAGAAAAAGGACTCATGGACACAGATACCAGTATGGTGATTGCAGGGATGGAAGACAGTGAATGGAGGTGGGAGAGGATATAAGGGGGATAAATCATTAAATAATAATGGAAAAGATAGGAAAAAAAGTAGTTAATTAAAAAAGAAAAATTAATTTTATAAATATATATTCATATATAGTATAAAGTGAAGATATTTAAAAAATATTGAAAGACAATAAATTGGTGAATTTAGATAAAATATTTTTCTGTATCTATTGTGGGAGATTCAAGATGGCAGAGGAGTGAGTAAAAGCTCACAGAAGGAATCCTCCCAGATCAAATCTGGAATTAGAACTAAATTGGGGAGAAATCATCTGGAATAAACAACTGAACAATAGCTGCAGAGAAGCTTATAACCACAGACAGACAAAAGAAATAGCTTTACCACAACATAATTGGTAGAGAGTGTGGAGGAAACATGGGAGGGTTGGCTCAGCTCTCACAAGTGGCTGCTGTAGTGCCTGAGGAACATTTAGGGACCAGAAGCATGTCCCTGAGAAGTGTGGGGTGTAAACCCCAAGCTGGGCTCCTCAGCCTATAGCACCAGAGCCCAAAAAGTACCCAGAGAACATCCACCTGCACAAAGCAGCAGGGCTTCTTTCTACCAGGGAGAGAAGCTGGAGATGCAGAGAGCCTTTTAAAGGGTCAATGCATAAATTTTCATTTGCAGCCACTTACCCTGGGCTCCTGCAAAGGGAGGCAGAGAAGACTAGAGACACATGAGGAGAAACTGGGGCCAGTGGTTTTGGGTAGGGAAATGTGAGGGCAGCCACCAGAATCCTTGTGCTGAGTCATTTCCCATACTACAGAAGCCATCTTGCTCAGGCCTACCATCACTATTCAAGTAGCACCTGCCTGAGAGGAAGCAAGAGCCCCACCTGCAGGAATTACTCTGCCCCACCCTGTAATGCTTAAGCCTGACTGCTGATTATAGAGTGACTAGATTAACAACTGAAGTATACAGCCAAAGATGGAAGATGCTTAGTAGTGTCAAATAGGCTACCTAAGTCCAGACTGGGACACCATCTGACACCATCAGAGGCAGATCTAGAAAGAAAAAAGCAGTGCACCTGCTCAAAGCATACAAGACATGGTGGGCAGAGTGACTCTCAGCCCATCAGAGAGAAGGACACACCAACAATCAAAACTCAATTATAACCACAGAGTCAACATAAATGTCATAAAGAGCATCCCAAGATCATCAAGTTCAGGAGATCAAGGAGATGGCATCACTGAATCCCACAGATCTCCTACCATAGAAGTTCATACCACAAAGACAGGGAGTCAATGCAGATCAATCTAAGAAACAGAAATAAACAAACAAAAAGAGTCTTCCTTAAAATGGAGAGACAAAGAATCAATCTCCAGTGAAAAATAAAAGAAGAATCCCAGGAAAGAGTGATAATGAAATAGAGGCAAATAAACTATGAGACACTGAGTCCAAAATAATGGTTATAAGGAAGCCCAGTGAGTTCAGTAAGAACTACAAAAACAACTCCAAGGAAGCTACAAGGAACTTACTATGAACTACATTAGCATAAAAAAGGACATAAAAAACTCTCAATAAGAGCCAGGACGAAATGAAGAATATACTTTCTGAATTAAAGAACACAGTAGAAGGAATTAAAAGTAGGTTAGATGAAGTAGAGGACCAAATCAGCGAGCTGGGGGACAAGGTAGAAAAAATCTCCCAGAGCAACAAAACCAAAGAAGTCTCAAAAAGAATGAAAAGGGTTTAAAGGAGCTGTAGGATTTGAAATGTGATAATATCAACATCATAGGGTACCAGAAGAAGATGAAAAAAAGCAAGACATCGAAAACCTCTTTGAAAAAGTAATGACAGGAAACTTCCTTAACTTGATAAGAGAAAAAATCAGACATGTTCAGGAAGTATAGAAGGTCCCAATCAAGATGAATCCAAAGAGGCCTACTGTAAGACACATCATAATAAAAATCACAAAATATAAAGACAAAGAAAATATTAAAGGCAGCAAAGGAGAAACTGCTAATGATATAGAAGGGAATCCAAAAAGGCTATAAGCTGTTTACTCAACAGAAACACTATAAGCAAGAAGGAAATAGCAAGAAATATTCCAAGCAAGACTTTACCCAGCAAGACTCTCATTTAAAATGGAAGGTGAAATAAGGAGCTTCCCAGGCAAAAAAAAAAAAAAAAAAAAGGCCAAAAGAACACATTTCCACCAAACTAGCATTGCAAGAGATGCTAAAGGGACTGCCATAAGAATATGAAGAAAGAGAGAGAGATAGAGGGAGAAGGAACAAAGGGGAAATAGCAATGAATAAGTACCTATCAATAATAACCTTAAATGTAAATGGATTAAAAGCTCCAATCAAAAGACTTAGGGTAGCTGAATGAATAAGAAACATGACCCACGTATTTGTGGTCTCCAGAGACCCACCTCAGAATAAAAGATCTACAGAGACTGACAGTGAAGAGATGAAAAAGTATTCCAAGCAAATGGGCCTTTAAAAAATCTGGGGTAGCAATGCTTAATCAGACAAAATAGATTTCAAAACAAAGGGAACAAAAAGAGACAAAGGAGGACTCTATATAATACTTAAGGGAACAATTCATGAAGAAGCTCTAACCCTTGTAAACATATATGCACCCAACATAGGAGCATCAAAATATATGACAATCTTGAATGACTTAAAAAAAAGATATCCATAGCAACACACTCACAGTAGGGGATTTTAACACCCCAGTGTCACCAATGGATAGGTCTTTCAAGCAAAGAATTAACAGGGGTATTGTTGCATTGAACAACACTCTAGATCAAATGGACTTAATTGATATTAGAGAAGTTTTCACCCAAAAGAAGCAAAATATACATTCTCTTCAAGTGCACACAGAACATTTTCAAAGATAGACCACCTGTATGTCACAAAACAAGACTCAAGAAACTCAAGAAAATTGAAATCATATCAAACATCATCTTAGATCACAATGGCTTTAAACTAGAAACCAACCTCAAGAAAAAAAGCTCAAAAACATTAAATTCTCTAGGGCTTTTATGGTGTCATAACTACTATGTAGTAGAAAGACAGGAGCTCCTACGCTTTGCGACAGCATGGATGGAATTGGAGAGCATTATGCTAAGCGAAATAAGCCAGGAGGTGAGAGAGAAATATCATATGATCTCACCTTTAAGTGGAACCTAATCAACAAAACAAATAGGCAAGCAGACTATAACCAGAGACACTGAAATTAAGAACAAACTGACAGTAACCAGAGGGGAAGTGGGAGGGGAAAATGGGGGGAGAAAGGGGAAGGGTTTTCAGAAATGAGCATACAGGACACAAGGACATAACCAAGGGGAAGTGGGATCAGGGGTGGGAGGTGGGGATAGCTGGGGTGGGGAAAATAGTGGGGGGTGGGAAATGGAGATAATTGTACTTGAATAACAATAAAAAAGTAAAAAATTAAATAAAACAAAAAATAGATAAAATAACATTCAAATTCATGGAGACTGAATAATATGCTATTAAATAATGAGTAGGTTAACAATGAGATCAAGGGAGAAACCAACAAGTTACAGAAAAAAAATGAAAAGGAATACACATCAGCCCAAAACCTATGGGACACAGCGAAGGCAGTCCTGAGAGGGAAATTCATAACAATATAGACTTATCTAAAAAAAAATTTAAAAAATTACAAATAAACACCCTAACCTTTCATTTACAAGAGCTAGAGGAACAGCAACAAACAAAGCCCAGAGCAAGTGGAAGGAAGGACATAATCAAGATCAGAGCACAATTAAATGACATAAAGACTAAAAGAACAATTCTAAGGATCAATAAAACCAGGAGCAAGTTACTTGAAAATATAAACAAAATTGAAAAGCCTTTAACCAAAGGCGTCAACAAAAATAAAGAGAAAGGACCCAAATAAACAAAATCAGAGACAAAGGAGGACAAATTATAATACCATAGAAATAACAAAGTATTGTAAGAAATTACTATGAACAACTATATGCCAAGAAATTTGACAATTTTGGTGAAATGGACAAATTTATAGAAGCATAACCTTCCAAATGTGAATCAAGAATAACTAGAAAGCCTGAATAGACCAATAATAATAATTAATGACATTGAAGCAGTAATCAAAAAATTCCCAGTACACAAAAGCTCTGGAAAGGATGGTTGCACAGGAGAATTTTACAAAACATTTAGGGAACAGCTAACTTGTATACTTCTTAAACTATTCCAAAAAATGAAAGAATAGAGAAGACTCTTAAACTCTTTATTATGCCAATATTGTCCTAATTCAAAAACCAGGTAAAGACACAATGAAGAAAAAACTACAGGCCAATATCCCTGATAAGTATAGATACTAAAATCCACAGTAAAATATTGGCCAACCAGATTCAGCAATACATTAAAATGATCATACACCATGATCAAGTGGGATTCATTCCAGAGATGCAAGGATGGTATAAATACTTGAAAATCAATAAATGTAACATACCACGTAAACAAAATGAAAGACAAAATCACATGATATCAATAGATGCAGAAAAAAACATTTGATAAAGTAAAGAACTTATTTATGATAAAAACACTCAGCAAAGTGGGGGTAGAGGAAGCATTCCTTAACATATTAGAGACCTTATGAAGAAATCTACAGCCAACATCATACTCAAAGGGCAAAAACTAAAATCTTTCTCTCTAAGATGAGGAACAAGACAAGGATGTTCGCTTTCATCACTTCTATTTAACATAGTATTGGAAGTTCTACCCACAAAAATCAGACAAGAAAAAGTAATAAACAGCATCCAAATTGAAAAGGAGAAAGTAGAATTTTCATTGTTTGCAGATGACATGATATTATACATAGAAAACCCTATAGGCTCCACCAAAAAAATACTTGACCTAATCAATGAATTTGATAAAATAGCAGGATACAAAGTCAATATTCAGAAGTTGAAGGTATTTTTGTACACCAACAATAAAATATCAGAAAGAGACTAGGAAAAAAATGCCATTTACTCAGCTTACATTATCAAAATCATCTCTGAGAGAATGCTTTCTATTAATACAGGAAATGGAACTAGAGGGAAGAGCAAAGTCAAAGAGACTTGATGTGAATGTAAATATGTAAATAGAGCTTGAATATTTAGTATAAAAAACAATGAATTGATGTTATTTAAGTAAGATATTTATATGACTTTAATAGATACTTTGCATTCATGGGAATTATGCCTCTGTATCTTTGTGAATTATAAAATTCCATTGGATAGATACATTATTTTGTTGAAGTATAGAATGAATTACGTAAAACTAATATATGAGAACTAATTATTTAGCCTTGAATAGATCAACCTGTCTTCCACCAGCATTGATTTTTAAGTAAGATTTCTATTCCTTGCTTAATGTATAATTTTATTTAAACTTACAAAAAACTATTTTATTGGTCCAGGTAATTTGAAAATTGTACATCATAGTGCTTGTTTTGAAGATTATTGAAAGGATCTTAGTGTCTTCAAACACATTCACTGAAAAATTTGAAGAGATACATTAATGAAAACAACATACTAATGCCAAAAAAATTGAGCCATTAAGAATTAAGTGTGTTTTTGTGCAAGTATTTTGGTAATGAGGACTGAACAAAGCACAAGACAGACTGTTGGGAACTGCCCTACCTGGTATCAGAAGCTATAACCCGGCCTAGGCTAAGGCTGAGGGAGTGGCCTTGGACCATAAGCAGGCAAGGAAACAAAAGCTTATCTCCCTGGCAGGAGCACCGCTTCTGCTGCTTCATTCATAACTGAACCCCAAAGCTTGGTAGGTTAGCCAATGACAGGTAGGATTCCCCAAGGGGGGAAAGATCTAAGACAGGCACGATCACGTGGGAGGCCCCTAAGAAAGGACTTTGGGGGCTACAGCAAAAGGGGGTGATGGACCCTCACTCCTCGGCTTTGACATAGCCTTTTCTTGCTCTGCAAGAAAATCTCCTTATCTCTTGGTTGCTTTAGTTCCCTTGCTCCACCTAAGCCTGAACCAATGACAGGGTGGTGCAGCTCTATGCTGAAAAGGGCGGTTCCCCAGGTGATCAGGCCTAAGAAAGAATATGTAAAAGCCTGTGAAACCTGCTTTGTTTAGAATGCTCTCAGCTGAATAATAAGGGCCCAAGGAAGAAGTAAGTTTGTTCCTCAAAGTTTTACAGCTCTTTGATCCTGACTCAAAATAGGCCCTCAGACTTCCTTGTTATCTGTTGTTTGATCCTTACTTCCTAGCAATGAATACTGAGCTTTTACCTGAATTCTTATGTAAACAAAACCAAGAAAAAGCCTCTCTGGAGGGGGAACAGTGTGCTCTCCCCACCAGGGAGGGTGGCCAAGCAGTGTGCTCCCCACGTGAGGAGTGGCCCTGCTGTTCCTATTCCCCCACAGGACCTGGTTGTCTCTGTGTATGTTTTTCTTGCATGTTGATGAACATCCACAGCTGAGATGGATACTGCTGGCCGGTATCAGCCACAATGGACACATCTGATGATCAAGCCTTTCAACTTGTTATTTCATAGTGATAGCAACAAGGAATAGGTACAGCTCACAGACAATTCCAAAGCTGTTAGCTGGAACCATTTAGAAATTATTTTCTTTACAACTATAAGTCTAGATAAACATAAATTAGATCACCAGCTCTTTGAATTCCTGTAAGTGGTTGCCTTATTAATCAACAGCCATGTATTTCTGAAGTGGACATGACAAATGAAAATAAATATTTTAACAATATGGTAGCATAACGAAGTGGATTTAAATAGGACAAAATATAAATCACTTTGTCAAATCTTATAATCAAAATAATGCATCAGATTTGAAGAATTACTAAAACAACTTCATGGTTTTATATCTTGTCCTATAGGCAGATAATAATTTCTCTAATCAAGTAAAAAACTGCAAATGCAATACTTATGTGCATGTGACCAATATTAGATTAAAAAATTCTTGCTACAAGTTTTTGCCTACAGGTTCAATACTCATCTGTACTCACAGACTCTGGCTCAGACATAACGTTTAAAGGTATCTGTGTGTGTTGCTTGTTCTTCAGTGTGCTGATTCAACATATCTGGAGACAATGCTTTCGGAATACATATTTCTGGAAAGATATTTGGCATGGTACAAAAGGCTGATTCAGCAAACTGATGATAAGCTGTGTGTGGAAATGTGAGAATTGATTGCAGCTTTTAAGATCAGGGCCAAATCTTTGGGATGAGGTAAGGTTGATTGTTTGCTTTTAGTCCATTTGCACAGTGTACCAAAGGTGCAGGGTATGATAGTTTAGATAAATGTTGTTACAAGTTCTAAAAGAAGAGGCCTGGGAAACAGGTTTCTTAATTTAACTACTAAATACATTTTATGGCTTAGCTCTTTGTCTTTTGCAATTTCATTTTTAAATAAATCAGAAATCATACTTTAAAAAAATGTTAAATTTTTACTAAGTAACCAAAACATATATTTTATATTTGTGATAAAGCACAGAATGTTTGTTAATTTTTCCAGTGCCACATTTCCTTAGCATAAGTGTAGCTATAATTTTGAGCCATAAAACACAGAAAATATACCAGAAAATATAATTTTATTTGAATATAATTAGTGGGAATTAAGATAAGAAAAAAGTCAGTGTGTTCAAAGAGGTTGAAAAAATAATAAAGGATTTGGGTGGGTTTTTTATTCTGTGCCTTTTACGCAATATGCAATTAATAATAATTTAATTTAATTAAGAAATAACCTCATATTGTTGCAAAAGTACAGCCCACATTTTTAGCATTATTTAAAGCAATTAAAATTAAATTGATATTAGCACTACAAAGAAATATTTAAACATTCAAAATATAAACAAGATAGTATAAGATACAACTTAGATACCACTATGTTTAAAACATGTTTGAGTCCAATTAAAAGACTAATTTTCCTTGATAAAAAACTGACACTTATGAAAAGTTGCTAAAAGACCAAATACAGCCTGAATACACTAAATAGTTCAGCTTGAAAATTACAAAATATGCTATAGAGCATAGCAGTGTAAAGTGATAAACCATTAGCAGGAAACGATGAAAAGCTAAATAAGATATATTATCAAAAACTATCTTGTAGAAAATTGTAACTTAATTCTAATACGAAGAACCTGGGGACATCTTTTAAGTTTTTGAGTTGAGAAGCTAAATGGTAAGGGGAGCAAGTAAGAAAGTTGATGTGAAAACAAGATAAAAATTAATGCTGGAGTAAAACAGAATTTAAAATGCTAGGCAGGAAGATCATTTGGAATCCAGTTTACAGGTGACCCTTTTTTGTGAGAAATGGGAAGAATGTGAAGAATAGCAAAATATGCCACCCCATAGTATGCCTCTTTGGCATAAGGATGATTTTGATATAGAAGTTCTAAAAATGATAGAGGTTATCCTCTGTAACAAACTTTATATTTGTAAAGAATCTATTTGTGTCTCTCACTGTCTCTGTAACAGAAAGAAAAGGTGACTAAATCATAAGAGAATCTTATCAATAGAGAAGGCATTGACTTAAACCTGCATAACAAACTTTATCCTTGTTTATCAAGGTTTCCTGTTAACTGCTCATTACTGCCAACCCTCTCCTGCCCCAACATCTTTCTATTGTTTTAGCTAAAGATGGTATTTAAGGTGGTGGCCTGAGCATCTTTGGAGTTACTCAGTTGCCCTGGATGTCTCCCATGTATACTTTAGGTATGAGGAGAGACCCCCCAATAACCAAAATTATCTTCTGGAGGGTGGGGCCCTTGTAGTACAGGCTTCCTCCACCAGGTGAGTGTTCTGGGAACCCATCTGTATCAGTGTAACAGCTGGTGTTGCTGTGAGAGACCGTGTTTGGCTTCAGCGATTTTTTTTTTTTAAGACTCTCAACACGTTTGCTCATTTTATGATGGGTGATTTACTAGTTGAGCACATCTGCCAGCACCATGCTGAGTGTTTAGCGGTTTTTGACCAAAAATGGCATGACCCCTATGCCCCATTCCCCTATTTACCTGACCTGGCCCTGAGTGTCTTTTTGTTTCCTCAGATGAAAAAATTTTTTAAAGGGAAGCATTTTGCCAATGTGGAAGAGGTAAAACAAAAAATGGCAGAAGCCCTTAAAAGGCATCAAAATCCACAAGTTCAATAACTGTTTTGAGCAGTGGTAAAAAAGTCTTGATAGATGTATTGCATCAAATGGAGAGTACTTTGAAGGTGACTAAAGTTTAAACATGTAAGAATAAATAACACAGTTTTTAACAAATTCTATTTTTTGGGTTTCCTCACGAATATATGTTAAAAGTTAATTGTTAGTTTTCTCTTGTTGATCAGTGTTTAATAGAGAGTCTCAGCTAAGAAGTCAGAAAGGTAGAGGAAAAATTAATTTTTCTCCCCCATAAAAGGAAACAATATTGAGAAAATACAGATAATGTGATTAATTGAATTGTGTCTCAGGGAAAGACAATTGCTATAGTAACTATTTTTAGCCAAAGCATACATTTAATACCTTTATAGTCCCTCTGGTATCATATAACTAACAAATGGAGAAGTGTTTTCAATGTTTTTGATGGAAATTCAGATATAAATACCACTTTTTCTTCATGCTCAACTAATTAGAGAAACCTCTAAAACAAGTTTTGTTGTTATTGTTTCATTTTGCTGTAATTATTATCCAAACCCAGGACTGACTCTATAATCAAGTTGACCTACTCACATCAGTGTTTTTTAAGACAGGCTCAAATTTCTGAACTTTTGAGGTGATTTCAGACCATTTACACTGCTTTACACAATCCCAAACTGTTTCCATTATTTTTTATCCCCACCTTGCAACTGTCCGGGATTCTGTCCCCTTCTGAGTGTCACATCATACAACTTAGTGGAAAGAATCCCCAGGCTTTGGAACTAGTGAAACATGCATCAAGATCCCGTCATTTATGTGTTCTTTCTGTGTTACTTTCAGGGGAACGCCTAATTTCTCTGAATTTAATTTAGTGTGTCTACAAAATGTGAATTTTTAATAACATCTCCCTCAAACAGTGATCAAACAGAATAATGAGATAACCTTGTATTATTCAGGGAAAACAGTGTATTTATGGTAATTATTATTTTAATGTTAGGTAGAATTTGAATTTGCTAACAGTTTTTATTTTTTTCCTCTTTCTGATATATGTGGTTCTTTCATGAATAATTCCCATGGTAGTTCTCCTCAACCATATGGAATTATTTCCCTAAGCTTCCCCAAGTCAGTTCCCACTGGGGTCAGTAAAATCAAGCCTTGTATTATGGGAAAGATAATTCCTTAAAAATATTTAATTTGTATCACCTGCACTCTCTCTCTCTCTCTCAATAATCATTTAACTATCATTTATTGATAGTCTATAAATCATCTATCATCTTTATCTAACTACCTACTGTCTCTACTTACTGTACTTCTAAAGTATTCATATATAAAGTATTTTATCCATTCTCAGAATCCAGACAAAAAGCATAAGTTGAGAAGGATTAGCTGATGTTAGAAATTTAGTGATGATATTTTTTTTCCTTGAAGCTGCTATTTATCATCAAGCAAAAAACTATCCTTTTCAAGGCACCAGACAGGATGCATTTGACCCACCAGTCAGTTGAATAAGATATATAACAGTCATTATTTTTGAGATGCGAATACAAAATTTTTTGCCTTTTAGAGGAAGTTACAATTTTATGGGTGTCAAATGAGAAGTGATTTCAAGTGGACGTAAATAACTGTCCTTATATGTTTACTGAACAAGAAAGTAGTAAAACGCTTCAATTTAATGTGTTTAATTAACAGGCATTTTTAAAGAAAGGTTTTTCAAATCAACAATCTTATAATAATTCGTCAGTGTCTTTAAAACATATTTTATATGTATGTCTCCTAAGGCTTTGTTATTTGCTACTGGTATAGGTGATAATAAAACATTTTATTTTGGTTAAAGGGGTAGAAATATTTTCACAAATCTTTAATTCATTTAAAGTAGCAGTCTTCTCTGCCCTAGGTCATATAACTAACCTTAACCAGAGAACAAAAGTAATTATAATTATCATCTACTCTAGGCAAAAAGTCCTGTTTGCCAAGTTTCTGATTAGGAATCACTCTTCTAAAATGTTTGCATTCTTTTAGCACTATTTTGAACATTGAATCCATCTTTAGTTAAAATTTAAGCAAATATTAACATTTGTACGGGTAAATGCAGTAGATGAAATTCTACTATACAAGAAAAGAGATTAGAAGAGGTTCCAGTTCCACTAGAATAAGAAATGCTGACAGAAACCAAAATGATAGCATTAGTAAACTCAGCCTTATCCCCTACAAAGATCAATGATTGGTCCTGGCTGTTGTGGCTCAGTAGATTGAATGCCAGCCTGTGAACAAAGGGTCACCAGTTCTATTCCCAGTCAGGACACATGCCTGGGTTGTGGTCCAGGTCCCCGGTAAGGGGTGCACAAGAGGTAACCACACATTGATGCTCCTATCTCTCTCTTTCTCCTTCCTTTCCCCTCTCTCTAAAAATAAATAAATAAAATCTTTAAAAGAAGAGCAATGATAGCAGAGCTACTTTCAAACAAAAACAGCTCTTGAAAACATCCAGAGCACACTTTGAAAATTTTAGCAACACATTAGAACAAAAGAATCTGAGAATAATTGCACAAGGAAAGTAGGAAGATAGCTACATTTTCACCTAGATCACCCCATCCCCCAAACTAGCATTGTTCAATACCAAAAAGGAACTTCTCAGCTAGTTTTGCTTATCAGGAAAGGAAGAGCAGAACAGGGTGACTAATTATCTGCTTATTCAGCTAGTTCAGGGTACTGTATGAAAAGGTTTTTCACATTCACTCCACCCACTCTAATAAAGCGATTATATATATATATATATATATATATATATATATATGCATATTATATATACATATATGTGTGTGTGTGTGTGTAAAAGGAACAAGAAAGAAAAGCAGAAATTATTATTAGCACACATGCAGCAGGAATGATTGCATTCAAAGCCTGCCTGCTTTGCAGACAAACTGAGCAGGTTTCACCACTAATTAAGCCAACAGCTGGTGCAGCCACTGTGAACCCCCCTGCAGATTTCACCAGCTTTTGCCCCACAGGTATTTGCAGTCACCAATGCCAGATGCCTGGGTCTATCCCCACTCCTTCTCCCCTCCTTGCCCCCTCAGGAGCCCAGAAAACACACCAGCAGTCATCCCAGGCCTCTGGGGCTATCCTACTGTAAGGCACTGGACTTCCTCTATATCTCTACAAGAGCACAGCAGAATTTTCTCAGGCCTCTGTGACTGTGCAAGTGCAAGACACCATCCTAGACACTTGTAGCAGATCACCACAGCCATGACTGCACTCAGGGTTAGCCCTTCCAGCCACATGTCTACATCTCAGACATGTTCATTATCATGCTCATCATCAGTCTCCACTGTAGTGCACATGCTCAGGGGGAAACTGTGGGAGAGCACACCAATAACTAGAGCTGCCTGCAGTTGTTTATGGGCTCAAATCAGGCACTGCTTTTTGTTATTGGTGAGTAACACCACACCAATCTAGGCAAACCCTCTTCTACTGTACACTTACACACTCTCAGCCCAATACCCTTCAACAGCTTCCTCCACTACAGTTGCATACTTGGAGGAAGAGTGTGCTGCCACAGGACAGCAGGCTGACAGCCAGGACCTTCACAGCTTCAGTTGGCCCTGACACTAGCTGTCTGCCCTGGCCCCCATCACGTCATGTATGTTAACCAGACCATCTCACTACATAGGCAACTTCAGCTGAGTGTGTACACTCCCCCGGCTCTGGTCACCAATTCTGTTTGCTGTGATTCCTAGCCACTAGACCTGGAAGTGCTGCTGAGGATCCTAACAATCCTTGCAACCACTGTAGACTCTCTACATTGCTTGCTAAAAACCACATAATTGTCAATGCTATGGACCCTAACAACTTGAGATGAAAAGACATCACATCCCCCCACACATGGTACCCCCACACTCTCCACATGTGGCACCTGGTAACAGTAGACTTGTGGTCAGGGCATGCCCCAACATGCTCCACCCCCTTCAGGTGAAAGGCTTCCCTTACTGAAGTCAGTCATGAAGTCTGGAAGAAGTGACATTTTCTCCAATTGCACAGACACCTATGGAAGACTACAGAGATAAAAAAGAAATCAGGGAAAGATGACTCCACTGAAGGATACTGCAAACTTTACGTAAGTAACCCCAAAGAAATGGAGATACAGAAATTGATTGATAAAAATTCAAAATAATTATTTTAAACAAAATCAGAAAGCTATAAGAGCACATAGATAACAATTTCACAACATCAGAAAAACAACACAAGAACAAAGTGAAGAATGCAATGACTGAACTGAAGAATTCAATTGGGAGTTTCAAAAGCAGACTTGAACAAGAAGAAAGAATGAATGAGTTATATGAAAGATGAATTAAAATTACCCAACCAAAGGGCAATAATTAAAAAGAATAAAAAGGAATGAAGAAAATATATGAGACTTATGGGAAACCATTAAGGGGAATGATGTATATATCCTTGGAGTCCAAGAAGGAGAAGAGAGGGAGAAATGGGTAAAAAGCTCCTTTAAAGAAATAATGGCTGAGAAATTCCCAAACCTGGGGAGAGATTTGTACAACCTAATTCATGAAGTTACTATGTCACACAAAAATCCCAATTTGAAATCATCATCTCTGTATTATGATTAAACTGTCTAAAATCAAAGATAGCCCTGGCTGGTGTGGCTAAGTGGACTATGTGCTGGTCTGTGAATAACAGTGCCACCTGTTCAATTCCCAGTCTAGGGCACATGCCTGGGTTGCAGGCCAGATTTCCAGTAGGGGAAGCGTGAGAGGCAACCACACACTAATGTTTCGCTCCCTTTCTTTCTCCCTCCCAGCCTTTCTCTAAAAACAAATAAATAAAGTCTTAAAAAATAAAAATGAAATAAAGTCAATAAAAAAAGAGAAAAAGTTTTAAGCAGCAAGTGAAACAAATATTATACAGGAGAATCTCCAAAGGCTATCAGCAAAAACCTTTTAGGCCAGGAGAAAATGGGATGATATATTCAGAAGGCTGAAAGAAAAAAAATCATGCCAACTAAGATTACTTTACCCAGAAAAGTTGCCTGGAAATGAAGGCTAGCTAAAGATGGAAATATTTCAAATAAACCACCTAACTTTACATGTACAAAAAATGGAGGAACAACAAACAAAGCACCGGGCAGGGAGAAGGAAGGAAATAACCAATATCAGAGCAGAATTAAAAGACATAGAGAATGAAAGAATAGTTCAAAGGACCTATAAATCCAAGAGCTGGTTCTTTGAAAAGATAAACAAAATTGACAAGCCTTTAACCATACTCATCAAGAAAAAAAGAGAACCAAATCAACTCAGAAATGAAAGAGGAGAGATTATAATTGATGTCACAAAAAATACAAAGGATTATAGAAAATTACTATGAAGAACTATATGCCAAGAAATTTGAAAACCTGGTTGGAATGGACAAATTTCTAGAAAAAAATATAATCTCCTAAAAACTGAATCAAGAAAAAGCAGAAAGACTGAAGAGACTGATAACAGCTAGTGAACTTGAAGCAAACATCAGAAAACTCTCAGCACACAAAATCCCTGGACAGGATGGTTTCACAGGAGAATTGTATGAAGCATTTAAGGAAGAGCTAACCCCTACCTTTCTCAGACTATTCCAAAAAACCCAAGAAGAGGAAAGACTCCCAAACTCTTTTCATAAGGCCAGCATCATCCTCATCCCAAAACTAGAAAAGGACAAAACAAAGAGAGAAAACTATAGACCAATATCACTGAATGAATATAGATACTAAAATGCTCAACAAAATATTGGCAAACCAGATTCAGCAATACATTAAAAAGATCATACACCATGATCAAGTGGGATCCATCCCAGGGATGCAGGGATGATACAATATTTGCAATACAATAAATGTAAAACATCACATAAACAAAAGAAAAGACAAAAATCACATGATCACATCAATAGATATAGAAAAAGCATTTGATAAGTTACAGCACCCATTTATGATAAAAACACTCAGCAAAGGGGGGTAGAGGGAGTATACCTCAATATTATAAAAGCCATATACAAGAAACCTACAGCCAACATCATACTCAATGGACAAAAACTAAAAGCTGTCCCACTAGATCAGGAACAAAACAAGGATGTCTGCTCTCACCACTCATGTTGAACATAGTATTGGAAATTTTAGCCACTGTGATCAGACAAGAAAAAGAAATAAAAGGTGTCAAATTGGGAAGGAGGACGCAATACTGGCATTGTTTGCAGATAACATGATAGTGCACGTAGTAAAGCCTATAGGTTCCTCCAAAAAACTGCTCAAATAAGTGAATTTAGCAAAGCAGAGGAATACAAAGTCAATATTCAGAGATTGAAGGCACTTTTATACACCAATAACAAAATATCAGAAACAGAAATCAGGGAAAAAAATCTCATTTGCTATAGCAATAAGAAAAAATAAAATAACTAGGAATAAACCTTACCAAGGAGGTATAAGACCTCTACTCAAAAAAGCACACAACACACAGAAAGAAATTCAAGAAGGCTCAAATAAATGGAAGCATATACTGTGTTGGAAGAATTAACATCATCAAAATGTCCATACTACCCAAAGCAATTTATAGATTAAATGCAATCCAATGCAATTTATAGATTCAATGCAATCCCTATGCATTAAAATACTAATGATATATTTCACAGATATAGAACACACATTTCAAAAACTTATATGGAATTGTAAACAATTCCAGATAGCCACAACTATTTTGAGAAAGAAGAACAAAGTAGGAGGGATCACACTACCTGATGTCAAACTATATTATAAGGCCACTGCAATCAAAACAGTCTGGTACTGGCAGAAGAACAGACACATAGATCAATGGAACAGAATATAGAGCCCTGATAAACTCATGTCCCTATGGTCAATTATATTCTTTAAAGGGTGCAAGAGCATAAAATGGAGTAAAAATAGCCTTTTCAATAAATGGTTTTTGGAAATCTGGACAGCTACATGCAAACAAAAAAAAATGAAACTCAACCACCAACTTACACCATACACAAAAATAAACTCATGATGGACAAAAGACTTAAATATAAGTTGTGACACCTTAAAAGATCTAGAGGAGAACACAGATAGGAAAATCTCAGATATTCCATGCAGCAATATTTTCGCCAATATGTCCCCTTGAGCAAGAGACATGGAGGAAAGAATAAACAAATGGGACCTCATCAAATTAAAAAGCTTCTGCACAGCTAATGAAAACATTAGCAAAATCAAAAGGGAACTGACCATATGGGAAAACATATCTGCCAATGATACCTTGGAAAAGGGTTTGATTTCCAAAATATACAAAGAGCTCACATGACTCGAAAACAGAAAGAAAAACAGTTAAAAAATAGGCAAAGGACCTGAAGAGATACTTTTCCAAGGAGGACATATAGAGGGCCCAGTGACATATGAAAGGATGCTCAGCATCACTAGCCATCAGAGAGATTTAAATTAATACCATAGTGAGATACCACTTCACACTGGCCAGAATGGCCATCATAAACAAATCAACAAACAAGTGCTGGAGAGGTTGTTGAGAAAAGGGAAACCTAATACACTGTTGGTGGGAATGCAAACTGGTGCAGCCACTGTGGAAAACATTATGGAATATGGAATTTCCTAAAAAAAGTAAAAATGGAATCGAGTTTGGGCCTGGCAATTCCACTGCTGGTATTATACCCTAAGAATCCTGAAACACCAATTCAAAAGAGCCTATGCACCCCAATATTCATAGCAGCACAATTTATAATAGCCAAGTGATGGAAAAAACTATGGTTCATTTACACAATGGAATACTACACAGCACAAATAAAGGAGGAGCTCCCACCTTTTGCAACAGCACGGATGGAAATGGAGAGCAGTTTGTTAAGTAAAATAAGCCAGGTGCTGAAAGACTAGTATCATATGATCTCACCTATAAGTGGAGCCTAATCAATGAAATAAAAAAGCCAGCAAAGTAGAATCAGAGATATGGAAATAAAGAACAAACTGACAGTGACCAGGGGGGAGGAGGAGGAGGGATAACAGGGGAAAGAAGGGGAAAGGTCATCAAGGAAAAGTATAAAGGAGCCAAGGAGAAAACAGCAGTGTGGAGGGTGGGGCAGATTGAATGTTGGATGTGGAGATGTTTAGGGCGTGAAAGAGAGTAACTGAGGTTGAATGGGGACAACTGTAATTGTAGAACAATAAAAAAAGGAAAAAATAAAAATAAAAATTATGTCAAATTTCAAAAAAGAAAGAAAGAACAGTAAAAAGCAAAAGCTAAGGGAATTCTTTACCATTAAATGTCTTGCAAGTAATTCTGAATGGAGCCTGATTATTTACAAAAGGATGCTTACTAGTTACATATGAAAATATACAATGCATTGTAAAGGTAAGCAAATAGTGATGCTCAAAATACCCTAACCCTTTAAAATAGTAGTGTTAAGTATTTAACTATAGTATAAAGGTTAAAAAGCAAAAATGTTAAAGTAATTGTAACTTCAATAATTTGGTAATAGTTACATAATGTAACAATGGTAATGATGATAACAGTAACATAAAAGGAGATCAACATAATAGAGTTTTGTTTATGATAAGAGAAATTGTTAGCATAAAATAGACTTATCTATCTATCATCATCATTATCTATAGTGTTTTTTGTAAACCTTATGGAAAAGTAAAAACCTACAACACAGATAAAAAATAGAGAGAAGGGAATCAAATATTACTGTTACAGAAAATCTTCCATTCACACAGGAAGACAGGAACAGAGGAAGAAACAACTATAAAACAAGTAAGTTGGCATTAGTAAGCCCTTACTATTAATAGTTCCTCTAAATATAAATAGATTGAATTCTCCCATAGAAAGGTAAAGAATGCCTGGACACACATACACACAAAAGAAAAGAAACAAACACCCAAGTATATGCTGTCAATACAATTAACAAATATTTAGCTAAGTCAACTCAGAAAAAAAGATTCAAATAAAATTATAAATAGAAGACATTACAACCAATACCACAGAGATACAAAGAATTATTAAAGATTACTATGAACAATTATACATCAATAAACTCCAACACCTAGAAGAGAAGGATGGATATATTCCTAAAAACAAACAAACAAACAAACAAACAACTTACCAAAACTGTCTCATAAAGACATGGAAAATCTAAATAGACCAGTAAGAATTAAGGAGATCAAATCAGTGATCAAAAATCTAACAACACAGAACAGCTTAGGTCTAGATGATTTCGCTGGTAAATGATACCAAGCGAAAGAACTACTAATGCCAACATTTCTCAAACTCTTCAAAAAATTAAAGAGGAAACACTGAAAGCTCATTTTACAAAGTTAGCATTACCTTGACACCAAAGCCAGAAAAGGACTTTATATCAAAATTACAGATAAATTTTCCTAATGCATATAGATGTAAAATGGCCTCAACATATGATTAGTAAACTTAACTCAACAATATATTAAAAAAGTCATCTTCAATGATCAAGTAAGATTTATCCCTGGGATTCAAGGATGGTTCAATACATAAAAAAATCAATAAATGTGATACACTATATTAATACCCTCCCAAAACCCCATGATCATTTTAGTCAATGCAAAAATTTAAAAAGTTGACAAAATACAATATTCTTTCATGATTTAAGTCACTCAGTAAATTTAGTATAGAATGAATATACCTCAACACAATAAGTGTAATATAAGGCAAGTGCATAGCCAATATTGGCAAGTGCATAGCCAATATTATATTTACAGTAAAAGTTTGAAAGCTTTTACTGTAAGACCAGGAACAAGAAAAGGATTTCTATTCTTACAACATACTCAAATAGTGCTGAAAGTCCTAGTGAAACAGTGCAACAAAAGAAATAAAAGGCATCCAAATAGCAAATGAATTAGTAAAATTGCTTCATTTACAGATGATATGATCTTAACTATAGATAATTCTAAATACTCCACCAAAAAATCAACATACAAAAACCAGTTATAATTCTACACACTAACAAAGAATTATGTGGAAGAGAAATAAAGAAAATAATCCTACTTACAATAACATTAAAAACAATAAAATACCTATTAATAAATTTAACCTAGGAGGTGATAGATATGTACACAGAAAACTATAAAACTTTGATAAAGAAATTTAAAACACAAAATATGGAAAGATATTCCATGTTTGTGAATCAGAATTAATATTGTTAAAGTCTCCATAATACCTGAAGTCATCTATAAATTTAAAGTAATCACTATCAAAATATCAATGGTATCTCTGACAGAAATATAAAACCATTTTTAAAATTTGTGTGGAGCCAACGAATGCTCTAAGCAACCAGAGATATTCTGAGAAAAAAATAACAAAGCTGGAAGCATCATATTTCCTGACTTCAAACTGTATTACAAAGCTGTAACCAAAACAGTGTGGTGTTGACATAAAAATAGATATATAAACCAATGGAACAGAATTAAGAGCCCAGAAAAAAAACCCTTATATATACAGTCAACTCATATTTGATAAGGGGACCAAATACTCTCTTTGGAAATAAGAGAGTCTCTCCAATAAGTGGTGCTAGGAAAACTGGTTATTCACATGTAACATAAGGAAACAAGACCTATATCTTTTACTACTCACAAAAATTATCTCCAAATGGAAAAAAGACTTAATGTGGTACTTGAAAACATGAAAGTCCTAGAAGACAACATAGGGAAAACCTTTTTTTATATAAGTCTTGGCAATAATTATCTGGATATAACACCAAAACCATAAGAAACAAAAACAAAAATAAATAAGTGGAAAATGTGAAGAAAAACCAAATAGACTTTTTTTCTAAATGACACATACAAATGGCCAACAAGTATATGAAAAGATTCAGGACATTCCTAATCATCGTGGAAATGAAAATCAAAGCCACAGTGAGCTATAACCTCACACTTGTTAGAATGACTATCATAAAAATGACAAACCGTAACAATGTGTGGTAAAAATGTGGAAAAAGAGAACCTTTGTGTGCAGTTGTGTGAGAATGGAAATTGGTGGAGCCATTATGGAAAATAGTATGTATTTTTCTTAAAAAATTAAAAATAAAATTGCTAAATGATCTAATAGTCCCATGTATAGGTAAAAGCAGCAAAGAAAGTGAGACAACATATTAAAGAGGTACATTCAGCTCCATGTTTATTGCAGTTTCATTCACAATAGCGAATGTATAGAAACAACTTCAGTGTCTTTCTATAGATGCACAGGTAAAGAATCTGACACACACAATTGTAAATTTCACACAGAGGAATCTTATTCAACTATGAGAAAAATATAAAATACTGTCATTTGCTAGAACTTACATGAAAGTTAAAGGCATTATGCTTAATGAAATAAGTCATAGAAAGACAAATATTCTATATCACTTATATGTGGAGTCTAAACAAATGAAACTCATAGAAACAAATGGTAGAATGGTGGTTATCAGGACTAAGGCGTATGAAATGAGAAGATACTGGACAAAATGTGAAAACTTTGTTAGATGTTAAAAATGTTCTGGGCATCTAATGCATAAATCATGTAGCTAAAAATCATATTATGTAGTTGCAAGTTACTAAGGTAGTAGATCTTAAATATCTTACCATAAAAAAATGGCACTTATGTGATGTGTTGGAAATGTTAGCTAACATTAGTGCTGGTCATTTTGCAATATACAAATATAAGCATATCAAATCAACACATTATGTACCTTAAACAATGTTGTATGTCAACTATATGTCATTAAATCTGTAAAAATAAATTTTAAGTTCATAAATTGAAAAAAGAAGTGTTGAGCCTGAGCAAAAGAATGTCACCTAGGGAAGTATGCTGGCTGCTTAGGCCTGAATAGGGAAGACTATTACTTTAGTGAATTACATATATAGTTCCAAGTCTTTTTATTCTTGACCTTTCTAATAATTATATCAGAATTTGATTCAGGAATGGATGAAAAAATCAGCTAGAGTCCTGTGCAAAGCATATTTACACAAGGAACTCTTTAACAGTATGGGTTATGTGATGGTAAATTTTTTGTTTGTTATATTTTTTCTATCCTATTTCTCCCAGTCTGGCATTAAAGGCAGAATAAATCATGCCAATGTACATAGGATAGGAAGACCTCCAAGAGAAGCTCTCATTCTAAGTCCAATGAATGAGGAGGTTAGTCTCTAAGGGGCACTATCATCTTGGATGCTGCAGTTCTGTGGTAACAGTGACCATACAGTTACCTGAAATAGTGAGATAACAAGAATTCTCTCTGACCAGAGGAACTGCAACCCAGAAAGTTTTGCTGAGAGATCCCTGTTTTTTCCCTTTTCAGTCCTCTTGCCACTTGGACACAGCCAAATGTAGTCTGAGAAACTGCAAAACAGAATAATGAGAATAAAACATTGGCTTACTAGCTAAACAACCATAAATGAGAGTCCTTGGAATTCAGAGAATGTTGGGCCAATCAAAGAAAGACAGGGTTCAAGAATAGAATTTATCTTTGGGCCTATGGGAAAAATATATAGAACAGAAATAATAATAAGAAACTAGATTAGTTTTTCCACCATCCTTCCATAAGATATAAAAATCTATCATTTTATACAAGAAGGCAGTATGGTGTAGGGAAAAGACATAAAATTGTGAAGTACATAATCTGAATTATAACCTGATTATCATGGTTTAAACAAGTCAGCTGTCCCCATTATTTCCATTTTTTAAAATCATTAAAAATTTTTAAATTATAGTAGACATTATATTAGTTCCACACACACACACAACTGATTAGACATTATATAACTTCCTAAGTATTCATCTCAACGATACATCTTATACACATCTGACGGTATTGTCATACTGTCATACATAAATAAGTATTACAATACTATTGTAATGCTGTACTTTTCATCCCCATGACTATTCTGTAACAAAAAAATTGTACTTACTCCATTTTCACCTGTTCCCCTTGTTTCTCTCTAATTTTGCAATCATCGAAATGGTCTTTGTATCTATGAATCTGTTTCTGTCCTGCTTGTTTGTTTATTTTGCTTTTTAAATTCAATTGTTGATAGTTTGTATTTATTGCCATTTTATTGTTCATATTTTTTTATTTTTTTAAATTTCTCTTTAATATGTCACATAATACTGGTTTGGTGGTAATGAAGTTTAGCTTCTCATTGTCAGGGAGGAACTTTATATGTCCTTCAGTTGTAAACGAACCCGAGTTTTGCTGGGTATAGTAATCTTGGTTGTTGGCTCTTGCTTTTCATCACTTTGGATATTTCTTGCCAATACCTTTTGGCCTGTAAAGCTTCTGTGGAGAAATCAACTGACAGTCTTATGGGAGTTCCCTTGTAGGTAAATATCTGCTTTTCTCTTGATGCTTTTAAGACTCTATCTTTAACCTTTTACATTTTAATTATGATGTGTCTTGGTGTGGGTCCCTTTAGGTTCTTCTTGTTTGGTACTCTATGTACTTCGTGGACTTGTATGCCTATTTCCTTCTTCAGGTTAGGGAAAATTTTTGTCATTATTTTCTCAAATAAGTTTTCAATTCCTCACTCTCTCTTTTTTCCTTCTGGCACCCCACCATCATGCGGAGTTGGTATGCTTAAAGTTGTCCCATAGGCTTCTAACATTATCTTCATTTTTTCAAATTCTTTTTTTCTTTTTGTTGTTCTGATTGGGTGTTTTTGTTTCCTTATATTCCAAATTGCTGATTTGATTCTCTGATTCATTTACTCTATTGTTGATTCCCTGTAAATTATTCTTCATTTCTGTTATTGTAACTTTTCATTTCTTACTTTTTTTTCTTTATGGTTTCTATATCCTATTTCATGCTGTTGAAGTTTTCACTAAGTTCCTTGAGTATCCTTATAACCATTGTTTTGAACTCTTTTTCTGGTAATTTGCCTCCATTTCACTTAGTTCTTTTTCTGGGGATTTTTCTTGTTCTTTCATTTGGGACCTGTTTCTTTGTCTTCACATTTTGGCTGCTTTCCTACATTTGTTTCTATATATTAAGTAGTGATTTTACCCAATACGTAGAAACAAACTTGGTAGAGTAGCCTTGCATAGTAGTTGTCCTAGAGCCCACTGGCATAACCTCCTCAGTCACCTGAGCTGGGTGCTTCAGTTGTGCCACTGTGTGAGCTGTGTGCACTGTCCTGTTGTAGTTCAGCCTTGATGGCTATTGGTGTTACTGGGAAAGATTGACCCCCATGTTGATTGGCTATGAGAGCTGGTTGCAACTATAGTGGAGAAGCTGCTTTGCAGGAGCTGATCATTGTTTTAGTAGGGTTTTGGTGCTTCCTGAATTTATCCCTTGAGAGTGTCACTTCTGGAGGTGGCAGGGCTATAATCTGGTATGGTCTGATGCTGTCCACAGGCTCACTGGCTCTGGGGCCCCCCAGGAGGTACAAGGTCAGCCACCACCTCTGGCTTGCCTGGGGCCTCTCAGCTTGAGCTACAAAGTGATATGAAGGTGGCTGCTACTTGTACTGGGCTTCAAGGTACCCAGGAGAAACTAAACCCCAGACCAAGGCCAACTGCTGTTATTGCCAGGCCTGGAGGCACTTATCATGATGTATGGGGTACACAGAGGCCAGATGCTACTTATTTAAGAGATTTTAGGAAATTCTGAAGTATGAGGCAAGAAAATCCATTTGCATTAAAAAGCAATTATAAATGGCTTGGGTGGGCTCACAATTTGGATAGAGTAGGGTCTCAGAGAATCACCATGGTAAGGCAAACAGTGTGAGCCAGACTGGTGGAGACTCAAATATGGTACCTGCCTGTGAGTTCTGTTGATGGGGGGAAAACCTCATAAATGGAACAATGTCCTCTGCCAGAAATTTTATCTGGCAGAAAGCTAACCTGCAGCTCTCACCCTGGTTCTAGGCAATTCAGGTCCTTCCTGTATGTCCTTGGTTCCTTTCAAGCTGCTGCTCTAGTGCTGGAGCTCAGTGGAAGTGAGTCTGAGTAAGCCTGCGTGGGAGCCTTTTAAGAGGAATGCCTGGGACTGCAGAAGCCTTCCACCTTTTTCAGACTCAATCTCTGCTCACTTTTACAGGTAGATGTTAGGGACACATGGCTTCATGGCTCCATAACCCCTAACTGGGAGGTCTAGTGTGGGACTGGGATGTGTCACTCCTCAGGGGAAACCTCTGTAGTGGAGTTATCCCTTCCAATTTTAAACTGCTGCACATGAGTATAGCCCTTTCCTTGTCTCTGGCTCTCTTACCAGTCTCAATGTGGCTTCTTCTTTTAATCCCTTGGTGTAGGACTTCCATTCAGCTCAATGTCAGATGATTTTGAGTGATGGTTATTATGTAGTTTAGTTGTAATTTTGTTGTGGTTGTGGGAGGATTCAAGTACATTTTTAATTACACCACCATCTTGGTCTAGATGTTTCTTATTTTTTATGTTAAAATATAGGGTTCATCCATCATAAATATAATTGTTCAAAAAATTCTTGGAACATATAAAAATGAGAACAGAAAGCACAACAATTACCTTTCTGTATAAATATTCAAATACCTACATACCTTGCAGGAATGGTTACACTTATCCTTAATGATCTTGATTTTTTATTACCATTGTATAGCATTTTCATATGTATTAATTCATTTTATTTAAATGTAGCCCCAGGGAGATTAGCAAAAATAATGTCACATTTGCATATTATCTTTGAATTTATCTAGTGCCTATTCATGATTTCATTACAGTCCTATTACTGCTCAGTGAAAGAGACAGGGGAAATATTATTCCCATATTTTACAACTGAGGATACAGAGGGTCAAATAGTTTAATTGGATGATATGTTCAAGGCTACATTTTGTAAAATTAAGCAAAACTAAAGACAGGATCTTTTGACAATGTCAAGTGCTCTTTCTTCACATCATGCTGCTATATATTGAAAGATAAAATAATCTACTAAAGGTTTTACTAATTCTCAGTTATGAATAGAATTTACTTTTCCTGCATCTTAGCCAAGCACCCTTAATAATTTCTAATAAATCTAACTTTTTTACCATTATTTAATCATGAGAACCTGGGCAAATTATACTCTCTTTAGAGCCTTATACTTTAGTTCTATAACTAGGAATACCAACATCATTCTTGCAAGGTTATTATAAAAAGTTAGACTTAATATGAGGAAGACACTTTTACAGTGCCTGATGTAGAAGCACAGTACTACAATAAATATTATTACTTAATTATAATTATAGTGTCTAGATACTTTTATATTGCTATCATAGATGTTGAGATAGTCTAAGAGTCATTGGCACTCAATTTCTTGGGCATAGTCTGTCAATGCCAGCCTTTGATTCTGCTACCCAGATATCCATGGTCTCCTGTACACATACATGTACAAACTGAGACCCAGTCATTCACGTCCTACCCTGGTGGGAACTTACCAAAGATCTCCTGTGAGAAAGAGTTTATACTGGGCAATCATAGACATATGAGTGGTCTCAAATTCAACCTGGTCACTAGCATGATCCAATGTGCTCTTCTCTTTGGCTTGAATATGTATTACCTGCTACTGCTTAATCTGAGCATGCCTGATATTTAATACTGGCTTGTGTGAAAAAAAAAGAAGACTTTAAGTGAGATACACATAAGATCAAATACTAACTCTGCAATTCACCAGTGATGTAATCTTGGATATAGTACTTAATTTGTCTGTTTCTCCAATTCTTTTTTTTTGTTAAAATAGATTACATAATTTTTAAAAAGGATTATTAGAATTCAATTCAATGAGACAATGTGTGTTACCTTTTCTTCTCTTCTTCATAATTGGGTGGCTTCTTTTTTGTTGTTTTATTTTTCTGAATGTTTGCACACTCCTCTGTGTTCCCAAATCTGATTACTTTGTTATCCTTAGGTCACAAAACCTGCCAGGATACTTTTAATCTTGGCTGTGGTGAATAGCAATTTATATTTATTGAGGGATTACTAAATATCAGACATGGTAAAAAGTTCATTACACACATTAAGTTTTTAAATATTCATTACAACTGCTTAAGGTAAGGTCTGCCATTATTTCATTGTATAACTGAGGAAACTAAAGCTTAGAAAGTTGAATAAATTAATAAAGTTTAAATAGTAAATAAATGGCAGAGGACAAACCTATTTGTGTCTGAATAAAATTGTGTGTTTAAACCACCATGCTAAATGATTTAATCTAGCAGATGTGAGCATTCTTCACCACTCTTCAAATTCTGGAACCTGCTCAGGGAGAGCTAGACACTTAAAGCCATGTCCTCAGCACAGCACTTCACTTTAAGGTAATAACTAGATAATACAATGCTGAAGAGGCAGCAGGAAGAGCTCCCTGATTTTGAAAAGAGAAACAAGAGAAACACAGGGTGAGCTTAGGCTTTCCAATTACCATATGAAAATGATCAATAAAAAAGATGCTTAGTAGTTCTTAACTTGATGCTCATCACACCATGTATTTTGAGAAGTCATTTCTGACTCAGAAACATCAATAGAACAGCATTAGTTAGAAATATAGAGACAATTTTACAACAAATGTGTCATGATGGTTTTGTTAGTTGAGACTCTTAAATTGGTGATTTCCCATATTTGTTGTAGGCACTGGAGATGTTTCCTCTTCTGTTGTGCAAACATCTAATTGTTTTCTAACATGCAAAACAATGATAATTTGTTGTCTTCCTGTCATTTGTCATTGTGCAGTTTAATTCCAGAATAAGCCAAACAATGAAGCATCATCCCAATTCCTATAATTTGAATAAGCAAAACAGTTACACTTTAGAATAAGGAAGGCAAGAACAGAAATGAACTTTCTATGCTGAAAGTTATAGAAAAAAGTATATGTGGGAGAGGGCATGGGCTAGGTTGAGGGTGAAGGTTGTTACAAATTAAATATAATAAGTTCCTCTTATCCACAGTATGTTCTAAGACATCCAGTGGCTTCCTGGAACCACAGATAGTACCAAAGCCCGTATACAAGGTCTGCCCAGAAAAAGTCAAACCATTGTTTATACAACAAGGATGGTTTGTGCTATACCCATGGAACCTAGCAGCCCAGAAGAGTGGACTGGAATGAGCATGCATGAACAATGATGATGTCGCTGTACTAGTCAGTGGGGATGGTAGGTGCCATTGAATGAGCATGTGTACTGTGTGGCTGTCACATTCAAAATGACTGAGCAAGTAGAGCAATAAATTGGTATCAAATTATGTGTTAAGCTTGAACATTCCTTTGTGGAAATTATTTGGATGATTTAGAAGGCTGCAGCTATGGGCAACTGGTGATTAGCAGCTTCATCATGACAATGTGCCTACTCATGCATCACAACTCTTGCAGAGTCTTTTGGCAAAACATAAAACCATCCAGGTGAGTCAGCCCTCCTACAGCCCAGAGGTGGTTCCCTGAAACTTCTGGCTTTTCTGAAAACTAACATCACCTTTGAAAAAGGGAAGAGATTTTGCCCTGGCTGGCATAGCTCAGTGGATAGAACACGGGCTGCGAACCAAAGTGTTGCATGTTCGATTCCCAGCCAGGGTACATACCTGGGTTGCAGGCCATAACCCCCAGCAACCACACATTGATGTTTCTTTCTCTCTCTCTCTGTCTCCCTCCCTTCCCTCTCTAAAAATAAATAAATAAAATCTTAAAAAAAAGTATGGATGCCTAGTTTAAAAAAAAAAAGAAAAAGAAAAAGGGAAGAGATTTCAAACCATTGATGAGATTCAAGGAAATAGGACAGGGCAGATGATGGCAATTAAGAGAAATGTGTGAGGTCCCAAGGTGCCTACTTTAAAGGGGATTGAGGCATCATTGTCCTATGTACAATGTTTCTTGTATCTTATATCTTCTTCAACAAATGTCTCTATTTTTCATAGCACATGACTGGATAACTCCTGGACATACCTCATATATATTATATTTTTTCCTATACATGCATACAATAAAATTTAATTTATAAATTAGACACAGTGAGAAATTAATAGCACAGATAGAACAATAGCACAAAATACAACAATTAATGTACTGAAAGTTATATCAATGTGATCTCTCTCTCTCTCTCAAAATATCTTGCACTGTGCATTCAGTGTGGATATTCTGTACACAGAGATGATTTGCATCCCTGGTGGGACAGAGAGAGGTGGTGCAATATTGCATTAAGGTACTCAAAATGGTTAGCAATTTATGAATTTTTATTTCTATAATTTTCTATTTAATAGTTTTGGATTGCAGTTGATTGCAAAAAACAGGAGCTGCAAGAAAAGGAACTGCCAATAAAAGGGGTCCAATTCTCCTTTGCAAATCTAGTCAGAGTTGATATGTACAGTATATTATATGTCAAGATTATTTTGAAACTCTAGGGTTAAATATGAGGAGTAAACTACGTATCAGTCAGTGATGCATTAAGACCTTTCAATAAAACTACATAATGCATATATTGTTTTAAGTTTTATAAACTACTGTTTTATTTTATTTATCTGTATATCTTTAGTAACTGATGCATAATATATCAGTAAATGCTTTTTGAATAAATATAAGAACATTTCCACATTTTATTTTACTCATTTTTAAAAATAATAACCAAGCCCTGGCTGGTGTAGCTCAGTGGATTGAGTGCGGGCTGGGAACCAAAGTGTCCCAGGTTCGATTTCCAGCCAGGGTACATGCCTGGATTGCAGGCCATAACCCCCAGCAACCGCACATTGATGTTTCTCTCTCTCTCTCTCTCTCTCTCTCTCTATCTCCCTCCCTTCCCTCTCTAAAAATAAATAAATAAAATATTAAAAAAATAATAACCACGTGAAGTGTGTATTATTACCAGTTCTTAGTTTTTTTGGGTGAGTTAAGTAGTCTCATTAAGACAATAGGAGTTGCAAATGTCATCCAGTGGCAGATGCGAATTTGAACACATTAAGTTCTCTAACCTCAAAACAAAATCAGGGTTGTTTCCACCACAGTTTGCAGCCTCTTTTGGGAGAAAATATGGCCTAATCTGTAAAATAGTAGGCTGCACAACCAAATACATGTAAACACAGCCTTAGTTTTTCATTCTAGAAAAACTGTAAAATATAATTTTTAGATACCTTTCATTATCTTGTTTCAAAGTTTTAAGGACATCCAAGGGTACAGGTATACTAAGTAAAAATAGGATGAAAAATCCTTTTAATTATAACTTGGATAAAATTCTTCTCTGGAAACTTAAGAAGAAAGGATTCAGTATTTACATATAATTGTTCTGTGTGATGCTTGACCAAGAGGAAATGTAAAAATTGGTATATATGCTTTTCACGTATGCAAATATCCTTGAAACAATATTAAATTGGATGTTTATTTAAATTCAGCTGCAGCAGATTCACTCTGTTTCATGAAGTTATAATTTCTGACCCAAGAACTTACTGTAAGGTCTAAGCACTATAGAATGTTTAAAATAATACAAGATATTATTTTCTAGGCTGCAAGAACCATGAAATAATGAAATTGTGAAGCTTAGGAAGTCACCAACACAGAAAGCCAATGTCTCTAGTCACACTAATGCAAGATGTTTGAGGAAATTGAGTGAAAAAATAATTTCTGCAAATATATTTGTAGTCAGGGTGGTGGAATTTTTGATCACTGCAAAAAGCAGTTGGTGAAAATAATCATTGTGCTTGGGGTGCTATCTTACAGGGAGACTCTCTTCCAGCTTTATCAGGGAAAGCCAGTAACATCCAGGACCTACTTTCTGCTCTTCTCTCAGACAGAATCCCTGCAGTAGCAGGGCTTTTGGTTCCAGGGTGAACCAGGAGCCACCTTTGAACATCCTCTTCCCTAATTTGCCAGCGGGAACCAGGTACAGAGCAGCTGGATGACTCCACTTAGAACAAGAGCAGGTCCAATAACAATAGCTGACAGCTCCAAGTACTAACCTGAATTTCTATTTATTCAAAATTTCTTCCAGCATGGTTTTCTGTACCATGTTTTTGTACTTAATAGAGAAGAACCAAGTACCCAATCATCTCCCCTTTTTTGTTTAGGTTTATCTTGCCCAAGGTCTTGCCATAAGATAAGACACTGAAAATAAGGTAACATAGATATCAGTTTTTAAACTCCCTACGTACTCTGGAATTTACTCCATAGCAACCTTGGATAGCAGTTGCACAGCCTTTCCTTGAATATATCCTGGTGGAAAAAATCCTGAGGATATGAAGTGGTTTATACTATGTTTTGCTTTTATTGAATATACTGCTGCTCTGAAATTTCTGCCTATTTGTACTGGAAGAGTTCAGGACATGGCACCCCAAAATATATCACTTTAGCATATTGATTATCTTGTTCTGAGGGAATTTAGAAAACTCTTCAGTTTTCTAATGAAGCAGACAGAGACTTTCTTTGAATGCTCCATATCCCCTTAAAGTCAGAACCTCCCCTCAAACATCAATTGTCATCAATCCCCTTTTCAGGAATTTAATCAGCCAGAAAGATTGACTCACCACAGGAGAGGAAGCTGGAAGCTGATATGGCACCATACAAACTGCCACAAACTATCACACCTTTGTCTGTTATTCTAAGGGCCCATTCATCTTTCCTAAAATTATTTATTTTCTCCTAAGTTGCCTATATTCTCCCTACTCTGCCCCTATTAAGATGATTAATAAGTTCCTAAATCTCACTGCTGTTTAGGTATTTACCCTTCTTTTTCTTGTGATGCACCTGTGCACGTAACATTAAAAAAATAAATTTATATATCTTTTCTTCTGTTAATCTGCCTGCTATCAGTTTATTTCACAGACTAAGTCATCAGTCTTAAGAAGATAAAGGAAAATGTTTTCCTTCCCTACACTCCTGATTCCATTCTTTTAAGAGCACTGGAGCATTTTTTTCCTTCATGGAATGATGAGAAAACAAAACAAAACAAAAATACACAAACTAACTAGTATTTGTAAAAGCACTTGAAATATTGCCTAGCATTTATTAAGTTTATGATAAAAGTTAACTATTGTTATTACTAGCTGCCTGATTTGAGGCAAGGTACAAAGTGTTCTTAAGCCCCAGCTTCTTCTACTATAAAATGAGGATTCATTCTAGAAATATTTAAGAGTCTAATAAGGATCAACTCTTTTGTGAGGTGTTGGGTGGTACTAATAGCTATTTCACATTGATTTTAGAAAGACAATGTGGTAATAAATTTTAAGTGCTTAATACTATGCTGCTGGTCACTAAGTACTCAGTAAATTGTTAGCTGATGATAGGGAATAGTAGTGGTGGTCACGGAAAAATTATGTATTGCTGGGATAAAAATTCAATGAAAAAATTACTGAAAAAAAATAAGGTCAAGCAGAAATACGGGAAATAAATCTGAGAAAGGGTAAAGGACAATTATGGAACTACAGAAGAACATGCAGGATATGACTTTTCCCTGGTGGAGGACCAATGATCACAACCCAACTTCTAGATTTTGGGAGCAGTTTGGAGCAGAAACCCAGAAAAGAATTAAAGGTGTGATGGAAGTGACAGCAACTGAACATTCCTAAATGGTAACAGCAAAACTGGAGATAGAATGTAGTTGAAGACATCCAAGTACACAAGCACAACAATAAAAACAACAAAAAACAAAAACCCACCAATGATGTGAATTCTGAGTAAAACAATATAGAGGGTGTTGGTAGGCATTGAGATTCTTACATTCATATGAGACAGGAGAAAGGAAATGTTAATTCAGCATCACCTGTATGACAGTCAGACTTTACTCACCCACCTTACTTGTTTCCTACTCCTGATGTGGTCACTGTACCCATGAATCCTGGAACTCTGTTAAGGTTTCTGTCTCCTCCATAGTGCTTAAGAAAAAGAACGTCTGGACAAAAGAGCATGGGGTGCATGAGCTAGACATAAAGTGGGAGAGGTTGGAGAGGTTCAGCTTCCTGTTAAATGAGTGATTTTGAATGAATACATTTGTTGAATAAATGAATGAAGCAAATGAAAAAGTACTCTTAGATACCTTTGTCTAATAGTAAGAGCCCAGGATTATGAAACAACAACCATGGTGCTTATTTGAATTCTGGTATAAGTAGTTATTAAACTTTTTCTCATCAGAGTGTTATATTGAATTAGGTGTTAATTATCAAATAAACATATGATGTTATATATATGTGGTCTTAAAATGTCTCATCCATACAAAGAGTTTCTTAGTAGGCAATACCTCTCAGATGATTTGAATTACTAAATTAAAAAGAGAAAAGCAAGAAAAGAAAGTAAGGGATTTTCTAATCACAGGAGGACCACTATAATTTATAATGCTAGCATCTAGGGACAGATGTACAATCGATGATATAGATTAACTGTGCAGTATTTTTTTTAGCTTCAAAAGGTGGTGATAAATATTCACAGACACAATTAGAAAATATCAAATCCTCTCTACCTCATAAATCAATACAAAAGAACCTTTGCACCCTGATGTTCATAGCAGCACAATTTACAATAGCTAGGTGCTGGAAGCAACCTAGATGCCCATCAGTAAATGAATGGATCAAAAAACTATGGTACATTTACACAATGGAATTCTATGCAGCAGAAAGAAAGAAGGAGCTCATACCCTTTGCAACAGCATGGCTGGAGCTGGAAAGCATTATGCTAAGCGAAACAAGCCAGGCAGTGAAAGACAAATACCACATGATATCACCTTTAACAGGAATATAAACAACAAAACAAAACAAAAAAAAACTAGCAAAATATAACCAAAGACACTGAAATAGGGGATAGTCTGACAGTGGCCAGAGGAGAGAGAAGAGGGAATTTCAGGGGGGAATGGGTAGGGATTACAGGAACAAATTTGGAGGACACATGGACAAAAACTAGGGGTGGGGGGTAATGGGGGTAAGGGGGGAGGGTTGGGTGGGTGGGCTGGAATGGGAGTAGGGGGGAGAAAACTGTACTTGAACAATGATTAAAATAAAAAAAAGAAAAATGTCTATTATTATAAGTAAATATTAACTATTCAACAAATCTACCAAAAAAACTCCCTCCCTCTCTTTCTCTTTCCCTTGCTTCATTTTCTATATTTTTGTCAGTCTCAATCCTACACAAATGCAGTGGTGCCTGATTTTCATCATGATTGACCCTCATATACTAAAAATGTATGTGTGCATCTTTGTTGGAGCTATTAATTGGTACTACTGGTAGAAATCTGGGCCACTGTGTTAGGGAATTCCATTTTGAGGAAGAGAAATGTAAATGGATCAGAATGATTGGCAAATAAATATTACTGTTCTCCTTGATTTTTTATTTCTGTTCTCTCTCCATTTTTGAGCATTTCAAGGCCCTGTGAGTCTCAATCAACGCAGAAAAGAATGTTTTGGTCTATGTGAGCTCAACCAGGCATCAGATTGTTGCCCTCATACAAATAGCATATATTTCTCCAGCTAACTAAGTTTATTCAGGGACAGAATGGAGCCTAGTGGTGAACCATGAGCATGTCCAGAGAAACACAGGACTGAAACACTTTTTTATGGACTTGCAGGAGCTGTTATAAATGAAGAGTTCTTAGGGAGAAACTAAAATTTTGAAGTATAGTGACTTTTCATTGGCTGAATTATGGCCAGCTCCCACTTGGCAAGCAGAAATCTTTTTTCTTCCTACTAAGGTAGATTTTCTATCAGAGATGCAAGGTACAATTCTTCTTGTTGGGGTCAGGAGTGTGCTCTGAGTGACAAGTGCAGGAGGATTCTCTCTTCTAGACTCCCTACTCCATTTTAAATGAGGTTTCTGTTTATTAATTTTTACAAATAGTAAAGTTTTAGGTGTTCAGGGCCAAACATCAGTTAAACTGTATTGTGGTGTGCTATGAGAAATATGTACTTCTCCAAAAACTGTGGCAGAGGATTTGGGGATTCAGAATTAACTGTTAATAATTTGTACTCTTTATTTTTAAGTTTTTGTTTTTTGAGACTAATGAAAAATTTTCCCAGCTTACCCTGTGATCCTGTCGTCATTGCTTGCGACAACTTTTTACAAAGGGCAACTGTCATAGCATTACTTTATCCACAAGTTGTAGCTCACAAAGTGATGGCCCACTTGGCTCCAGAAGTAGAGATAAAACCAAACAAACACAGAAATTCCTTTTAAAATATAATTTTAACTTCATTTGATTAAAAGAGGGAATATTGTGGTTATTGGAGTAAGAAATAAAGCAATAGTATGAAAACTTTTATATTTGCTCATTTTTAGGTAAAAGAATAAGGGCATGAGAATTCTCTAACAGTAGCACTGTGATATGGCTTCACACAGACCGACTCGGTTCATGCTGGGTTTCTGACAGTTTGACAGATTCTATATCTTGCTTGAAAATCTGAGCCTGTAAAGAACCTTTGATGTATGGTTACATTCCTCCTCTGAGAACATCATTCCTCTCAAGGCAGTTCCTGCTGGTAATCTAACATGGGTGTTTCTGCATTGTAGGTGTTTCTGCAGGATGACCTAGCTAAACTAGTAGATACGGATGAATTCTGTAGAGGGCTTCAGAGGGCAGTAGGACACCCTCATTCTGAAACCATGGGCTGAGCTGGGTGACATTCAAAAGCAAAAGGATGAAATCCCATGAAGGAAGTCACAGTGGAGGGCACAGCCCTCGTAATTCAACAACATCACACATAAATATAATGTGCACCAGTGCTTAGTGGGATAATGCATATACAGGTCCTGAAGTAATCTATACAATCAAATGTGTGAAAGGTTGTTCTAACAGGCAACTCCACACAGGATTAAAAAGAAAAAGGGACAGAGTGTCCAGAGATGATCCCTTTGTCAGTCCTGATCACATGTTACTGAAATAAACTATTTGCCTATTTCCAAAATAAACTATTAATTTCTTTTGAATAGGCTGTTTGTTACATCACTTTATTTGTACCAATTCTGGTACATAATAGACATCCAAAATACTGTGATTTTACTGATCAAGAAATACAAAACAACACATAAATTGATTTAGGATAAATGGGAAAATAAATTATTTGACAAATGATATTGAGATAAGTAATTCATCATAGAAAAATATGAATTGGCTATGTTCCTTATGCAAAAATGGATTTCAGCTAAATTAAAGATTTAAATGAGATACTGTGACATTAAAACAAAACTAGAAAGAAATGTCAGTATTCGATTTGGGGCAGAAAGTTTTCAAGGATTTTCTATGCATTAACGCACCAACATCTTCAAAACAACCACAAAATGTAATAAATAAGCACAAAAATAAAAATTGCAAAGTAAAAATTGCAATAATTCATGAATGATAAAATGGGAAATATAACACATGGAAAGTCAACATTGGATAGTGTGTAAATTAAGTAAAGTAAATATCCCAGTAGAAAAAATAGGCTAAGGAACACATAATTTTCAAGAGGAGAAACACAAAGGGTCGATGATCATGCTTTAAAATGTAATCTCTGGTTCCCCCAGCTGCTGGTAAGGTCCTCAGTCCTTTCCAGGAAGCTGAGGCCTGGGTCAGGTGGGCCCTCACTTGATCCAGCAACCAGCAGCACTCCCAGCAGCTCTCACCTAGCACTTGCTCCCATCATGGCCACCATCTCAGAGCTCACCTTCATCTGCTTGGCCCTTATCTTACATGACAATGAGGTGACAGTGACAGTGATGAAGGATAAGATGAATGCCCTCATTAAAGCAGATGGTGTAAATCTTGAACCTTTCTGGCCATGCTTGTTTGCAAAGGCTCTGGTCCAGGTCGATATCAGAAGTCTCATCGGCCCCTGGCTGGCATAGCTCAGTGGATTGAGCGCGGGCTGGGAACCAAAGTGTCCCAGGTTCCATTCCCAGCCAGGGTACATTCCTGGGTTGCAGGCCATAACCCCCAGCAACCGCACATTGATTTTTCTCTCTCTCTCTCTCTCTCTCCCTTCCCTCCCTAAAAATAAATAAATAAAATCTTTAAAAAAAAAAAAAAGAAGTCTCATCGGCAATATAGGGGCTGGTGGACCTGCCACAGCAGCGGATAGTGCACCAGCAGGAGGTCTTGCCCCCACCACTGCTGTTCCAGCAAAGAAAGAGGAATCTGAGGAGTTTGATGATGACACAGGCTTTGGTCTTTTTGACTAAACCTCTTTTGCAACACATTCAATAAAAAGCTGAACTCTGGGAAAAAAGTAATCTCTGTAGTAATCAAAGAAATAAAATTTTAAATAAAAGTTATTTTTACATGTAATTTTTTTAAAAAGTTGAAACATAAGATATCCAGTGGTAGTTAGAGCACAGTGAAATGGGTTACTTAATATGCAGTTGGTGGCAATGTACCTCTCATGAAGGCAGTTGCCTATTATATAAATTAGGAATTAAATTGTCCATAGCAAAGCTAAAGCGGTAGTGACTGAAACAATTTAGGTGTTTATTTTCTCACATAATGAGAAAACTGAAGATGGAAGATCTGAGGGTAGTATGGAAGCTTCATAATATCTCTCTCGCACTCTCTCTCTCCCTCCCCCCACAACACTTGCTCTGTGTGCACACACCTCCAGCCATTCCTTGATTGCTGTTTATTTTCCATATGTAGTTGCTAAAACTCCAGCCCTGTGACAATTTTTTCTCACATTCTAATGCTAAAAGCAAAAGGGAACAATGGCAAGAATGTCAGCCTTCTTTTAACAGAACTTTTCCATAGGCCCATCTTCAGTCAGATTTTACTGCCAGCGCTATGTCACAGTACAGCCTGCAGGCATGACAAAGTCAAACTGGAGAGACAATTAGAAGTCCCTATCAGAGTCTCAAAACTTCATACATATCCAACCCATCAATATCTCAATATCATCAATTAGATAATCAGATACACAGAGGTGGGCAAAAGTAGGTGTCTGGTTGTGAGTATTCAAAACACAGTTTATTCTTGCTTTGTTATGTATTAATTATCATATTATTTATTGGCATTACAATTGTAAGCCTATTTTTGCTCACCCTTGTATATTTTTTAAAACAGCCCTTTATTAATATGTTATTCAAAGTAGTAACAATAATGGAAAGCTAGAAATAATGTGCCATGGCCAGGTTGCTGAATTAGTTAGAACATCACCCCCATACACTAAGGTTGCTAGTTTGATACTTGGTTGGGGCACATACAGGAGTTGAGCAGTGAATGCATAAATAGGTGGAGCAACAGACTGATGTTTTTCTCTGTCTCTCTGAAATCAATAACAAATACTCGAAACAATAGGATTGTTCAATTATAGTGGAATGGCTAATTTGTACCCACATGTAAATTAACCATATGGTTTACAAATATTTCAGCAAATAAAGTGAAAAAACTGTATAATATTGTGAGGAAAAAACTGAAATCTCTACTTATAAATATTTACACACATGCACAAAATGCCTCATATAAAATGTTGACAAGTGTTTATTACTGATTTGTAAAGTTGTGTCAATTTTTATTTACTCATCTTGGCTTATTTATGTTTTCAAATATTATGCAATTATACTACATGGTGGGGCAAAAATTGGTTTATAGTTGTTTGTATGAAAAACAATACAATAATTTAAAATAATAGAACAAGGATAAATTGTGTTTTATGTACACAAAACAATAAACCTATGCTTGCCTTACTCTGTATTTGGGTGTCAAACATATATTACACATACACTCCTAGTGAAAATTTGTCCCTGTTTATAACAGAAGCAGTTACTTCAATGGGAATTTTCAAATATGTGTTAAATGTATATTGGCCACTTTTCTGGAGGCCTGTTTGAGATTTATCTTTATCTTGAAATGTCATCCCTGTCACCTGCTTGACAAACTGTTACTCTGTTCCCTGGTCACACAGCATCCTCTAATGATGGGGTCAGTTATGCCCTCTTGCTGACAGCCCTTGATCTAGCCTTGTGACCTCAAAATATTGAACATTTTATGCATGATTTGTTTTTCAATTGCAAAATAATTATACTAATATAGCATGAAGTACCTGTGTTTTAATTATTTATAATATAAAATATATAATTTGTTGAAAAGCTCATGAATAATGAATGTATGCATTAAAGTGAAATTTATCAATTACAAAATCTAAATATTTTTGAAAACAGTAAAAAGTGACAAACTCATTAGGTGGGAAGATGTATTGAAATACATTCATATTTTAAATACATAAATAACTGATAAGAGAGTAATAATTAGACAAAAATTTTATTTTATTTAAATGTGAAAAATAAATTCAATTATATGTATACAATATAGCTTGTGAAATTTTACAAATTACATTTAGAAACATTTTGTATTTTCTTTTAAGATTTTATTTATGTATTTATTTTAGAGAGGGGAAGGGAGAGAGAAAGAGTGGGAAAGAAACATCAATATGTAGTTGCTTCTCATGTACCCCTTACTGGGGACCTGGACCACAACCCAGGCATGTGCCTTAACTGACACTTAACCACTGAGCCACACTGGCCAGAGCTAGAAATATCTTGCATTTTAGAAAAATATAAATATTGAAAGCATTATAATTAAAAGAGAATGTTTTATTCGGTAAGAAGAGTATATCATTGGAAGATCATAGGAGACTCAGTAATAATAATAATAAAGATGGTACATGTTTCAACATTTCAGAGGTGTTTTAAAAAATTGTTTGAAGGACAATTATTGATATTTTTAGAAGCTTTCATTTTTTATTGTTGTTCAATTACACTTGTCCCCATTTTTCCCTCATTATTCTCCCTGCCCTACCAACCCCAACCTCTCACATTCAATCCTCCCTTAAACCAGTTGTCTTTGTCCATGGGTCCTTTATAGAGGTTCCTTGACTTCACCCTTCCCTTTCTTTGCCCTGTTATCCCTTTTCCCCTTCCCCTCTGGTTACTGTCAGTTTGTTCTTTATTTCCATGTCTCTAGTTCTGTTTTGCTTGCTTGTTTGTTTTGTTAACTAGGTTCCACTTATGGGTGAGCTCATATGGTATTTTGTCTTTTTGCCACTTGGCTTATTTCACTTAGCATAATTCTCTCTAGTTCCATCCACACTGTCATGAAGGGTGAGAGCTCATTTTTTCTTCGTGTTGCCTAGTATTCCATCGTGTAAATGTAAAACCACAGTTTTTTGGTTCACTCATTTATTGATGTGTATTTAGGTTACATCCAGCACCTGGCTATTGTAAATAACACTGCTATGAACATTGGGTGCATAGGTTCTTTTGAATTGGTATTTCAGGATTCTAAGGGTAAATCCTAGCAGTGGAATTGCCGGGTCCAAACTCTATTCCATTTTTAGTGTTTTGAGGGAATTCCATAGTGTTTTCTACAGTGACTGCACTAGTCTGCGTTCCCACCAAAAGTGCACTAGGTTTCCCTTTTTTCCACAACCTCTCCAGCACTTGTTTGTTTATTTGTTTATGATGGTCATTCTGACTGGTGTGAAGTGATATCTCATTGTGGTTATTAGTCTGCATCTCTCTGATGGCTAGTGATTCTGAGCATTCTTTCATATGTCTCTATGCCCTCTGTATGTCTTCTTGTGAAAGTGTCTGTTCAAGTCTTTTGTCCATTTTGTAATTGGATTGTTTGTCTTCCTTGTGTGGAGTCATGTAAGTTCTACATATATTTTGGAAATCAAACCTTTGTGCAAGGTATCACTGACAAAGATATTTTCCCATATGGTTGGTTTCCTTTTCATTTTGCTGATGTTTTCTTTAGCCATACAGAAGCTTTTAACTTTTATGAAGTCCTATTTGTTTACTCTTTCTTTATATCCCTTGCTCTAGGGAACAAATTGGTGAAAATATTGCTGAGTGGAGTATCTGAAGTTTTCCTGCCTATGTTCTCCTCTAGGACTTTTATGGTGTCATGACTTATATTTAAGTCTTTTATCCTATTTGAATTTATTTTTGTGTATGGTGTAAGTTGGTGGTCGAGTTAGTTTCATCTTTTTTTGCACTTATCTGTCCAGATCTCCCAACATCATTTTTTGAGAGGCTATTTTTGCTCCATTATATGCTGCTGCCCCCTTTGTCAAATATTAATTGATCACAGAGACTTGGGCTTATTTCTGGAAATTATTGAGATTTTATAAAAAATGCTGTGATGAGGATAAAATAAAGAGGCATCAAGCCTATTGGCTTAGGAGAGTTATGGGCATAATGCCTGCCTGTACTTTCTCTCACTGTAAAACGTAACCAGAGTACTTGAATCAAATGTTTAATACAAATTGCCTCCCATGTCTTGCTTATTACCATCTTTTATTTAAAAAATAGGATCAAGCATTAATACCTCATAAATGTATTTAAATGTATTGTTTAGTGAAGAGATGATGTATCATAGACCTATGGCAACTCAGACTGCTGTTATTAACTCCCAGCAAAATTGAGGTCTAGGCAAACTGTTGGAAACCATGCCTAAATTAGTTTCTTTCTCCTCTATATATTCAGTTATCACCCCCAGGTACAATAACTTCAGGGTCTTTTATAATCTAACAAATTTGTAATCCAACAAATGAATTTGGATTCAGTTGTTAATAGTAAAGGCCACTTAAAAGTTGTGGGTTTTAGTAGTAATTTCACATAAGTCCAAGCACAGATCTTTTTATTTCTCCTTCTAAATCCTTGAAATAACCAGAGAAACAAATGATGCCCTCTCAATTTACACTTTGAGTGATACTGGGTGGAGAGAAATTACAGAAGTCAGAATCAAATGATGTAGGGATTTGGGGAATTTTCCTTAAAACCAATAAAATTGGAGCAGGAAACCACAAAAATACAGTGGGATAGTAGTGGAATGGCAAATACTGTATATTGGGGATGACCCAGAAGTGATAAGGGAACCTGCAGAAAGCAGGATTTAGAGAAACAACAAACACACCTTTGCCAGAAGGAGATGCCATTTCTTGAGTAGGCAATACTAAGGGTATGGCTATCAGAGGTATACAACATTTTGGCATCTCTGGCCACACTGGAAGAAGAAAAGTTACCTTGGGTCACACATCAAATAAATTGTGACACATAATCATAAAAAAATCTCATGATGTTTTAAGTAAATTTATGATTTTGTGTTGGGAAACATTTACAGTATAACTGAACTGCATGCAGCCTATGTGCTGCAGGTTGGACACCCCTGGAAAAGTCGAGATAGTGCATGGGTGCTAGAAGTGGTGGAGAGAAGAGGATAAAAAAATTAAGAGAAATAATGTTGAAAGTTGTCATAGTTCAAAGAAATTTCTGTTCCACTGTAGTAGTAGCAGAGGGAGCCCTTTAAGAGAGAAGCCAGGAAGCTATCCTATGCTATCTTGTATCTCCATGGCCTTCTACTAAAAACTGGTTTTAAACTGCTAGCATAATTATACAAAGGAAGCATTGTTTTCAATGATTTTATAACATGAAACTTTGATTCTACTGCCTTAGTGGAAAATATTGTAAGTATAAAAGGAAATAAGATACTTCAAGATTTCCTTCCAAGTTTTATTTTTAGTAATATTGTTACACTTATTTTTAAACCATTTTCTTTATGTTATCTGATATATCAAAGAAGTGATTATGTTAATAATATTAATACTCAAGGTTTTTCAACATAAGGTTAAAGAAATACAAAGAAAAAATAAGCAAAATTACTGTAATGTTATAAAATATTACTGTAAGTTGATATTTCTTTTAAAGTAGAACTTCTACCTCTGTCCAGTGAAATAGAAATACCCCAGCAGCATGAGCATCACTAGTACCTAAGTTTGGTCTTTCATCTGACTCCACACTAGGAAAAAAAAAATCTTTCTAGCTTTCTTGAAAAATAGTTGATCCCATGTCTGGAAAGTTACAAAGTGAGACTGAGACAGCTAATTCTGATAATGCAAGGAAATTTTAAAAGCTAATGTAGAAAAAGAGGAAAGATACTAGTAGCAACAATGTACATTTTTACTCTGCTTGAATCCACCAACAAAAATAGAGCAAACAGGAGAGCAAAACTAAAACCAGTGGATATCTCCAACAAGACTATATGACAGGGTATCCTCATTAGCCAAGATTTAGGAAGATAAGGCATAGTCTCTATGGGAACATCAGACTTACTTAGTCTAAGTTTTGATAAGAAAAGTAGTGAGCAAAAGAAGCAAAAGATAGCCAATAGACCTAAAATTGTCAGCATGTGCTTGCTGGGAATCACAGCAGGCTAATTTGAGAATAATTGATAAACTGGGAATCATTTTTATAATTTTCATATCCTAGGCATCTTAAGAGAAAAAAAAATCAAGACCTCCAATGATGTATGAGAAACAATGTTTGTTGAAAAACATTGAACCAGACCATGAAAAATGCTATAGGACAAGTGACCTAATTTTTTTAAAGTATATTTTATTGATTATGCTATTACAGTTGTCCCAATTTTTTCTCTGAAGACACCAACTCCAACTTTCTTGGGTGGAACACTCCCCTCCTTATGGCTCAGCCTAGGGGAATACTATAACCACATCCTCTTGATGCCCTATTGCCCAAGACTATGGAACTCATGCCCCATGGTGGAGTCAGTAGCCTGGGCCTTTGGTGCAGAGGCTGGAGTAGACCCAGTGTGTCAGTGACTGATTTGTGTGGCTCTAGGGTAGAGATCATTCCTGCTACCTTCCCATGAGTCTGACAAGCAGCTCCCCCTAATGGAAGATATACTAATGTCATCACCTTCTGGGTTCCCAGGGGCCCCAACCTCCTGATCCCTCCCTGCTGAGGTTGGGCTCTACAGTAGATCTGGCAGAATCCAGGAGAGACTAAGTTATATGACTGTAGGATTGAAACCATTTTATCCTTGCACACCCAACCCTCTCTTCACATGACCAATTCTTGGTCTGTTTCAGCTGATAAACTCTCTGGGCTCACCCTGTTAACTCTCTGAGTCCCTGCCCCACTACAAAGGTCTTCAGGTACCTGGAAGATGGCAGCAAGACTTGGTATACCCTGAAACTTTTGCTAAGTGGCCTCAGACTCAGCATTGGCATCAAGTTTAAACCCCTATAAATCTGGTGAACACCACTAGATCCTACCTGGTGACTCACTGAGAACTTAACTCATGCAAGTTGAGTACTGTCAGAGGCATTTTAACTGATGGAGCCTCACAGGCAGATGGCAAGTAGAGGCGGGGGGGATGCTGATCTTGGGGTGCCTTAACCCTGTTGCTGCCCAGCCCATGGCTTGGTGCTGGTGGAAGCTGGGCTTGTTGGGCAACTTGGTCCTTCCCATGTACATGCAGGCCCAGCAAGGAAAGTCACAAACTATGGATTGTTTTGTAGGTCCAAATGGATTGCCCAAGGCCAGTCACAGGGAGCATCTGCTATTTACTTGCATGAGTTTCTCCCAAAAGTTCCCAGAACCAATATACCCATTTGCCAGCTTCAAACAACATTAGAGCAGGATCAAATTAATCTTCAGAAGTGGCATCCAAAGGGAGATCTCAGCAGGCACCAGACCCTGCTGAGGCAAATTCTTCTTTGTGTGGTCAGCACCTGAACAGTAGCTTGTACACTGTAGTCAAGGTCAATCCTCATAGTTAGCCATCCTGACAGTTGACCCCTCACATGAATAAGCCAATAGAAGTCAAGATGTAATTACAATAGGAGGGCTCACATAACCCTCACAAGAAATATTCCTGGAGTATCCAACTCAGATGATCAAGGAGATTGCACAACTGGGTACCACAGAACACCTACTACACAAGGCCACTTTACTAAGACAAGGAGACATAGCAGACCTACCTAATATTTAAAAACAAACATAAAGCAGCAGGCAAAATAGGAAGGCAAACAAACATGTCCCAAATTAAAGAACAAGAGAAATCTCCAGAAAAAGATCTAAATGAAATAGAGACAAGCCATTTACTACATATAGAATTCAAAAAAGTAGTTATAAAGATGCTCAAGGAATTTAGTTAGAACTTAAACACCATGAAAAGGACATAAAAACCATAAAAAAAATTCAGAAATGATGAACTCAATAGCTGAAGTGAAGAATGTACTACAAGTAATAAACAGTTTAGATGAAGCAGAGGATCAAATCAGCAATTTGGAAGACAAGGTAACAGAAAACACCCAATTGGAGCAGTAAGAAAAAAAAATTAAATAAGAAGATTTGGGGGATATTTGGGATATTGAAGCAGTAAAAAAAATTTTAAATGAGAAGATTTTTGGGATATTTGGAATATTTGGGATAACATGAAGCACAACATTTATATCACAGGGGTAACAGAAGATCAAGAGCATATTTGAAGAAATAATGTCTGAAAATGTTTCTAACTTGGTGAAGGAAAACCATACACAAGTTCAGAAAGCACAGAGAGTCTCAAACAAAATAAACACAAAGAGGCCCACACAAAGAGACATCATAATTAAAATGCCAGAGGTTTAAGATGAAGAGAGAATCTGAAGTGTGGCAAGAGAGAGATGGTTACCTACAAGGGGGTTTCCATAAGATTGTGAGCTGATGTTTTAAAAGAAACATCTCAGGCCAGAAGGCACTGACATAACATTCAAAGTGATAAAAAAGCAAGGATCTACAATGAAGGTGATTTTACCCAGCAAGGCTATCATTTAAAATTGAAGGAGAAATAAAGAGCTTCTCAGATAAGAGAAAGCTAAAGGAGTTCATTACCCCCAAACAACTATTACAAGATATGTTACAAGGTCTTATTTAAGTAGAAAAAGAATTAAGAAAACTGAATAACATAGTTATAAAAAATACAATGGCAATAAATATATAGCTATAAATGAATACTTTAAATGTAAATGGCTTAAATGCTTTCCAATCAAAAGATGCACAGTAGCTAAATGGATAAGAAAACAAGACCTATTTAAATGCTATCTACCAGAGACCCACCTCAGAATGAACAATACACACAGATTAAAAGTAAAGGAATAGAAAAAGAGATTATATGCAAATGAAAATGAAAAAAAAAACTAGGGTAACAATACTTATATTAAATTACAGGATCCACAAAAGCCAAAGAACTTAAATGACACCATGAGGAAGCACCACATAAGTGGAGAATGTATGATGCTCTGTAGGGCATCAGGCTAGGTCTTGTTAACAAATGAATGTCATTGAAAGTGACTTGTTAGGATAAGATGAACTGAGGGAACATGAACATCAAATGGAATATGTGCCTTTAGAATGATTCTCTTAAGAAGAAACCAGTTGTAAAGGACATTTTGGTGGCAGTTGAGGAAATTGTTTGCAGAACTGAGTGTAATATAAGAAAAAATATATAGCCAAGGACAAGTGGAGAGCATTAACTGAAGAAAGCATGTTATAAAACAGCATGTATAGTATCATTTCATTTTTGTAAAAAAAATGCATACATATTTAAGCATCAAAAAGAGTCTGGGAGGGTATACTAAGAGGTAAGAAAAGTGATAGTCTCTTGGGAATAAAATATGGTAGGGTGGTATTTTTTTTAGTATTTTTATGATATGTGTCCTCAAAGATTATGCAAAGCAGAATTTATTTTTGTAATAAAAACATTTTATTAAATAAAAATATTATCATTCCTATATGAGGCATTAAGTTTTTAAGAGACTGCTTCTCTTAATCCAAAGGGGTGACTATTGTGGACCATGTGGCTGTCATGGAAAACTGTATTAAGATTGTGTGGAGAGGATAGAAAGGAAGCATTTGGAAATGTGTAAATCACAGCTTACTGTTGGGGACCACCCTGCCTGGTCTCAGGAAGCTGTAACCCCCCATGACTTAAGCTGAGTGTGAGACCTCTGGACCAGGAGCCACTAAGGAGACAAAAACTTATTTCCCTGGCATGAATGCTGCCTGTTCTGTGCCTGACCTCTTAAGCTTGATCAGTTAGTCAATGACAGGTAAGATTTCCCATGCTAAGATAGACATGATCACGTGAAGGCCTCTAGGAAGAGACTCAGGGCTGTGGAAATGAAGGGGTGATGTACATCAACCCCTGCCCCCTCGGCTTTGTCAAAGCCTGAGTCCTTGTTCCTAGAAGTGAGTAAGCCAAGTCTCCTGTCTGCCTTTGTCTTCTCTGTTAACTCAGGCGTGTGGAAATAGCAGGTGCGGTGCAGACCAGACCAGAATCAGTAGACCTCCAGGGGAATCAGGCCTGGGACATAGAATATGCAAGATCCTGTGAGATTTGTTTGCTGGAGGATGTTATTAGATTAGAATTTGAAGGCACAGACAGGAAACCAAAACTAGCCCTTTGAGCCCTTTTAGATAAAACCCCAAGCTCTGCCCAGAATCACAGCGGGGGTTCTATCTACACCTGTGTAAGTCACCTACTTCTTTTGATCTTTTCTGCCATATTGTGAATCCACAAACTAAGTCTGTATTCTTAATAAAAATCTGCTTGGGAATGGATACAGGGCGCTCTACACTAGAGAGAGTGGATATTCTGTTCCTATTTCCCTACAGGACCTGGTTGTCTCTGTGTATGTTTATCTCGTGTTTCGACAAGCATCTGCAGCAGAGATGGATACTGCTGGTGGGTATCAGCCACAGCTCACAAATAGAAAAAATTGAAATCAAACAAACAATAATATACATACAGTTGGCTCCAACTACTGTTTTCTTTATGGATTGCTGAAGCATTAAGTGTCCCTGGGCCATTGCTGCTGAAGATTATACCAAGTATCAGTGGTTTGTTTGTATGCTTTTATTATGTCTTTGAAGACTGAGCTTCAAAGAAGGTAAATCCTGACATTTTGTGAATGGTGACAGATCATAAAATATTCAGGACTGGGAAATCTACCAGCAGCTCTTCAATCTCATTAACATTTTAATTTGGTTTCTATGGCTCTGTGTATCTGGACAGCTATTTGTTAACAAGAAAAAAGAGCCTGTACTTTCTGAATTCCAAAGCAATAGAAAAGAAGTTATTCCACTGGCGTTTTCTTTTTGGGCTGTTTATGTTGTTCCACTTGTATTATTGTATTCTTTTCTTTATTTTAATTTGTTTTTTAAAAGTTTGTTAATTGTGTTTGTCTAGAGCACAAACTTTACACTAGGTCTAGAACAAGCAAGTTGATAATAGTAATACATAGTTAATTGTTCCTATAATTAAAACACCTCAAATATTTAATTTTAAACCAGAAACAGCAGCTGGAGCCAGGAGCTGTCTAACTGGATCACAAATGTGCGAGTTTCTATGATGGAAGGAAAAGAAAAGAAACATCACAGAAAAATATAGAGACATTACAAGAAAAAATAGGCTTCATAAAAACAATGATTCCGGTTCTTCAAAGACATTTGTAAGAAAAGTTGTAAAAGAAGGTGGACCTAAAATCACATCTAAGAACTTCCAGAAAATTGCCACAAAACCAGGAATAAAGGTGTGAAACAGTTCAAGAATAAGCAGAAAGGGAATAAAATACCAAAGAACAAATTCTAGCAGGCAAATAAACTCAACAAGAGAGAAAATTTCAGCCAGACTGTAAAAGTGGTGAATCAGCACCAAGGAAACCCAAATGGGATGATTTCAAAAAGAATCAAGAAATGAAGCAAAGCACACAATGCAGTGATAGAACCAGCTATACCAGGGCAAAGTAGATTTGGGAGATCTTAACAAGAAAAGACTATGACAAAGAAAAAGAATGAAGTTGATGAGTGATTGCAGAAGTTGATTCAAGAAAAAATGAAAACTATCGCATTTGCACATGATTCAGTTTGTGTGATCCAGTGTTATATTCAATATGGCAATGAAGAATAGAGAAAACAGGCTTTTGAAAGAACTGAGAGATAATTTTGTTGAATTGCGTAAAGCTTAATATTTCAGAAATATTGTTAAGAAATTTCTTATGTATGGGAGTAAGCCACGGATGGCAGAGATATAAATTTTGAAGACTACATGAAGAAGATGCTCTGACATGCAGAAGCATCAGCTGTCAAAAAGTATACAAACAGACAATGCCATTTGGGAGCGAAGGAACATGTTGACAGAGGAGCTGTATAGGAACACATTTCAGCATTGCAAGTCAGCACATCACTGAACTCTGGACAAAGTATTAGAGGTACAACCAGAGAAGCTAGAGCTTATTGTTGAAATGAAACATATTTTAACTATAATGGCCCAAAAGGAAGCTAAGATTAAGAATTCTTTGGTGCATAAAGTATTTCTGGACTTTTTTAAAAGCTATGTACACCCAAAGCTAAGATCAGAAATGATTGAAACCATCCATGAAGTGGTGATATAGCTGGCCCACAAAGGATGGCACTTGAATGGCCATGTACAACCTGTGGCATGGCACACCCAAAGATAGAAAAGTTGTTGCAAAAAAATGAAGAAATTTTGAAAAGGTGGCTAACAGCTAATACTCCCACTTGGTTTTACTGGTAGAGTTTGATTGTACTGATAATAATAAGCTTATGAAGCAGATAATCATATCAGAAATTATTAGTTCCTGCCTAACATATTAAATGAAAAATACAGAGAGAAGGTTCTGCTGTTCTTACTCATCCCCAAAGACCCTGCATATAGAATATCAGAAATCAATGAAGTATGCTGAAAGGAGCTGGAAACACACAGAGTAAGAAAGTTACAGAGATCTGCCCCCAGAGCTTTTAGAACCCATCTCTCCAGCTTTGTTAAGCTACCCGCAAGGACACACCCAAGAAGTGATGCTAGATAAGTCTGAGTGTATGTTGGTGTCTGAGTGTGTGTGTTGTGGTTGCTCTTGGAGTGGTCAACTTACCATGAGTGTCATTGCCAGCTAAGCAGTGCGGCTCTGCTGCACTGGGGTGACAAGGATGGAGAAGTTCATATTGCAGAACATCCTGAAGGACATCTTGTTCTGAAATGCTTAATAGAGCAAGATAAAAAAATGGAAGAAAATTAAAGAGAAGGTTGTTTTGCAGAAGCACTTGTAGAGCATGTTGGTATGAAGAACCTGAAGTCCTTGGTATAAAGAACCTGAAGTCCTAGTGTAAATCAAGGTGCCTTTATTCTTTCTAGCCTTCTCCAGAGTTCTGATGAAGAGGTTGCACAAAGTCAAAGCTTGACTGAAAAGCATAATTTTCACATTGAGAGAAAAAATCAGCAAAGGAATAAAAACATTACTTGAACATTCTCTGCATGGTTGGACACAATTTAAGACATGGGATAATTTTGTTCTCTGATTTGCTTTCCCAATGTGGAAAAGATGGCCAGGGGTCCACTTCACTGGTAATTTGTGAACTCTGTATATGTGTTTCTTCCTTGTATATAAATTTGTTTATAAAATGCTTTATGAAAAATAATTTACAAAGTTAATCTGCACACTCATTTATGCAGAAGAAGAAAGTAAAAGCATTCTGAAGGTTGTATTTTCCAAACTAATACACAAACCTCCCATAAATAATAAATGCATTGTAATGGTCATATAGAAGCTTTATCTTTGAAAAGGGAGACATTTGTCAGTTTTCTACTGTTCCAGAAACATACATTCCAAACTTCATTTTGGAGAATAATACTCTCAAGAGGATTTTTATGGTTTAAATTATGATTCTTGAAAATTAACAGTGTCTTCCCAAGTGCTGGCTCCCAAGTTTCAGAAACATCTTGAATAATGCAAAGGATTTTATTTTTATTTAAATAAGTTTTTAGTATAAGGAATCCTAATGATTTTAGGGAAGCTGGAAAAATATATATGAATATATTTGTATATATCTAATATACTCATGAATATATTCATATATGTATATATTCTTTCAATCACTAAACTTTATAATTTAAAATTTAATTTAAAAATCTTATTTATGTATCTCCTATAGCCCTAAACCAGGATATTGTATAAGACACAGTCAAACATTTGTGCACAACAATTTTTATTGCATCATTCTGGTTATAAATTTTAAACCAAAATCTTCATTCAGGTTTATATAATATTAAAATTGAGAAATCAAATATTTACCAATCAACAAGTAGTTAAATACATCTTAGTACCTCTGTGGGAAGACAGTACAGATATTGGGGAAAATGAGGTACATATATATCAGTGTTTCTCAAAAAAGCAGCAATTTTTACCACCTGGAGGACACTGGTAACATCTGGGAGACATTGCTGGTTGCCGAAGTTGGGGGATGAAGTTCTTGCTACTGACATCTAGTGGGTAAAACTCAGGATGCTGTTAGACATCTTAAAATGCACTGGCTATACTGACAGAGAAAATGTGTACCTTATATATTTAAATAAAAGCAAAGAACAAGCCAGTATATTTTATAAGATCCGATATTACAATTTATACAATTACAAAACTCCTGGAATCTCTGTGACAACAAAAGTGAGAGAGTCTAGGCACTCTCTGCACAGTGTTTTATATATTATATATATTATTTTATTAGGTCCTCTTAACAACCCTATGAGGTGTGTATTGGTTCAAATACTGGCTCCTGTGCACCAAGGGCAAGGATGAATGGTTGAAAGAGGCAGACCATTCCAGAGTGGCAGGTGGCAGGTTTAATAAGCAAGAGAATTTGACATACGAGGCTTGTCTTTCTTGACCTTAAAATGAGATCTCTGCACCTGCCAGTCAGAATTTTAAATGTTTATATGGAGACATGAACTGGGTCCAGTCACTTAACTGCCTAGAAGTTCTCAATAACACACCACTTACTTTAAAGTGTCTCCTTGAAACAGCTGCCAGGATGGGAAGAATAAGCAGGACTTGCATTCTGGGGACCAGGGAGGGCATGAAGAGCCTCTCATTCTCATTGCCTGAGTCTAGCTGGTGGATCCACCCAGAGGTCACGTCTCTCTGCTTGTCTTCTCCAACAGTTTGCTTACTAATTAACTTCACTTAAGGAAACTACTTAAAAACTGGCCCAAGAGCACTAAGGATACACTGAACTCAGAAGTAGAAAGGGTATAAAATTTACTGCAAATGGTTAAAAAGTGTTATCCATAAAGGAAGAATTAGAGGAAATATTCATTTTTAGAAATTTATTTTTATTAGTTTATCAAGTGAATATATTTTTAAGAATAACACTATATGGTATCTAGTGTGAAAAGGTAATTCTTTTTCTCACTTTTCTCATCTCTATGCCCTACCCCTAGAAACAGACATTTTAAACTTGTTTAGCTTCCTGTGTTGTATTTACTTCTATATTTCCAAATAGTATCATAACTTTACTTATTCACTTTGTGCTATAGAGTATTAGGATTAAGCTCTATTTACTCCTCCACAAAGAGTAAAATACACATCTCTAGGCTAGTCTAGACTCTCAACTAAAATGTTCATCCTAATATCACTGAGTATATCAAGTAAATTATCTGCACCATTCCCCCTGCCCTTATTAATCTTTTTAATAAGAAGGTAGGAACTGGAATTAGTCTTTGTAACTGTGGCTGGCCCATTGGCCTCACACACACTTTAAATACGTCTCTTAGATTGTTATTAGGGTTTAGTGTGGCTTTGAGGGGTTCTAGGGGCCTTGCTGAAGTGCCTGCACACCTCTCCACCATTTTTGGACCAGAAAGCAGGACATTGCCACAGTCCTTGGGGGAGTCTAGAGACAACTGGTTGAAGGCAAGCATCTTGCCCCTGGTTTTGAACATGTGGCTCTGAGAACAGCTGCTCACAAGAAGTGCACATACCTTCAGTTTGGGCACCTCCTGGACATGCACAACATTGGTTATAGTTCCTATAACCACAAAAGTTTTTCCCTCTGGGTCAGGCGGCTTCATCTGGGGATGATCTGTACCTTCCCAAGATCATCCAGGGAAGGTACAGAGGTGACTGGTTGATGCAACTCATGAACAGCCTCTTCACCCACTTGGTTGAAGGTTGGGCCAGAAACCTGTGCACCTTGACAAACAGCCTTAGGTAGATGTCCCAGCTCTTTTGTCTCCTGGCACGGAAACTTTCAGGCTTTACTATGGCAGATGTTGACTCCCATGACGGCAGCTCTTGCTTCACCAGGTCTTGAAAGAGAGGCATTTTTTTTTTCTTGAAATCTTTTCTCCTTAGGTTTCTGTCTTCTCCTCCTTCAATGGGTGCTGACTTTTCCTTACCCCAGATGCAGAACATTTACCTCAGCGTATTCCTCCCCATCAATCTGAAGATTTCCTTCTTCTCTCTCCTTTGTCAGGACCCACCCTTGTTTCCTTGACATCTGACAAAATTAATGATTTCTAATATGAGAGCTACTGGAAACTCTATGCATAGGCAGGTCATGAGATAAACTCATGAGGTGTGTTTGTTTTTTTGGGGGGGGGGATCTAAATATCACTAAATGTAGGTGCCTTATCATTTCTTCAATCTCTACGGTAATCTTGAAACATGAATTTCAGGAAGAAGAAAAATTAGAATACACAGTTGAGTGTAGGTTTTTACACAAACTCTTTGTTTTCATTATGGTGCCTCATTCTTACCTCCATTTTCCTACTGTCCTAACATCCAAGGCTTTTTAAATATCTCTGTCTCTACTTTCTTTTTGGATTCCTGAGGAAGGACATTTTATATAGAGAAAATGCATTGTCTTCAGAAACTAAACCTGCAGGCTTTCTGTAGGGCTAAGAAAAGGATAATTGCCTGCCATAGAGTAGTAAAGTCATTAAGTATGGGGATCCATGTTCTTAAAATTTCTTTAGGCAAGCCTCCTTTTTTTATTACTCCCAAATGCAGCATTCTAATTTGTTTTACTTTCAGGTGGTCTATGACACAAGTTAGTCACTGTACTTCCCCTTGCTTCTTTCAGTCTTTAACATAAACTTTGTTTGATAAATCACAATGATTTTAGGGTGAGCTTAACAGTCAAATTCAGAAGACACAATGAAGTTCATCTAGTACCAAAATTACTAAGCTTAAAAAAGAGTGTAGGACAGGGAGAATATGGTGCATAGGAATAACTAGCAGATGTCTCATGATTCTCAGGGGCAGAGGCCAAATGTCCTAGTCATTCCCCATTGGTTGCAAGTAGTCATGTGAGATGAGGCCGAGGAAAGCTGTATTTGAAGGTGTCATCTATCACTCACAGGGGTACTTGAATGGCTGTCATTCCCTGGTGAAACTATATCTCATCAATTGTACATTACTCTTTAATTACAACTAATTATTAATTTTAGGTTACTTGTCAATAATACATTACTTCATAAATAATCTCAATTACCAGGTACAGGATCTTAGTCTGTTACAAAGCAAACTCAGCAGAGCCTTCATTAGTCTTGGAGACACCATAACTTTATACTTTCTTTACTTGATCTTTCTAGAAGAGTTTATCTAAGGGTCATATCCTTAAGTTAGAAAAAAAGCTACAGATTAGCTATTAATCCTGCCACAGGCACTTAACTGATTGTAAAAGCTAAAGCATATATTTGGTGCCACCCATCCACATTTATTTTCTAAAGCTTTTCTGACGTTTTTCATTTGGCTTCCATCCTTTTCTCCTTAACTCTCATACCCTTGCTTATTTAATCCCTCCGCTATCCTTTATTTCATAATTGATGGAGGGAACAGAGAAACATGTGCAAGTTTAGTCTGTCACATTTAAATATAATGACCATATCAATGTTTTGACAAGATATATTTTAGATGCAGAGAAAATATACTAAAAGAAAATGTCTTGTGGGCCTATAAGTCAACTTTATGTGAATTTTTAAATTTTCATACTTTTCACCAGTGGCCCAATAGTGATTTTAAAGTAGTTTTAGGACCAAGACATCTGGCTGATGTAACAACTATTTATCCATATTAGAATAACATAGGATATAAGTTCTGCATATGTACTGATTCCTTAATAGATTGTGCAATCATAAAATAAAAAATTATTAGGAGCAGTTAATGTTGAAACATTTTAAAGTAATTATATACAGTATGATTCAAGTTGTACTGTACTTATTAACATTAGAATCATATTACTTAGAGTATTTGTTTAATGTTTGCCTATAGAATAACTTCTGGTTGCTAATATCTGAATGTTATAGAATTCATCCACTTGATATAGGAAACAAGCATATTTATGCTCCATATTTTTTAAATTTATTTATTTATTTATTTTTAGGGAGAGGGGAAGGGAGGGAGAAAGAGAGGGAGAGAAACATCAATGTGTGGTTGCCTCTCATCTGGTCTCCACTGCAGACCTGGCCTGCAACCCAGGCATGTGCCCTGACTGGGAATTGAACTGGTGACACTTAGGTTCACAGCCTGCACTCAACCCACTGAGCATACCAACATGGGCTATGATCCATATTCTTAACACATTTTAAGAGAATGAAGAACTTGGGAAAATTGAGTAATATTCTAAATACAATAGAATAGACACTTTTCCCAAGAAGACATACAAATGGCCAAGAGATACATGAAAAGATGCTTAACTTCACTAGTTATAAAAGAAGTGCAAATAAAAATCACAATAATATACTACTCACACCTGTTAGAATATCTATCAGTAAGACAAGAGGTAAATATTGGAGAAGATGTGAAGAAAATTGAACACTCATTCATTACTTGTGAGAATGTAAACTATGGAAAACAATATGGAAACTCCTAAAAAGATAAATAAATAGATCTACCATGCTACCATGTTACCCAGAATTCCTTCTTTTGGGTATCAACTCCAAAATTAGAAACCATTTGTTTGTACAGATACATGCATCACTATGTTCACTGCAGTATTATTCACTGTTGCCAAGACATTGAAACAACCTAAACGCTGTTGGATAGGTAAGTGGATAAAGAAAGTGTGATACATATATATAATGAAATACTACTCAGTCATAAGAAGGGTGAAATTCTGCCATTTGTGACAACTAGGATGGATGTTGAGAGCATAATGCTAAGTCAAATAAGTCAGATGGAAAAGGATGAGTCATATAATTTCACACGTTATATATAAAATGGAAAACAACAAATAAAGCAACAAAACAAATAAACAAACTAATAGAGACAAATAGTATGAAGGCTACCAAAGGGGAAGCAACAGGTAGGGAGGTTAAAGAGAGTAAAGAGGATAAAATACATGGTGATGAAGGCAGACTAGACTGTAGGTAGTAAGCACACAGTGAAATATACAGCTGATACATTTTAGAATTGAACACTTGAAGCTTATATAATGTTATTAGCCAATGTCACCCATACAAATTTATTAAAAAGTACAATGGGAAAAAGAACATCTGAATCACCTGTAAGAGTCTCAAACTGAGTGTCAGTAAAGGGAGGTCCTGCTTAAATGTTACTGGTATTAAGAGAGATCATAGCATCAGTTTTGGTGAGAGGTACTCTGCCATAGTATTTGTTTTGATTTTCCTATTGGTGCTTTTTAAAATTCAGTCTTCTCTAAATTCCCAGTGTTAAAATGTGTCATCAAAATATCTTAGAGAAAATTATAAAGACAGAAGTGTTTTTTAATGAGATCACACACACATATTTTCTGTGTTTTAGTGCTACTTTAAAAATTGGAAGTTTAGGATTTGGGGGTTTGGAGGGTTAACTCTTAATACATTATGAATTTCTTCACTTAACATAATGGCAAACAGGTTCTTGGTTAGTACTTTTATCTAGAACAGATTGCTTATGTTAAGTGGGAAATGTACTTTTTGTAGTTCAGTGAATACTGGTATCTAAAAGATAAGCTGTAAAGTTGAATTAATTCTCAAATACTACATGCATTCAGAACAAATAAAGAGAAAGAGAAAAAAAGATATTTCCATTATATTTGAGGGAATTTTTTATATTAGCAAATACTTATTTCCATGAAATCTTGTAAAAACATGGTATAAAATATATTCTTTATTTCTTAAAAGAAGATTTTATGTTTTATATCATGCCAGATAATTATAGTTCTCTTGGGAACCGCCCTGCCTGGTGTCAGAAGCTGTACCCCTGCCTAAGCTAAGGCTGAGGGAGTGGCCTTGGACCATAAGCCAGCAAGGAGACAAAAGCTTATCTCCCTGACAGGAGCACCGTTTCTGCTCCTTCATACCTCACCCTGACTGGGCCCCAATGCTTGGTCAGTTAGCCAATGATGGGTAAGATTCCCCAAGGGGGAAAAGATCTAAGACAGGCACGATCACGTGGGAGGCCCCTAAGAAAGGACCTGGGGGCTACAGCAAAAAGGGGTGATGGACCCTCACTCCTCGGCTTTGACATAGCCTGAGTCCCCCTGCTCTGCAAGAAAATCTCCTTATCTCTTGGTTGCCTTAGTTCCCTTGCTCCACCTAAGCCTGAAACAATGACAGGGTGGTGCAGCTCTGTGCTGAAAAGGGCAGGTTCCCACCGGTGATCAGGCCTAAGAAAGAATATGTAAAAGCCTGTGAAACCTGCTTTGTTTAGAATGCTCTCAGCTGAATGATAAAGGCCCAAGGAAGAGGTAAGTTTGTTCCTCAAAGTTGTACAGCTCTTTGATCCTGACTCAAAATAGGCCCTCAGGCTTCTTTGTTATCTGTTGTTTGATCCTTACTTCCTAGCAATGAGTAATGAGCTTTTACCTGAATTCTTATGCAAACGAAACCAATAAAAGGCCTCTCTGGAGGGGAAACGGTGCACTCTCCCCACCAGGGAGGGTGGCCAAGCACCCCCTCCAGGAGAGAGGGTGGCCTAGGCACTCCCACGTGAGGACTGGCCCTGCTGTTCCTATTCCCCCACAGGACCTGGTTGTCTCTCTATGTTTTTCTCGAGTGTTGACAAACATCCACAGCCGAGATGGATACTGCTGGCCGGTATCTTCCACATAGTTCAATACTTCTTATTGTGACTTTTATATCTTGATCTACCTGCAGCTTACTTCAAAAACATATTTAGAATCTTTTATTATAATCATGGAATTTAAAAATTCTCCTTAAAATATGGTTATTGTGTATAGTTCATAACTATTTATATGATATCAATAAAATCTTCATGTTATCTTGACAAATTTTTCTCTGAGTTACTTTATAGGAATTATCTTAACCCTTTTTGCTTTTTGAACTTAATTATTTTTGCTTATTTTTTGTGCTTTTGCCTTAATTTACATTCTTTCTGAGATTAAAATCTCTAACCCAATTTTTGTTTTTGTAATTGGTATTTAGCTAATATTTTTTTTCCTGTCTTCTTATGTATTGTGTGGTTCCCCTTTAGATGAGTATATGGTAAGCAATATAAATTTGTCATTTTACATTATGTTAGTTTTATCTAACTTCATAATCCATGTACATTTAATGTGTTTACTAATAGAGAAATAAATTTTCTACTCATTTTGTATCTCCTGCTTACCATCTGTTTGTTCGCTTTTAAGTGTTTTCTCTGCCATATGTTTTTCTAAGGCATTTTCCTCTATTCCCTTTTTTTCTGATTTCTAGGCTATTAGTTGCATTTCTTAAGTTTTCATGGTTACACTTACTTTTAAGATGCACATATATTAAGTTTGTTCAAATAAGATCATTGTTACATTTATTCTCCTCTGACAAGATGAAACTGAAACTATAACCCACAGGTTTGGCTGCCCACTGCCACAAAAGCCAAACTCGTGAGGCAGGTTCTGGTTGAGAAGGAAAAGGGTTTATTCAGGAGTCAACAACTGGAGAAGGTGGCAGGCTCATGTCTCCAAAACCCTATTAGAATCTTAGTCAACCTGGTTAGGTTACATCGGGGAACTGAAGGAAGAGAAGGGCTAAGGAATTTCTGGTGACTTGCAATTTTTCAGCTCTGTTCTTGAGTGGTCTCATTGTTATCATCCGCATGTGACATCATGTAGTTCCATTGCTCTATCTACAGTTTTACTGATGATGTTCATGATCAGGATGTGCAGGCAGTGTTTCTGCTGGTTCTGGTAATGAATTCATGAAGTTTGTCCAGTTCTTGTGGTCAAGGTTTTTGCTTGGTCAGGCAGGAACTACAACTGCTGATATCCACAAATCACCTATAAGGAAATTTTTAATGCATGATTGTTCTATGAGTCTGTTAGTACAAACTATTCTATAATTACTACTTGATTTGAATATATGTTTTCAATTACTGTTGCAACTCCCAACTGTCAATTATTGTTCCATTTTTATGTTGCCTTTTAAAGAGTAGGTCCCTTTAACTTGCTGTGGAATAAAAAGCTCTTGATTAGAAGCAAAGCACTTAGCATCAAATATATTCCTAAGGGTTTAGATACTATCTTCCCAATTTTGTTAAGTTAGTGAGCAATTATTTTAATTAAACATATCAAAAGGACAGTGAGAAATATTGTTAACCCAAGTTTTAGGATTCCTTCTAAAATACACTTAATTTCATTTGGTATCCATAAAAATAAAGCAGAAGAACTATCTGTGATTCCTTCACCTATCCCTTCAAGTACAGGGGTATGGTGATCTAATGTCTGTTGCCATGTAGCTTGTTGACAAATCTTGGGCACTGATTTCTACCTGGGAAGAGATATTGATATAAGCACAACAAGAAGAGTTAATAGTCATGAAAACACTCCCTTGTTCACCTAAGATATAATCTAATACTATGCAGTTATCTAATACTACTTTAGCTAAAGATCTTGGTAGTTTATTCATTGTGAGACTTCATTCCCTTCCCTGGATCTTACTATTGTTATATAGAGTTTTTGCTTTATCCCCTTTAAAAATACAAAATTATTTATAGCTTTTAAAAATCAATTGTGTTTTTTCAGTTTCTGTGCTCACGACGTTTCTAGTATCCTATCTCTTTTGCCTGAAATCACATGTTTTTGTGTTGAAGTGCAAAAGTTCATGATACTTTTAATTTAAATCTGTGATTACCTATTAGTCTTTTGCATGTAAAATGATTATATTTTGTATTTATTCTTTCATAATAATGTGTTTGAGCATATGGTTCTAATATAGGAAAAGGACATGAGAACTACATGAATTAACTGAAGTCAAAGCTAAGTCAGGGTCTGACTCAGCTGTCTGACTCAGAATGCAGCTGATCTGAGATGATAGCTGACCCAGAAGAGTCTCAGAAAAAGAAAACTCCCATGAAGATTGATTAATAGGTGCTCACCTATACCTTATCATTTACCCATACTATAAAATGTAAATACAAGGCCACAAAATATATCTTGTAAAGGTTAAATTTAATCCTGATGTTTTTCCACCCTCTATTTTCCCATACCAGCAGTTTTCCATAGAAACTACAAGATATAAGCTCAACCTCTAGAGATGATTGAGGTCTCTCTCCTCTTATGAGAAGCATCTGCTATTCTGTTTATGGAGTGACTTTTCTTGCTATCTTCTCTGCTCAATAAAATCTGCTTTTCCACTTTAACCTCTTGTCTGTCTCATGTCTTGAATTCTTTCCTTTGTGAAGCCAAGCACCCTCTTGGCCCCAGGGATCAAGTCGCCACTAGGGACTTGCCCCTCTGGCATCAGTCCCTTAACCCTTTTATGGTATCACTTAATATCGTCAGGCTTTTGATCAAGCCTAAAAATGATTATACTTACAAAATGATGACAAATCATCATTTTCATCAGCAACATTAAGTAAGACACTCTTATTGCTTGGTACATAATCTTGTTTCTTTGCTCTGAAAGAATTACTACTCTACTCATTATCTTATTGGGTATCTAATCCCAAATGTGATTGGGGTTTCTCTTTCCCTAATGTATTATATGAGCATCACAAAATTTATGATGTCAGAGTGGGAAAAGAACATGGTTTTTAGTCCACGTCTGTGGCTAGACTCAGCTGTGCTGTCCCTGAACCTGTTGGTATTACTCTCTTCCTTTATACCCTTCAGGGTTCCCTGCATGCCAGTGCAGAAAATCTCAAAAGTCCCAGTTCTCTAATAGTATTGGCCATTAGGAATATTCTTGGCTACTGCTAAGGCTGTATTACTTTCATTGATAGCCCAGGTATTAATAGAATTTCAGTGGGAAATAGAAGAATTTCCCACAATTTATTACCTCTTTGTCTCCCGAGGCTACCATAATCATTCTTTCTCAGGATCAACCAGAGGTTATTTCCTTAATGGGCTAACCTAGTAGTTTTCAATCTACCCTTTAAAATCAGTTTTAAGCCCTAGCTGGTGTGGTTCAGTAGACTGAGTGTTGGTCTGTGAAACAAAGTGTCACTAGTTCGATTTCCAGTCAGGACATATGCTTGGGTTTCAGGCCAGGTCCCTAGTAAGGGGTACATGAGAGGCAACCACACATTGATGTTTCTCTTCATCTCTTTCTCCCTTCCCCTCTCTATAAAAATAAATAAAATCTTTTTAAAAAGTTTAAAAAACAAAGTAAAATATCAGTTATATTTATTTTTTTAAAAAAATTATTTTAATCATTGTTCAAGTACAGTTTTCTGTCCTTTACTCCCATCCCATCCTAATATCAGTTTTAAAATGTACTGATGGACATTTTCCATCCCAGAACAATTAAAGTTGTTTAACAGTATTTTTTTTCAGTGAGCTCAGCAAGCTCTCATATGATTTTAATGTACAGTCAGAGATGAGAACCAAATGTTCTAAATAAAATCCTCCTTCCATGGTTCTCAAATGTTAGCAGGCATCAGAATAACCTGCAGGATTTGTTAATTTGCAAATAATTGAACCATGCCCCCAGAGTGCAAGCCAGCAAAACAAAATGAAGCAGCAAAAAATATTAAAATATTCTGGAAACAATAATGATCTTTTGCATATGTAAATATAATCATGTTACCTACCCCCCCAAGTATTCAATAGGTTTCTCTTGTTCTAAAGACCATTGTCTTTACCACCCTATCACAGTCTAATAATCAGCAAATTCCTGCTGTTCTAAAGATGATTGTCTTTATTAATAATGCTATGAGTCCCTTTTGTTTTCAAGCAGTCTACATCAATCACTCTGTCTTCATCTGTCATTTCTGAACACTATGAACTTGGTACTAGAAAACATTCAGGGCACCAGGCAGTCTATGCCCATTGGCCAGGATAAGAGCATGGAGAGGTTCTTACACTGGAGTGCTCTGAAAGCTATATGAGTAGATAGGGCTCTGAACATGCTAAAAGCTATAAAGATAAATAGATAGGACCCCGAGCACCTGAATAAACCTCTTTCCTTTTTGTACCAACACCGGCCTCATGAGTTTGACTTTTTGTGTCAACAGGCAGACAAAAACATCTATTTTTCTTTGACAACAGACTTACTGTCCCTTAAACAAGATTTACCTCCCCCCTTAGGGCCCACACTCTCCAGATTGGTAACATCATTATATTATTTGCCCTCCAGAACTCCTTTTTCTTAAATGTCTCTACAACACTTCATATATTTATCCAAACAATTGTATTTATCCTTCTCTATCTCTATATTAGAGTCTTCATGGTAATTTCTACCACTGCCACAGTGCCTGGCAAATAACACATGCTTTATGTATAACTAGGATAGAATGATCAAAAGTAAATCAAAGCAGTTTAAACTGATTATCTTTTGCATGACAGAATGCACTGAGCTAATAATTCTAATAGTTTTAGGCCCTTGCATGTACATGAAAATATTTATATGTATGGATTTGCATTCATTTTTGAAATTCTATGAGGTTTAGCATACTTAAATATGAAATAAGAATAATGTTCACCTTGTATGTTGTTTCATAAATTATATTTGGGAGCCATTGTACAAAAGCATCACTAGCTTTGCTTTCTGTGATTCAAAGGGATAAATGATAAGTTTCCAAGATCACAGAGGAGTCACCACACTAACCTCCTCCCAGGACCAGTCTGTACTTACAACTAAATTGGAGAAAATCATCTAGAATAACCAACTGAACACTAACTGTATAGAAGCCTTGTAACCATGAACAGACAGAAGAAACCACTCCATCACAATGTGACTGGTAGGGAGTGTGGAGGAGGCACAGAAGGGATGGCTGGGATTCCCTGTGTTTCAGCTGAAGTTACAGAGGGATATGACAGAGCCGAGGTGTTGCCCCTATTAAGGGTGGGGTCTAAATCACAAGCTGGGCTCCCTAGCCTGAAGCATTGGAACTGGAGAGGAACCCAGATGACATCTAGCTATGAAAAGCAGCAAGGGTTCTATGTGCCAGAAGACTCATCTGGAGAGGCAGAGAGCCTCTTAAAGGACCAATGCACAAAATCTCAATTGCAGCCACTTTCTCTGGGCTCCAGCAAAAGAACATAGTGAACTAGAGATGCTTCAGGAGAGTCTGGGGTTGGTGGCTCTGAGGAGAGAACTGAAGAACAGAAGCCAGGATCCCTGTGTTGTGTCATTCCCCATACTGCAGGAGCCATTAATCTCAGGCAGAACACTCCTCTCCAAGAACACTTACCAGCCTGAGGGGAAGTAATACCTCCACGTGCAGGATTACTGCCTCACCCAGTGGTGCTGATAATAGCTTGATTAGATTAATAGCTGGTGGGTTTAACAGCTAAGGCAGAGAATACAAAGAATCAGGCAAAATGGGAACACAAAGAAACAGATCCCAAATGAAAGAACAAGAGAAGTCTCCAGAAGAACTCTATGAAATGGAGGTAAGCAATTTATCATATAGAGAGTTTAGAGTAATGATTATAAGGACATTAAACAGCATGAAAAAAGACATAGAAATCATAGAAAGGACCAGTTGGAAATAAAGAATGCAATATCTGAAATAAATAATACATTGGAAGGAAAAAAGAGTAGGTTAGATGAAGCAGAAGATTGAATCAGTGTTTTAAAAGATAAGGTAGTAAAAAACACTCAGGAAGAGCAGCAAAAAAGAAAAAAAAAAGTGAGGAGAGCTTAAGAAATATTTTGGACAACATGGAATGTAATCACATCCACATCAGGGAAATACCAGAAGGAGAAGAAATGGAGCAAAGTGTCAAGAAACTATTTGAAGAAGTAATGACTGAAAATGTCCCTCATCTGGGGAAGGAAAAGGTCACAAAAGTCCAGGGAGCTCAAAGAGTCTCAAAGAGGTTGAACCCATACAGGCCTGCACTGAGACACATCATAATTAAAATGACAAGGATAGAATCCTAAAAGCCAAGGAGAGAATCCTAAAAGCTACAAGAGAAAAGCAGGTAGCTACATATAAGGGAGAACCAATTAGACTGTCACCTGATTGCTCAATAGAAATATTTCAGGCCAGAAGGGAGTGGCATGAAATTTTCAAGATGATGAAAAGGAAAGACCTACAATCAAGGTTACTGTACCCATCAAGGCTATCATTTAAAATCGAAGGAGAAATAAGGAGTTTCCAGACAAGAAAAAGCTAAAGGAGTTTGTTAACACCAAACCACTGTAGCAACTAATGTTAAAGGGCTTGCATTAAGAAGAAGTGAAAAAAAAAAAAAAAACACAGAGCATAACAGTCTAACAATAAAATGGCAATACATATGTATCTATCAATAATCACTTTAAATGTAAATGGCTTAAATGCTCTAACTGAAATACAGAGGGTAGCTGAATGGATAAGAAAACAAGACTTTATATATATATATATATATATATATATATATATATATATAGTCTCCAAGGGACCTATCTCACATTGAAAGATACACACAGAGTAAAAGTAAAGGGATGGAAAAAGATATTTCATGCAAATGGAAAAGAAAAATAAAAGCTAGGAAGGGCAAATGGAAAAGAAAAATAAAAGCTAAGGACAGCAGTACATATATCTGAGAAAATAGACTTTAAAAGCAAGGCTATATAGTAAGAGACAAAGAAACACATTACACAAAGAAAAAGGGGACAATCCAACAAAAGGATATAACCCTAGTAAACATTTATCCGCACAATATAGAACACCTAAATATATAAAGCAAATCTTGTTGGACATACAGGAGGAGATTAATAAAAATACAGTCATAGTTGGGGGTTTTAACACCCCATTGACATCAATGGATAGATCTTCCAGGAAGAAAACCAACAAGGAGATAGCAGCCTTAAATGACACATTAGATAAAATAGATTTAACTGATATCTTCAGAGCACTTCATCCCAAAACAGCAGAATACTTGTACTTTTCAAGTGCACATGGAATGTTTTCTGGGAGAGGCCACATGTTAGGATACAAAAAAAGTCCCAATAAATTTAAGAAGATGTAAATCATATCAAGCAATACTATGAAACTAGAAATTAATCACATGTCTGAACACTGAAAAACACACAAAGACATGGAAGCTAAACAACATGTTATTAAATAATGAATAGGTTCACAATGAGATCAAGGAAGAAGTCAAAAGATCCTTTGAGACAAAGGAAAATGAAGACACAACAATCCAAAATCTGTGGGATACTGGGAAAGCAATCCTAAGAGGAAAATGCATAGCATAACTGGCCTATCTAAAAAAAAAAAAAAAGTCAAATAAACAATCTAACTTCTCATTTAAAAGAACTTCAACAAAGAACAAACAAAGGCTCAAGTAAGTAGAAGAAAGTAAAAAATTAGATCAGAGTAGAAATACATGAAATATAGTCTAAAAAAATGAAATGATCAATGACTCCAAGAGCAGGATCTTCTAAAAGACAAAGAAGATTTACAAACCTTTAACCAGACTCATCAAGGAAAAAAGAGAAATGAACCAAATAAATAAAATCAGAACAGAAAGAGGAGAAATGACAATTGAGACTTCTGGCCAAGATGAAGGTGTAGGTAGACACACTGTGCCTCCTCACACAATCAAAAGTAGGACAATAATAAATTTAAATACAAAAAACAACTAGAACTGACAGAAAATCAAACTGTATGGAAGTCTGACAACCAAAGAGTTAAAGAAAAAACATTCATCCAGATGAGTAGTAGGATTCCAATGTGGGGAAATAAAGCCTCAAAGCCTCTGACTGAAAACACCTTTGGGGGTTGAAGTGGAAGTGGGAGCAACTCCCAGCTACACAGGAGAGTTCATTGGAGAGACCCACAGGGTCCTAGAATGTACACAAACCGACCCACCCAGGAATCAGCACCAGAAGGGCCCAATTTGATTATGGGTAGTGGTGAAAGCAACTGAAAACTGGCATAGAGTGGATCAAGTGGCACTGTACCCTCTCAGACCCCTCCCCCACATACAGCATCACAATGCAGCTACATGGGTTGCCTGGCCCTTGTGAACACCTAAGGCTCTGCCCTTTACTATGTAACAGGCATGCCAAGGCAAAAAAAAAAAAAAAAAAAAAAAAAAAGGCTAGAATGAAAGAACAGATCAAAGGCCCAGAAAAAAGACAACTCAGCAACAAAGAGATAGCCAACAGATCAGATTCACAATTAAAAATGCTGGTAATCAGGATGCTCACAGGGGAATAAAAGGTGGTAAATGGGACAACTGTAATAGCATAATCAATAAAATACATTTAAAAAATTAAAAATAAAAATAAATTTTAAAAGGTTATGGTCAAACTTAAAGGGCATATAAATACAACAAGAAAAATGCTTTTATAAACTGCACAGATATATGTCAACTAACTTAGCTATGATTTTTGAAGTCTGGAAAGATGAGTTTGGAGCAAAAATATGAGGTAAAGGCACTGGAAGACAGGGTCTGACTTCAAACATGCTTGCTAATTGTTAAGAAGCCCAATATTTTGCCAATATTTCTCATATTCACTGGCAGCATTCTTTCTTGTCTTTCAGAGCAACCACTTCTTAATTCTTGTGTTTTCTGGAACTTCTCTCTTCTTGCTTTTCTTCTTGTTAACTTCTTCTGTTTTTAATTACCTTATGGGAATTAACAAGGGGAAGGTAGTTAAAAACAGTAGAACTTAATAATAAACTATGGTACATTTACACAATGGAATACTACACAACAACAAAAAAGAAGGAGCTCCTACACTTTGTGACAACATGGATGGAACTAGAAAGTATCATACTAAATGAAGTAAGCCAAGCAGTGAAAGACAAATACCATAAGATCTCACCTATAAGTGGAACCTAATTAACAAAACAAACTGGCAAGCAAAATACAGCCAGAGACATTGAAATCTACAACAAATTGACAGTAACCAGAGGGGAAGGGAGAGGGAAGTAATGTGGGAAAGAAGGGAAAGGGATGTAAATGAACATGAATGGGAAACATGGACAGAGCCAAGGGAAATGGGATTGAGGGATGGAGGTGGGTGTGGGTGGGGTGGGGGAAGTTAGTGATGCAAAAATGGAGACCACTGTATTTGAACATCAGCAAAAAAGAAAAAAGAATAACTGACACCAAAGAAGTACAAAGGATTGTAAAAATATATTATGAACAATTATATGCCAACAAACTGAACAACATGGATAAAATGGATAAATTCCTAGAAACATACAATCTTCCAAAAATACATCAGGAAGAATCAGAAAATCTGAATAGACAGACTGCACCTAAAGAAACTGAAGCACTAATCAAAAAACCCCAATAAACTCCCAACAAAAAGCTCTGGACCAGATGGCTTCACAGGTGAATTTTACCATACATTCTGAAAAAGAACAAACACTTCTCAAACTATTTTATAAAATTAAAGAGGAGGGAAGACTCCCAAACTCATTTTATGAGGCCAGCATTATCCTCATTCCAAATCCAGATAAAGACACTACAAAGAAAGAAAATTATAGGCCAATATCCCAGATGAGCATACATACTAAAATCCTCAACAGGACATTGGTAACTGAATACAGAAATGCATCAAAAATATCATACACTATGATCAAGTGGGATTTATTCTAGGAGTGCAAGGTTGGTACAACACTTGCATATCAATAAACGTGACTCACCACATAAACAAAATTAAGGATAAGTAATACTTGATCATATCAACTGATACAGAAAAGCATTTGACAAAATCCAGCACTCATTTATGATAAAAATTCTTAACAAAGTGAGAATAGAGGAAACATACCTAACTATAATAAAGGCCATATATGACAAGCCCACTGCCAGAGTGATAGCCAATGGGCAAGACCAACAAATGTTTCCATTAAGATCAGGAACAAGACAGGGATGTCTGTTTTCACCTCTGTTAGTCACCATAGTACTGGAAGCCCTAGTCACAGCAATCAGACATAAAGAAGAAACAAAAGGCACCCAAACTAGAAAGGAAGAAGTAAAACTGTCTTTATTTGTGGATGACATGATACTGTACATAGAGAATCCCAAAGATTACACCAAGAACCTACTACAAATGATAAAAGAATTTAGCAAAATAGCAGGATACAAAATTAATATCCAGAAATCAGTTGCATTTTTATATGCTAATAATAAACTAACAGCAAGGGAAATTAAGAAAACAATCCCATTTACAATTGCTTCAAAAAGAATAAAGTACCTAGGGATAAAGCTAACCAAGGATATAAAATACCTGTGCTTAGAAAATTATAAAACACTGAAGAAAGAAACTGAAAAACATACAAATAAGTAGAAGCACATACTGTGTTCATGGATAGAAATAATTAACATCATTAAAATGTCCATACTATCAAAAGCAAACTATAGATTCACTGTAATTCCTATCAAATGAAGTATTTCACAGAATTGGAACAAATATTTCAAAAATTTATATGGAACCACAAAAGGTCCCACATGACAACAGAGATCCTGAGAAAGAAGACAAAGTTGCACGAATTTTGCTACCTAATATCAAACTATACTGCAAAGTCATAATAATTAAAACAGCCTGGTACTGGCATAAAAACAGACACATAGATCAATGGAACAGAATAGAGAGCCCAGAAATAAACCTACACCACTGTAGTCCATTACTATTTGTCAGAGGAAGCAAGCACATACAATGAGCTAAAAATACTTTATTCAAGAAATGGTGTTGGGAAAATTGGACAAACGAGTTAGGTAAAATGAAACTAGATCAGCTTCTTATACCACACACAAAAATAAATTCAAAATGGGTCAAAGACTTAAATGTTAGACCCCAAGCAATAAAAATCCTAAAAGAAAACATAGGCAGCAAAATCTCAGACATTGCTCATAGCAATATTTTGTCAGATATATCTTTCCAGGTAAGGGAAAAAAAAAGAGAAAAATAAACAAATGGTACTACATCAAACTAAAAAGTTTTTGCACAACAAAGGAGATCATCAATGAAATAAAAAAACAACCTACAGACTAGGGGAACATATTCCCCGATACATCTAATAAGGGGTTAATATCTAAAATTTATAAAGTACTTACAAAACTCAATGCCAAAAAAAAAAAATCCAATTAAAAAATGGACAAAGGACCTAAATAGACATTTCTCCAAAGAGGACATATAGATGGCCAATAGACATATGAAAAGATGCTTGATGTCAGTAATCATAAGAGAAATGCAAATTAAAACCATAATGAGATATCATCTCATCTGTCAGAAAGGCTATCATCAATAAATCAACCAATGACAACTGCTGGCAAGGATGTTGAAAAGGGAAAACCTTTTTGCACTATTGGTGGGAATGTAGGCTGGTGCAGCCACTGTGCAAAGCAGTATAGAGATATTGTAATGGGGTGTAGGTTGAAAGGACCTAGGGTCCCCCTACAAGCCTATCTTGGGGGCTGGGAAAAGCAGCAGAGTTATTTCACATAATGATAACAGCAGATTAACCTCCTAGCCTGGGTGGAGCCAAGAAGGTATGCGTAGCTTTAACCCATGATATAACTGAGAGGGAGCTCCCTGGATTACAGAACCTGTATGAGAGTTCAGAGATGATTTGCTCCATACCATGGGGCCATGTCTTCCCAGACTAAGTATGACAGTCAAGAAAAGCAGAGGATACAGGGAATGCTAGCAGGTATATATGATTGTGAGAGGAGTCAGAAATGGAGTTACGGAGGAAGATTCGCACTGGCATTTAAACCTAGGCACTGCAGCCACTCAAGGTCTAACCACATTGTTTTGGGAGTGGAGAAGGACTCCCTTGACCACATGGCTTAGAAAGCAGGAAAGCAAGATGTAGCAGCCATGTGGAGTTCTCTCTCAGTGGTTTGAACATATGCTGAAGGATCCCCAGCTCGCCATGATGATGCAGTTTTGGATTAAGAACTGGAGATCGAGTAACACAGCTGATGGTGCTGGGAACTGCAGGAGACCTGCCCACCTAAGCACAGATTACTGGAAGGAACTGGGAGTCAAGACAAGCTCCAAACTTCTATTTCTTTTCCTGAGATATGGTGCCCCTAACTGGCCTGGTTTGGCAAGGGGAGGCAGACCTTTGTGTGTGTGTTTGTGGGTGTATCTTCATTTCTAAAGAGAGGGGGGTTTAACAGTGAAATTCTGCCATTACTATAAACTTGTATAACTTTTGAATAAATATTTTTTTTTTGTCACCAAACTCTAGAATTGAGAGCCACAATTCCTACCAGTGGTGGGCAAAAATGAATCATAGAACAAATAAAACCAGAACAGGAGCTTTGTTTCTGTAACAATACCCCTCAAATTAAAAATGAATCTGCCTTTTGATCCAGTGATTCCAATTCTGAGAATATATTTGATGGAACCCTAAACACTAATTGGAAAGACTATAAGCACCCTTATGTTTAATGCAACATTATTTATAGTCACCAAGATATGGAAACAGCACAAGTATCCTTCAATAGATGAGTGGACGAAACAACTATGGGATATTCACACAACGGAATTCTACTCAGCCATAAAAAAAGAATAAACTTTTACCTTTTGCAACAGTATGGATGGACCTGGAGAACATCATGCTAAGTGAAATAACTAGTCAGAGAAAGACAAATACCATAGGATTTCACTCATATGTGGAATCTAATGAACAAACTGAACTATAAAGTAAAACAGAGACAGACTCACAGATGGAGAGCAGAAGACAGTTATTGGGAGAGGGGGAGGGGAGGTGGGTGGAGCAATAGAGCAAAAAGGTAAAAGGACTCATGGACTTGGACAACAGTATGCAGATTACTGGGGGGAGGGGGTTATAAGGGGATTAAATGGCAATTAAAAATACAATAATGAATACATCAAAAATAAAGAATAAAAATCACAAAGATACAAACATCAGGTAAATGTCTAAATCTTATGGGATTAAAAATGTTGTTTATAAATTTCAAATAACTTTTTTTTGTAATTAGATCTTGCCAAAAAGTAAATGCAGTGTCCCAATAAAGAATGTGACCTCATCAGTGGAGGTGTTTGAACATAAACTAGTTCACACCTTATAGAAGAGATATATGGCTATCAGCTAAGAGTTAGGCAACTGCTTAGGAAAACTTCAAAAATTTTAATTTTAGTAAACCTGTAAATTTAATTCATTAAATAAAAACAACTCTTATTGTTTATTTATAGTCATAACACCCAGTCCATTGGCTTTCTTTTGTTATTTCAACTAACTGTTTCATGCCCTGTAAACCCCTGCAGCTTTGGTGCTCACTCCTTTTGAAAAGGATGAAAACAAAAAGGTCTGACAATTTATACTCTACCTTTAAATTTTGGTGTCAGGTAATTATTGGCTTTAACCTTAAGTCCATTGTTTTATGACCAAACATTATCCTTCAAGTATTGTTTCTTCACTGTCCAGGTGAGGATCCTTTTTTTTTTTTTTTTTCAAAGAAAAGGGGTGAACATAGGGGTGTTTAGGTTCTTTTGAATTAGTGCTTTGGAGTCTTTCAGGTGTATTCCCAGAAGTGAAATTACTAGGTCAAATAGCAGATCTATTTTTAATATTTGTGTAACAATCTTTGAGAGCATTTTTTTCCAGGAAGAGAGAAAAAAAAGGAAGCGAGCTTTCTTGTGATTCTCATAAGGGCACTGATTTCATTCGTGAGTGCTCCAACCTCATAATCTCATATAATCTTAATTACCTCTAAAAAGCTTCACCTCCTATACTCTCATATGGGTAATAAGGAAGTGAGGGGTGGAATGGTTTCAACACATAAATTTTAAGGGACACATATATTCAGCCCATTATAGCTGGTAGGACACAAATGTTTGTGGGTATCCTGGATAAGCAACTAAGTCTGCTACAGTAGTCCCATACCTATCAGACACAGGCTAGAGGAAAGAAGCATTCCAATGAGGATGATTATTAACATGTTAAGAAACAATATAAAAAATACCTGGCTGGTGTAGCTCAGTGGATTGAGCGTGGGCTGGGAACCAAAGTGTCCCAGGTTCCATTCCCAGCCAGGGTACATTCCTGGGTTGCAGGCCATAACCCCCAGCAACCGCACATTGATGTTTCTCTCTCTCTCTCTCTCCCTCCCTTCCCTCCCTAAAAATAAATAAATAAAATCTTAAAAAAAAAGAAACAATATAAAAAATAGTTCATGGTTCCTGTCTCTGTTTCTCAGCCATTGTCTTTGTTTTAATTTTCTTTATATATGTTCACAAACTGACTGGAAGGGGTCGGGCTTCTTTTCTACATCCCTTGAAAGAAAATGCCATATTTCACTCAGATTTGATGAACCCGTTCCAATCACCATGTCCAAGAAATATTTTTCTTCTCCAATTTTCATTAATATGTTGAGCAAAAATGTGTAGGTTTATTCCTCATTATTAACAATTTCATTAATATTTATAGTGATTCATAAAATTTCATAATTTGTTCCTTTAAGTAATGTACTTATCTTTTAAAAAGATTTTATAGAACTATAACACACACAGATAAAATTGATTTTGTAATCATATGAATTATAAGAACCAATGAACATTAAGGAAGTATGCATACCTATATAAGCAAGTAACCCAGTTAAAGAAGTAGGATACTCCCCAAACCACAGAAGCACCCAACCATAGTACTCCCTCTAGAGACTGCTGTCTAGTGCATTACCACTATTCTGACTTTCAGCCCTATCATTTGCCTGTTTTTGAGATTTATGAAAATAGAAGCAAACAATCTTTTTAGACTCTTTTGCTCACCATGTTTGATATTCATTAATATTTCAGTTTTTTTTTCTAGGGGTACAGCATTTATATATTTTTTTATTTTTTTTTAATTGTTGTTCTATTAGAGTTGTCTCAACTTTCCTTATGTTGCTCACCCATGCCCTACCCATCCCTGCTCCTGTACACAATCCCCACTCTGTTGTCTATGTCCAAGGGTCATTTATACATGTTACTTGACTACACCCTTACCCTTCTTATCACCCTTGTACCCCTCCTACATCTCCTTTGGTCACTGTCTGTCTGTTCTTCATTTCCATGCCTCTGGTTCTATTTTGATCATTTGTTTGTTTTGCTCATTAGGTTCCTCTTATAGGTAAGACCATATGGTATTTGTCTTTCAATGCTACTCTCCAATTCTATCCATGTCGGCATGAAAGATAGAAGTTCCTTCTTTCTTTCTGCTGGGTAATATTCTGTTGTGTAAATGTACCTCAGTTTTTTGATCCACTTGTTTACTGATGGGCACTTAGGCTGTTTTCAATAATTGGCTATTGTAAATTGTGCTGCTATGAATATTGTGGTGCATAGGTTTTTTTGAATTGGTGTTTCAGGGTTCTTAGGGTATAATCCCAACAATGGAATTGCTGGGTCCAAATGCCATTCCAGTTTTAGTTTTTTGAGGAAATTCCATGCTGTTTTCCACAGTGGCTACACCAGTCTGCATTCCCATCAACAGGGCACTAGGGTTCCCTTTTCTCCACAACCTGGCTATCACTTGTTTGTTGATTTATGATGGCCATTCTCACTGTAGTTTCTCATTGTGGTTTTAATTTGCATCTCTCTGATGTCTAGTGATGTTGAGCATGTTTTCATATGTCTCTAGGCCCTCTGTATGTCTTCATTGGAGAAGTGTCTGTTCAGGGAAAATATAATAAAGATTGTGTGTGTGTGTGTGTGTGTGTGTGTGAGAGAGAGAGAGTGTGTGTGTGTGTGTATGGAGACAATTAACCCAGGACTTAACAGACAGACAATGAATGAACTCTCTTCCTGTCTTCTCACTCAAACAATGTATTGGGCTGCCTCAGCTTCAGGGATTCCATAGGAATATGGGTTCTCTTCAGATTCAGACTAGTTCATCTCTATGTTATTTCACAAAGATTCTACTATTTGTTCTTCTGCTCTAAGTTTATTAGAATTTTAGTGGAAATTTACTGGTGAACAAAGGTCATGTGTTCTGAACTGCAAGCCTTCTCAGTATTCTTAGCTTATAGAAATAGTTCAAACCTTTGCTACATGCATACTACCATGACAAACTTTTAAATATGTTATTTTAGAAGCTAATTTACACTAATCTCTGGATTCATCTCTCTCTCAAAATGTGTCTTCATGTAGCAAGATGGCAGAGGAGTAGGAAAATCTTTCTCACCCTTCCTCACAGAACCAAATTGGGAATTTAAAAAAATGAGACCAGCCACCCAAAATAAAAAATTGAAGACTACCTGAAGAATAGACATTGAACTGAGGATGAACAGAAACATACAAGACTGGTAGGAAGGAAAGGAACATGGAAGGGGAGGGCCCCAATCCCATGGGTAGCATGCCAAGGTTATAGCATAGTTATGGGAGCTACCCCTTGAGAGGAGTGAAGCCTGGATTTCAAACTGAGCTTCCAAGCACAGAGTGCCCAGATCAGCCACCCATGTGGCATTCACTGGTGAAAAACCTCAGAGTTTTTGTCTTCCAAAGACAGACAGAACCTACTGGAGTCAAAGCCACTATTTTTTTAAGGGCCCAAAGCATAGGTTTTTCATTTGTAGCCATCACTTTGGGCTCTGGAGAAGGAAGGGTGACACACACTTGAATCACCTGAGGAGAGTCTGAAGTGGGAGATTTTAGGGAAAGATGTGGGGGAATGGCTGCTGGGATCCCTGTCCAAGACATACATGAATACTACAAAAAAAAAATTCTTGAGAAGAACAAGCCCCTCCCAGGAGAAAAATAATTACCCTACCCTGTGAAATACTGTTGCCCCACCCACTGGAATCTTGCTTCCCCACTCTCTGGAATCCTGTTTACCCTACTCTGCATTTCCCCCATCTCAACAACCCTGCATCTTAAATCCTTCTGAGGAGACAGCAGCATAGACACACTCAGAGGGTGTCAGAGACTGACTTTAGGGCTCAGCCATTCCATATACTTTTCTGGAAACCAGACTGGTGTTTTCCTCTCACAGGAAAGCCATAGAAACACCCTCCTGGTTTCTGGCAGACCCAAACTCTGGGCTCTGGAGGCCCCACACATTATCTTAATACAGGGTTCCATCCTGCTGAGTTCAGGGAAAATAATCTGGGACAGACTCACATACGTGGCTTGGGGTCAAAGAACACATCCACCATCTTCCCTGAAGTCTGAAAGGCATATATCAGGGGACCCAAGGGTCTGGTTTCTCTCAGAAACCATCTTAGAAACAGTTAGGTCAGTGACTAGACTAAGACTGACAGAAGTTTAGCAGACACAGGCATTTGGAGGTGGAGCCTGTGGTTTATTAGGATGTTTGTTAACCCACCCCTGGGCCTTGTGCTGAAGGAACTGAGCCTTCAAGTGCAGCACAACTCTTCCTGTGTACAATCAAGCCCAGAGCAGGCAACCACAGACTATGGATCACTTGTAGCTATGAATATGCTGTCAAGGGATAGATGTTGACAGCATTTGGCATTGGCTTGTACCACTTCAAACAACATCAGAGCCACATCCAAAATAGGAACCCAGCAGGCAGGCACTGAATTCTGCTCAGAAGAATTTCACTTTGTTCTTTTTCATTATTTTTGTTATTTTTTCTATTGCATAGCCATTCTATTAGTTATTATTTTTCTTTATCTTCTATTTTTTCTATCTCTCATTTTAATCTTTCTTTTTCTTACTCCAATTTTTCCTTCTTCCATCATTCCTCTTTTTTGCTATTTTGTTCTTTCTATCCCTTACTCTTATTGTTTCTCTTCCATCTCTTCTCTGCTAATCATTTTTCTTTCCTTTTGTCTTCTTGTACTTTTTTCTTTTATTATTCTATTTGTATTTATTTATTTATTTATAGACAGAGGGGAAGGGATGGAGGAAGAGAGAGGGAGAGAAACATTTATGTGTGTTTGCTTATCACATGCCCCCTACTGGGGACCTGGCCTACAACCCAGGCATGTGCCTTAATCTGGTAATTGAACCAGTGACCCTTTAGTTCACAGGCCAGTGCTCAATCCACTGAGCCACACCAGGCAGTGTTCTTCCCACTTTTATTATTCTTTGCTCCTTTGTCATTGATTTTGAGGTTGCTGGGTTTTTTATTGTTTTGGTTTGTTTCTTGTGTTGTTTTGCTATATTCTCTCAGAGCTTGCAACAATGTACAAATTGTGGTGGGGGTAGAACCTCTCAATCAGCCAATTGGAAGAGAGATTACACTAATCTAAGGGCCAGCAACAATCCAGACCCAAATACAATGGAAGAGACCACATAATCCATACAAGGAACATCCTAGAGCATCCAGATCAGGAGATCAAGGAGACTGTACCACTGGGTCCCACAGGACTCCTACCACATAAGGCCATCCCATGAAGACCTGGAGTCAAAGCAGATCTATCTAATACATAAAAACAAACAAAAAGAGACAGCTAAAATTGGAAGAAAAAGAAATAATCTTCAAATGAAAGTGTAGAAGGAATCTCCAGAAAAAATCTAAATTAAATTGAGACAGGCAATTTATCATATAAAAAGTTCAAAGTAATAGTTAAAAGAACACTCAAGAAACTTGGTGAGGACTACAAGGAACTTTATGGGAACAACATCAACATGAAAACTGACATAGAAACCATGAAGAAGAACCAGCTGGAAATGAAGAATCAATATCTGAAGTATACATGAGAACCAATTAAAAGCAGATTAGATAAAACCAAGGGTTGACTCAGTGATTTAGAAGACAAGGTAGGAAAAAAACACCCAATCAAGAATAAAAATAAATAAATATGACTTAAAAAGAAAAAGGATACATTAAGGAGATTTGGGATAACACAAAGTATAACAATATCTGTATCATAGAGTGACCAGAAGGAGAAGAAAGTGAGCAAGGGGTAGAAAAATGTTTGAAGAAATAATGACAGAAAACTTCCCTAACCTGGTGAAGGAAAAAGTCACACACATTCAGGAAGCACAGATAGACCCAATCAAGATAAACTCAGAAAGACCACACCAAGACACACCATAATTAAAACAACAAAGTTTAAAGACAAAGAGTGAACCAAGGTAGCAAAAGAAAAACAGTTATACACAAGGGAGTTCCAAAAAGGCTGATAGCTGATTTCTCAATAGAAACACTTCAAGACAGAAGGGATTGGCGTGAAATATTCAGGGTACTGATGAGCAAGGACCTGCAACCAAGATGATTCTACTAAGCAAGGTTACCATTTAAAATTGAAGGCAAAATAATGAGCTTTCCAGATTAAAAAAAAAAAAAAAGTTGAAGGAGTTCATTATCACCAAATCAGCATTGCAAGAGATGTTAAAAGAGCTACTTTAAGAAGAAATTGAGAGATGGAAGAATATAAGTACAAAGGAAAAATGGCAATGAATAAGTACCTATCAATAATAATCTTTAATGTAAATAAATTAAATGCTCCAATTAAGACAAGGATAGCTGAATAGATAAGAAAACATGACTAAAAGGATCAATCCAACAAAAGGATATAACCCTTGTTAACATATATGCACTCAGTATGAGATCCCCAAACTATATAAAGAAAAATCTTGGAAAGCTTTAAGGAAGAGATCAGTAGCAATACAGGGGTCATTGCAGGGGTTTTTAATACCCCACTGACACCAATAGCTAGATCTGCCAGACAAAAATATCAATGAGGAAATAGTGACCTTAAACAACACACAAGATCAGATGGCTTTAACTGGTATTTACAGAACATTTCATTTCAAAGCAGCAGAATACACATTTTTCTCAAGTGGCTATGGATAACTCTCAAATATATAACACATGGTAGGACACAAAATCCTTCTTAAATTCAAGAAAATTGAAAGAAAAATACCATATGATCTCATCTATAAGTGGAACCTAATCAACAAAACAAACAAGCGAGCAAAATATAACCAGAGACATTGAAATAAAGAGCAAGCTGACAGTAATGAGAGGGGAGAAGGAGGAAGTAACAGGGGAAAGAAAAGGAAGGGTCATCAAGGAACATGTATAAAGGGCCCATGGACAAAGCCAAAGGGGGAAGGATTGAGGGTGGGAGGTGGGGATGGGTGGGGTGGGGGAGAATGGTGGTGGAAAAATGGAGACAACTATACTTGAACAATAAAAAAAAGAAATACCTAAGTATTTTCTCAGATCAAAATGTGAAACTAGAAATCAACCTAGTTTTAAAAAACTTTAAAAAAATTAAAAAAATTAAAAACTTTCAAATACATGGAGGCTAAATAGCATGTCATTAAATAATGAATGGATTATCAATAGGATCAAGGAAGAAATGAAAAAGTACCTAAAAACAAATGAAAATGAACACATAGAAGTCCAAAACCTATGGGACACAACATAAGCAGTCCTGAGAGGAAAATTCATAACAGTACAGCTCAACTTATAGAAGATAGAAAACTCTCAAGTGAATAATCCAACTCTACACCAAAAAGAACTGGGCAAACAACAACAACAATAAGAGCCCAGGGCGAGTAGAAAGAAGAAAGTAATCAAGATCAGAGCAGAAATAAAAAACATAGAGACTACAAAAAAATCAAAACATCAACGAATATAGGAGTTGGTTTGTTGAAAAGAAAACCAAAAACTGGGAACCCTTAACCAGTCTCATCAAGAAAACAGAGAGGATCCAAAAAACTAAAATCAGAAATAAAAAAGAAGTAACAATGGATACCACAGAAATATGAAGGATTGTAAGAAAATATTATGAACAAGAATACACCAAAAAATTATACAACCTTGGAAAATGGATAAATTTCTAGAAACATACAGTCCCCCAAAACTGAATCAAGGAGGAGCAGAAAACCTGAGTAGACTATAACAACTAATGAAATTGAAGCAGTAATCAAAAAACCTCCAAGCAAACCAAAGTCCTGGACCAGATGGCTTCATAGGCAAATTTTGCCAGTCATTCAAATAACTAACACTTACCCTTCTCAAACTATTCCAAAACACTCAAGAAGGATGACTTCCAATCTCTTTTAACAAGGTCAGTATTATCCTAATTACAAAACCAGGTAAAGACACAATGAAGAAAGAAAATTATAGGTCAATATTCCTGATAAACATAGATGATAAAATCCTCAACAAAATACTAGCAAATTTGATCCAGCAATACATTAAAAATATCATATGCTATGATTAAGAGAGATTTATCCTGAGGATGAAAGTTTGGTTTAATATTAACAAATTAATAAATGTAATACATTATACAAACAAAATGAAAGATAATCACATGATCATATCAATAGATGCAGAAAAAAGCCCTGGCTGGCGTAGCTCAGTGGATTGAGCACGGGCTGGGAACCAAAGTGTCCCAGGTTCGATTCCCAGCCAGGGTACATTCCTGGGTTGCAGGCCATAACCCCCAGCAACCGCACATTGATGTTTCTCTCTCTCTCTCTCTCTCTCTCTCTATCTTCCTCCCTTCCCTCCCTAAAAAAAAAAAAAAAAAAAACATAAAATCTTAAAAAAAAATAGATGCAGAAAAAAGCAATTGGTAGAATCCAGCACCCACTTATGATAAAAACACTTATCAGTGTGGGAATAGAGGAAACACACCTAAACAAAGTAAAGGCTATGTATGATAAATCTACAGCCAACATCCTACTGAGTCATCAAAAAGATCAGGAACATGACAGGGATGTCTGCTTTCATCACTCTTATTCAACATAATACTGAAAGTCCTAGCCACAGCAATCAGACAAAAAGAAGAAATAAAAGGGATCCTAACTGGAAAGGAGGAAGTAAAACTGTCATTATTTGCAGACAATGTGATGTTGTACACTATAGGCTCCAAGGGAAAACTACTAGAACTAATAAATGAGTCACCAGTTGTGGGATACAAAATCAATACTCAGAAATTGATGGCATTTTTATACACCAGTGATGAACTATCAGAAAGTAAAACTAAGAAAACAATCCCATTTTCTATTTCAACAACAACAACAACAACAACTCAAATAAGGTACCTAGGAATAAATTTAACCAAGGAGGCAAAAAGATCTGTATTCAGAAAATTATAGGACACTGAAGAAAGAAATTGAGGGAGATGCAAATAAGTGAAAGTGCATACTCTGTTCATGGATTAGAAGGATTAATATCACTAAACTGTCCATACTATCCAAAGCAATCTATGCATGCAATGAAATTCTTATTAAAATACCAATGGCATATATCACAGATCTAGAACAAATACTTAAAAAATTTATATGGAGCCTAAAAGAAACCTGAATTGCCTCAGCAATCTTGAGAAGGGTGAACAAAGTTGGCAGGATCACAATACCTGATAACAAACTATACTATAAGGCCACTATAATCAAATCTTTCTGCTACTAGCATAAGGACAAATTCATAAACCAATGGAATTGAACAGAGAGCCAAGAAATAAAAATTACGTCTTTATGGTTAATTATTATTTGACAAAGGAGGCAAGAGCATACAATGGACTAAAGACAGTCTTTTCAGTAAATGGTTTTAGGAAAACTGGAAAGATGTTTGCATAAATATGAAATTAGACCACCAACTTACATCATACACCAGAATAAGCTCAAATGGGCAAAAGACTTAATATAAGTCATGATACAATAAAAATTCTAGAGGAAAACATATGGAGTAAAATTTCAGATATCTCATAGCAAGGTTTTAGCTGATATATCCCCTAGGGAACTGGAAACAAAGGAAAAAAAAATAAATTGGACTACATCAAATCGAAAAGCTTCTGCAAAACTAAAGACACCATCACCAAAGTGAAAAGGAAATCCATTGTATGGGAGAACATATTTGTCTATAATATTACATTGGTCAAGTGCTTAATCTCCAAAATATATAAAGAATTTACATGACTCAACATCAGGAAGACAGTCAATCCAATTAAAAGAAAAACAAATATCATATGATTTTACTCATATGTGGAATCTAATGACCAAAATGAACTAACAAGCAAAAAGAGACAGATTTGTAGATAGAGATCAGGCTGACAGCTCTACAGGAGTGGTTAAGTGGTGGAGGGATTGAACAAAAAGGAAAAAGGACTCATGGACATGGACAGCAGTGTGGTGATTTTGGTGGGGGAGGGAGTATAAGGGGAATAAATGGTAATAGGAAAAATACAATAAATATATTTTTTAAAAAGTATAAAATGGGCAAAGGACATAAATAGACCCTTCTCTAAGGAGGAAAAACAGATAGCTCACAGATATACAAACAAATGTGCAATATCACCAGTTACCAGAGAGAGGCAAAATAAAACCACAATGAGATATTACCTCACACTTGCCAAAATGGCTATCATCAATAAATCAAGAAACAAGTGCTGGTGAGGATGTGGAGGAAATGGAACCTCAGTGCCTTGTTGGTGGGATGGCAGACTGGTGTAGTCACTGTATAAAACAATATGGAATAATAATTTCTTTTCTCAAAGAAATTAAAAATGGAATTGATTTTCTTTCTAGCAATTCCACTTCTGGTGACATAGCCTAAAAATGCCAAAACATCATTGCAAAAGAAAATGTGCACTCCTATGCTCATAGCAGTATTTCTTAAACAATAGCCAGGATTTGAAAACAGCCTTAGTGCCCATCAGTAGGTGGGTAGATAGAAAATCTGTGGCACATTTACACAATGGAATAGTACATAGGAATAAAAATAAAGGAATTCTTACTTTTTTCAACAGCATGGTGGGAACAGGAGACTATTTTGCTAACCAAAGTAAGCCAGTCAGTTTAAGACAAACATCATATGATCTCATATATAAGAGGAATCTAATGCACAAAATAAATTAATGAGAAAATAGAATCAGAGGCATAAAAACATTGAACAGAGCCCTGGCTGGCGTAGCTCAGTGGATTGAGTGTGGGCTGAGAACCAAAGTGTCCCAGGTTCGATTCCCAGCCAGGGTACACACCTGGGTTGCAGGCCATGACCCCCAGCAACCGCACATTGATCTCTCTCTATCTCTATCTCCCTCCCTTCCCTCTCTAAAAATAAATAAATAAAATCTTTAAAAAAACATTGAACAGACTGACAGTTGTAATAGGGGAGGAGGGAGGTCGGGACTTGTTGAAAGAAGGTGAAGGTATTAATTAAAGAAGACATATGCATGACCCATGGATGTGGATAAAGGTATGGGATTGACTGGGAGAAAGGAAGGCAGGATGGGTGGAGGGGGATGGAGGGGGAAAACTGGAACAACTATAATAGCATAAACAATAAAATATTTAAAAATTTTTGTGTTATTGAATTGGCTTCTATAATAAAAGTATTTAAAATTCTGGACCAATTAAATCTAGACCACAGTCACTACTTAAGAATATTTGTATATTTATTTGCTTTTTGACATCTTATATTTTTTCTGATTATTTCTCATATTAACTAAATTCTCATAATTTTCATTATTTTTAACACAAATAGTATTAAAATTTCATAATTTGGTTTACTTTTGAGAACTTACATTTATGAGATTTTTTGTTTATCTTTCTGTAATAACTAAAGTTTCTTTGAGTCCTGTCCCTTAATATATATTGCATTATTTTCCTTTAGATATCTGCATCTATCTAACATTAATTTCTAATCTACCATGGATAAGGTTAAGATTAACTTCATTTCTCTTTTTCTGCAGGTTAGTAAGTCATTACGTGTGTGTGTGTGTGTGTGTGTGTGTGTGTGTGTATAAACATCTTACATTTCTACCTTAATATAGCTAGATGAGAATTACTCTTACTAGTCTTTTCTAAGACTTACGAGAATTTATTACTTTGAAACCTACTTCTCTGAACTGTAACATCATCTCCATTTATATAATATGCTTCCTTAATAGTTTGAACTCCATCATTTCACTGGTTGCATACAAATTTCAACTTTGTTATTTGTGTATTTATTTGGTCATTTTATAAAATTTAGCTTTTCCAATGTCTCTTTAAAAGTTATTTTTGTGGCTTTTGTGACTCTAAATTTCTTCTTTTCCTATGATCCTCCCTTTCTCATGTCTATTAAAACTGATTTCATGGAAGCTATATCCTCTTGATTCTCCTTGAGGGCATATATCATATACAGAGCGAGGCAAAAGTAGTTTTATCGTTCATATGAAAAATAATGCAATTATCAATAAATGATAATACAAGAATAAGTTGTATTTTATGTACTCACAATAGTAAACCTACTTTTGCCACACCTTGTATTTTCTAATTATTTTTTCTGAATCCTTCTGAAAATACCTTTTTGAAGGGGAAAATTAGAAAAATTCTTCATAGATTTGGTGGTCTTTTCCCAAATTGAGAAATTCTCCATAGTCTATTCATATTCACTGTAGGAAATATCTGTTTAGAATTGATTTATACTGCTGTAGGAGTGGACTCAGATTTAGTAAAATATTATTTTATATTCTTTTCAAAGTACTTCACAGTGAGTCACAGGTCTAGTTTCTGAATATCTCTTGTTATGTTTTGGAGAGAGTTAAGGAATATTGGAAGTGGTCCACATAGATTTTGTATTATTATTGTTATTCTAACAATTTGTTGTTAATGTAATGGAGAAATTAGAAATGTTTCCAGATTTTGTTATTTGGTTGATCTCTTTATTTAGGTTTTGATGTCCATTACAGTTTTAAAATTTGTATATATTTTACATATGTGTATATATAAATACAGTAAATATGTTGGGATAAGTGGAGAAAAGCATCCATATGTGTATAAATATGTGGTTATCATAAGAAAATCACATTTGAAAGAGTTTTAATTGAAGGTATTAGTTTGTTATTGAAAGATCATAAGTAATTATTAGCAGAACCCTGAACAAAATTATGAAAGACATATGCTCACAAATAATATCCTGGGACAGAAACTCCTATCCTGGGAGTTTGGTTTTATTAATATGAAAGAGAATATAAGTAAATGAGAAATTGTATTCATTAATAAAGTGGGGCTCCACATGTTTTTGATGCTAAAAAGATACCCAAATTCAAGATGTGTTGGAATGATTGGATCAAAGTTATTTCACTTGCTTCAGAAGAACAGTTAGTAAGGTCAGTTATATGTAGAAGGAAAAATGGGGACAACTGTAATTGTAAAAATTTTTAAAGATTAAATTAAAAAACAAAATATAAAAATAAACACATTTAAAAATTTAAATCATACAGTGAGCATGCCGAAGATATAAGAACACATTGTTAAGCTCTTTGAAGGCAAGATTTTGTTTGTCTATATAATTCAAGACCCAATAAGGGTCCTTATATGTACATAGTAATTGGTGAGGTATTATATTAATATTTATTGAAAATATACAGCAGAAATAATACTAGAAAAATCATGCGCTTTGCTTTCAGGTAGATTTGGGTTACATTTGGGCACCATCACTTCCCAGCTGTGTGGCCATGGCCAAGAACACATAGCACCTGTGAGTAAAGGTTCTCCATTTATAAAATGTGGAATCAGAGCCTACTTCACTAGATTTTCTGAGATTAGAAAAATTTCATGCAAGTATGGTGAAACAGATTTGGAAAATTAAAGGAGGTCAATTATGGCTAGCCATTAATATGATTAATTTGTAGCAATCTGTTTCTCTGAAAGCAAAAAAAGAAAATGAGTGAGTCATTTTCTTTCTGAAATAAAAGCAATTTAAAATTGAAGCATAATCTAATTGCACTTTGGGTTTAGAACATGTGGATAGAAAAGAAAGTCAATGTCATGCAAAACATGTTGAAAGAAATAATGAGAAAGAAAAAAATAGGGAAATTGGCAGTATCTCCCTCTGATTTGTCCTGACTTTATAGGTTTCACTTTAGCCCAGGCTGTCACTTTGAAATTGTGGCCTATTTCAGTATCTGTCACCCTGTCAGTGTTCCAGAATAATTTACATCCTGAAAATAAGTATCTCATTTCTATTCTGTTGAAGTGAGAAATTATATTTTCAAAATCTGTGAACATAAGTTTTATCCTGGCAAATGCATTATACCTCATATAACTTGTATGTGATAGATGTTTCAGTGACAATACATGGAAAATATTTGCTAGCAATTATTCTGCAGTGTTTAGAATAATATGATTTTTTCACTTCAGTTTGTATTATTTATTATCACACAGCCATTTAAAAATGTTGGAAGAGTGATATCTATGTGGTAAGACTTGATTAATAAAAAGTAAAATAAAAGTTTGATAGCTAGGTAGGAGTAATCTGTTAAGAAGAACATTGTATTCTACCATTATTTTAAATAAATAAAATGTCAGGTCCTCAGTGAATAGCACAATTATATCTACAAACACACAAACATACATACATCATTTGTGAAATAAAGATACCCAGATTCTACTATGGAAACATGAAAAATACTATTAGATCTTCTGTCTCATTACTCATAAAGTTAGGTATGACAGAATGAACTTAGAGAGATGAAAAGGGAACATTTGAGAAAGATGATGATTTAGTTTAGAATATCTTGAGTAACTAAAATATTCATTATGGATATTGATAGAATATTGTCTGGAGTTGCTAAAAATAAGGATTATTCCATGAAGTGTATATTAAGGGATATAGTTTTAGTTTTTTTCTGAAATGAAACCAAGGATATTTGGAATAGATTGCTTCTACATTCCATCTCCTAGAACAGCTGCAGAGTTTCATTATTTGTGCTTGCTAGCACCTATAGTCCTTTGGGATTCCTGAAAACCTAAGAAAACAGTTGAATGATATATTATCCAGCACATTTCCCCTTCTCCAATCCCTTGACAATTTTCCTGCTGTTTCCAAAACAAATGCATTTAGGAGATTTGCATTTTTTTTTGAGTTTCACCATTAGTAGAGACATAGGGAATAAAGAATTATATTTCTTAATAATGACTTTGTATCTTGTAGTTTTGCCAAACTCACTTATCAGGTAAAGTAGTTTTTGGTGGAGTCTATAGGGATTTTTATGTACACTATCATGTCATCTGCAAACAATGACTGTTCTACTTCCTCCTTTCCAATTTGGATGCCATTTATTTCTTTCTTTTGTCTGATTACTGTGGCTAGAACTTTCAATACTGTATTGAATAGAAGTGGTGAAAGTGGACAGCCTTGTCTTATTCCTGATCTTAGTGGGAAAGCTTTTAGTTTTTGCCCATTGGATATTATGTTGGCTGTAGGTTTCTCATACACAGCCTTTACTATGTTGAGGAATGCTCCCTCTATTCCCACTTTGCCGAGTGTTTTTATCATGAATGGATGCTGTATCTTATCAAATGCTTTTTCTGCATCAATTGATATGATCATGTGGTTTTTGACTTTGCTTTTGTTTATGTGATGTATTACATTTACTGACTTGCGAATATTAAACCATCCTTGCATCCCTGGAATGAATCCCGCTTGGTCATGGTGTATGATCTTTTTAATGTATTGTTGGATGTGGTTTGCCAGTATTTTGTTGAGGATTTTAGTGTCAATGTTCATCAGTGATATTGGCCTGAAGTTTTCTTTCTTTGTTGTGTCTTTATTTGGTTTTGGAATTAGGATGATGTTGGCCTCATAAAAAGAGTTTGGGAGACTCCCATCTTTTTGGATTTTTTGGAATAGTCTGTGAAGGATAGGGGTTAGCTCTTCCTTAAATGCTTTGTAGAATTCTCCTGTGAAACCATCTGGTCCCGGGCTTTTGTGTGTTGGGAGTTTTTTGATTACTGCTTCAATTTCTTTTGTTGTTATTGGTCTGTTCAGGCTTTCTGCTTCTTTTTCATTGAGTTTTGGAAGATTCTATTTTTCTAGAAAGTTGTCCATTTTACCTAGGTTTTCAAATTTCTTGGCATACAGCTCTTTGTAGTAATTTCTTACAATCCTTTGTTTTTCTGTGGTGTCAGTTATAATCTCTCCTCTTTCATTTTTGAATTTATTTATTTAGGTCCTTTCTCTTTTTTTCTTGATGAGTCTGGTTAAAGGCTTGTCATTTTTGTTTATCTTTTCATAGAATGAGCTCCTAGATTTATTGGTTCTTTGAATTGTTCTTTTAGTCTCTATGTCATTTAATTCTTCTCTGATCTTGTTTATTTCCTTCCTTCTGCTCACCCTGGGATTTGTTTGTTGTCATTCCTCCTGTTCTTATGAATGTAGGGTTAGGTTGTCTTTTTGAAATGTTTCTGTCTTTTTAAGGTAGGACTGAATTGCTATGAACTTCCCTGTCAGGACTGCCTTCATTGTGTCCCATAGGTTTTGGGCAGTTTTGTGCTCTTTTTCATTTGTTCCTAGAAACTTTTTGATTTCTTGTTTGATCTTATTGTCAACCCATTCATTTTTAATAACATGCTATTTAATCTCCATGAATTTGAATGCTTTTGAGTTTTTCCCTTGAGGTTGATTTCTAATTTTAGGCCCTTGTAGCTTGAGAAAATGCTTGATATAATTTCAATTTTCTTAAATTTGTTAAATCTTGTTTTGTGTCCTATCATGTGATCTATCTTTGAAAGTGTTCTGTGTGCATTTGAAAAGAATATGTATTTTTCTTCTTTGGGTTCTACATATATCAGTTGAGTCCATTTGCTCTAGGGCATTGTTTGATGCCACAATATTCTTGCTGATATTATGTTTGGAAGATATATCCATTTTAGACAGAGGGGTGTTAAAATTGCCTTGTATAAGTGTGTTGTTCTCTATCTCTTTCTTGAAGTCCTCTGAGACTTTTCTTTTATATTTGGGTGCTCCTATGTTGGGTGCATACATGATTACACTGTTTATGTCAAAATCAATATTCAGTAATAAAAAGCATTTTTGCACACCAAGAATGAAATATCAGAAACAGAAATTTTAAAAAATCCACTTTCTATAGCAACAAGGAAAATAAAGAATCCAGGAATAAACCTAACCAAGGAGATAAAAAGACCTGTACTCAGAAGACTACACAACACTGAAGAAAGAAATTAAGGAAGTCAGAAATAAATAGAAGCATATACCATGTTCATGGATTGGATGAATTAACATCATCAAAATATCCATAATACCCCAAATAATTTACACATTCAGTGCAATTCTTATTAAATACCAGTGACATATTTCACAGATATGGAACAAACATTTCAAAACTTTATGTGGAACAGTAAATGATCCTGACTAGCCACAACTATTTTGAAGAAGAACAACAAAGTAGGAAAGATCACAATACCTGACAACAAACTATATTAGAAGGCTACTATAATCAAAATAGTTGGTACTGGCAAAAGAACAGACATGTAGGTGAATGGAACACAATAGAGAGCCCAGAAATGAACCCATGTCTCTATGGTCAATTAATATTCAACAAAGGGGCAGGAGTATAAAATGGACGAAAAATAGCCTCTTCAGCAAATGGTGCTGGTTGATCTGGACAGCTCCAAGGAAAAAAATGAAACTCAACCACCAACTTACACCATACACAAAAATAAACTCAAATTTGATAAAAAAAACTTTAATGTAAGTCACAAAACCATAAAAGCCCAAGAGAAGAACATAGACAGGGGATCTCAGATATTCCACATTGCAATATTTTCATTGATATGTCTCCTAGAGCAAGAAGCATAAAGGAAAGAATAAACAAATGGGACTTCATCAAAATAAAAAGCTTCTGCATGGCTAAAGAAAACATCAGGAAAATGAAAAATGGACTAATCACAGGAGAATATATTTCTCAATAAAACTTTGCACAAGGGTTTGATCTCCAAAATATATCAAAAACTCACATGACTTCACTCCAGGAAGACAAAAAGACCCAATTAAAAAATGGGCAAAAGACCTGAACAGACACGTCTGCAAGGAGGATGTGCAGAGGGCCCAGAGGCATATGAAAGGCTGTTCAGAATCACTAGCCATCAGAGAGATGAAAATTAAAACCACAATGAAATACCACTTCATAACAGTCAGAATGGCCATCATAAATGAAGATTTATGATTCCAATGACATGTTTCACAGAACTAGGAAAAGTATTTCAAAAATTTATATGGAACCACAAAAGGTTCCACATAGCATCAGTGATCCTGAGAAAGAAGAACAAAGTTGGAGGAATCATGCTACTTAATATCAAACCATACTACAAAGTCATACTAATCAAAACTGCCAGATATTTGCATAAAAACAGACACATAGATCAATGGAACAGAATAGAGGGCCCAGAAATAAACACACACCTTTATAGTCAATTAATTTTTGACAGAGGAAACAAGCACATACAATGGGCTAAAGATAGCTTATTTAATAAATGGTACTGGGAAAATTGGACAGATGAGTGCAGAAAAATGAAAGTAGACCACCTTCTTACACCACACACAAGAATAAATTCAAAGTGGATCAAAGACTTAAATGTTTGACTATAAAAATTCTAGAAGAAAAGATAGGCAGCAAAATCACAGACATTGCTACTAGCAATTTTTTATCAGATGTACCTCCTCAGGCAAGGGAAAGAGAAGAAAAAAAAGCAAAACAAATGGGACTACATCAAAGTAAAAAGGTTTTGTACAGAAAAAGAAATCATCAAAAAAATAAAAAAGACAACCCACAGAATGGGAGACATGTTCGCCAATAAATCAGACAGCTGATTAATATCCAAAATTTATAAAGTACTTACAAAACTCAACACCAAAAAAAAGCCCAATTTTTTAAAAAATTGGGCAAAAAAACCAGAATAGACACTTCTCTAAAGAGAATATATAGATGGCAAATAGACATATGAAAAGATGGTCAATTCACTGATCATTAGAAAAATGCTAATTAAAACCACAAGGAGATACCATTGCACAACTGTGAGAATGGCTATCATCAATAAATCTAGAAAGAACAAGTGCTGGTGAGGTTGGGGAGAAAAGGGAATTCTTTTGCCATGTTGGTAGTAATGCAGATTGGTTCAGTCACTGTGGAAAGCAGTATGTAGATACCTCAAAAAATTAAAAATGGTTCTGTCTTTTGACCCAGAAATCCTACTTCTGGGAATGTATCTGATGGAACCCAAAAGACTAATTAGCAAGAACATAAGCACCCCTATGTTCATTGAAACATTATTTATAATCACCGAAATATGCAAGCAGCCTAAGTGCCTATCAGTAGATAAGTGGATAAAACAACTATGGGATATTTACACAATGGAATTGTACTCAACCATAAAAAAAGAAGAAAATTTAACCTTTTGCAGCAGTATGGATGGACCTAGAGAACATTATGCTAAGTGAAATAAACCAGTCAGGAAAAGACAAATACCACATGATTTCACTCCAATGTGGAATCTAATGAATAAACAGAACTAACAAGCAAATCAGAGACAAACTCACAGATGGAGAACCAATGACAGCAGGAGCAGGGGAAATTGGGGAGTGGAAGGATGGGCACAAAGAAAGAGGACTCATGGACATGTGCAACATTGTGGTGATTGCTAGGGAGGCAGAGGGATATAAGGGTTTAATATAGCAATGGAAAAATACAGTATACATTAAATTAAAAAATAAAGAATTGCAAAATGTTTGGATAGCTTTCACCATGATGAATTCAGGTTTGGGGTTCCTATCTGTTAGTAGATTTGACTAATTTTACTTAAATAAGTAATTAAATGGATTTCTTAATAATGTGGATAAAAATTCCTGAACAATTAATATTTTGTTTTCTGTTAAGATTTTTGGCTTCATATAGTCACCCCTAAGGCAAATAAAAAATGAATTAATCTGAATAAATCTGTTCCTAATCTAAAACTAGGTTATATTTTTTCCTGTAGAGTGTTTTTTTTGTTTTTGTTTTTGTTTGTTTGTTAATGTTAAGAAAGGGCGAATGCAATTATTTGCTTTTCATTTTAGATTTAAAATATACTATTAAAAATGAAAACAGTGGAATTTGTTCAAAAATAGCGGTATCCAGAGTTCTTCCTTATAATACATGACTGTTTTCCTCTGTATACCTTATTTTTCTCATTTCTATACTTTACATGTATTTCCCCTTTTAGGTTATACTAACTTTCCAAAGAAAATGGAAATATTTTTCCCTTCTTCTAGATCTTACTAAGACTTCACTTGTTCAGAAATAGGCCAGAAATGAACTAGGAGACTGGAGTTTACAACAGAATTCCAGAGACCAGATAGGTTTGGATGAGATGTTAAGTACAGAAGATCCAGAAGGAATGAGGTAGGTAGGAAAAATCTCCACCCAAAGAGGCAGTTTATAAAGATCTGAGAGAGTGTTTTGTGAACAGAGTGAAAGAACAACACTTGTGTCCAGGAAATCATAAGGATGCATTCTACTTCCTGGGAAAAGCTAGAGTCTCTAACTGCTCTTGGGTATCTCTCAAGGATGGCTACAAAGAAACTCAGATATTTTTACAGCTAGATGGAAAGACAATGGCCAGAGGTTGAACTTCTGTGAAAGTTAGGGCAAAGAGGACTCCTGCAGCTTCCTAACTTAATAGGTTGGTTTAAAATTTGATTTAACTCAGCAAAAACTACGCAATTACTACAACATCTTTAAATCATACTTGTTTTGGCCCATCACTAAGCTTTTAAAATATATTTAGTTTATTAAAAGATCTCTCATATGCCCTTATTTATTATTTGCATTCACTTATTTTATGGTTTTCAGTTTCTGTCTTTATAACTTTTCCTTAGCCCATGCTCTCTCTTATATTTCCTATTCTCAGATAGTATGAATATCAAAATTCTTCCTCAGATATTTAGCTAGTTTAAATGTTGAAACATTTGAGATACAACAAGAGAAAAGTAATTATTCACTTAGATGCCGTTAGTTCATCTCCTACAGTGAGTTGGCCTTGGCACAGGTGTTCCCAGTACTTTTATTATTATTTCATGTCCTCTTCAAACTGAAGCTAGAAACTTACCCGGGCTGTGAGGGAAACTAAGAAACTTTCCAGGTTGGTCCACCAATGGTATGGAACTGGTGATCCATCACTGAAATGCTAAGACTTATGTGCAATCATTATTTGATTTTTTTCCTTTTACATCTGTGACTCCAAAACCTGTGAATTCTGTTTCCTTTTGGGATCATCCAAAACTTTTATTTAATGATATTTAAACTTCTTATCCTATTTTCAATCTGGTGTCCTTCCCAACCCCTATAAACAGTTCTACGTGTGCCTGTCCTCACTCTCCATTTGAGTTCTTTCTACTGTAGTCTTTTTCCCTCTTTACATTCTCCCATGTTTGATCTCTAATCTGCCCCATTCCCCAGTGCACCTCTAGCCAATTTCTGTTGCAGGCAACCATTTCAAAGAAGGCATGAAAAAAATGGAGGGAGAGTACAGCACTGTTGGTGCAGGATGACTTGTAAAGGTCTGTCTCCCTTGTCCTCTATACTCAGCAACATAAAGAAGCAACAGAATATTTGAACTTAGTATTTATTTTTTGCTGATTAACTTGAATTTTTTGTTATGGTTCTTCTGGCTTTTTATTACACCTCAACCCTTCATTGACACCTAAAATTTTGTTATTTCCAAATACATGAAGAAGTAAAAAGCACAGGCTCAGATAGTAGCACTATTTTTGAAAAGAATGAACTTATATTCCATTCACCTGTAATGATAGTGAACTAATTGTTATGAGCAAAATTTGAAACTTAAATAATTATTAGAAATATTGTGGGTAGCTTAGATGATTAAAAAGCCAGATATAATTGGCCACTGAATGATTCTTTTCATAAATCATTCCTTCTTAACTGTCATCCCTCAAAAAAGAAAATGTATTGATAACAACAAGGCAAATAGTAAAAAACAAACAAACAACAACAAAAAACAAACCTGTGGAACATTTGACAAGGTACCCTTCAACTTGTTTTCATTTTTTGAATGTGGCCTATTGGCCAATTATCTATCGGCTCTTGTTGGCACTAGGGTAGTTACTTGCTGCCCATAGCTTCATTCACAGTAGAAACTCTATATTTTTCTTGGAGAGAAAAAAGTAATTCTGTTAATTGCTTGTACTTTCAAATGCCCTGAATGTCTTTTTCACTTCTACTTTTTAAAATATATATACCAAAAGAAGGGATATGTTTGCCAAATTTCATCAAGCTTTCAAATAAGTAAAAACAAACAAACAAACAAACAAACAAAAACAAACAAACAAGCAAAAAACACCCCAGGAGAAATTTTGAGGAGGAATATTTGATGTGGGCTTTAAAGCCTTATTTGGTGTTTATTTATTTTTCCTCTTCTTAAAATTTTAGTCAGATTGTTTTGAACATGCAACTATAAAATTAACTTAGCGGGTAATGAGCTTACCATCATAGTGACTTACATGAGCGTTTCTGCCAACTGCAGATCATGGAAGACCCCTTTGAGGTGATGGCTCAGAACCTGCCCCCACATGCTGTTACAAAATTCCTCAGGATAGAGTCCTTGTCCTTTCTCATGCTACAAACTAGAGAACCTCCCAATTTTCCCAGAGTATAAATTGAGAGGACTCTCCTTAGTTTACATAATCCAAATGCTAAAATCTCACCATTATTCATTTTCTCGCTTTTAAGATCCCATGAGGTTTATTTTCCTTTCCATGAAATCTTATCTAAGAAGGGAAAGAGTACATAAAGAGAACTGAAGGTGGGAGGATGGTGCTGACATTCACAACTTCTGTTCTCATAGCCCCTAGAGGAATTCTGTTCTCTCTGAAGAGCATTGTCTGCTAGATTACAGAATTTAATTTTATTTAGCTTTGTTTAAACCAGTTCTCATATGATAATGATTATTTTGATGTCTCAGAATATAAGGGCCCATTATATATTTCCTGACCCCATACAGCTCCCTTTTTTACCTGCCTAATACTCCTCTAGGATAAACTTGACCTAAGTGGCAGGAGTTCTAGTCCCTAGGTAGGCCTAGAATATGTGACATACCAGTATCTTAATTATACTTGTGAATATGGATGTACTAGCTCACAATCCAGTTGGGAAGACAGTAAACTGGAGAATATTTTGAAAAGAGGCCCTAAAGTCATTCAAGAGCTGATCGGGTATCTGAGTTATTGGATACCCAGGGGAAATTCTAGCTAAAAGCAAAGCAAAATCAGAAGTCATGCTTAACACAACAATATGGTTAATATGGTGAACAGAATGTCTTATGCACAATTACATGATACAGGTGGTAGATCTTAGTCTGGATTGGTGTTTTATCTGCAACTTAAAGTAAATTTCAGTGTAGCCTGGCTTGTTGTAAAGAGCTGAGTGTGAAGTACATATCTTTACTATCCTTCCATATGTTGGAACTCTCAGTTTGACCTGTGCCATGACAGTGAAGTTCCTCAAAAAGGCCTTGCTGCTTTAACCTCCCTGCTTTGTATGTCCTATTTCTTTTATTGCAATGGCTTTTCTCAACTCATTCAAAACATAAAATTACATAGAATGTCTTCAGAATACAGCCCAGATTCTTTCTACTCTCTCAAGTCCTTATGTATTAGTTTCCTGTGGATGTATTAACAATTATACCAACTGGGTTACTTAAAACAAGATAAATTTTATTTCATAGTTCCAGGCACCAGAAGTATAAAATCAAGGTATTGGCATGATCATAGTCCTGTCAGAGGTTCTAGTGGAGAATTCTTCCTTGTTTTTCCGTTTCTGGTGTCTTCTTGTGCCCCTTGGCTTGTGGCAGCATTATGCCAGTCTCTGTGTCTGTCTTCGTGTAGCATTCCCCCCTTTCTATGGATTTGTGCCACTGGGTCTCTATGATTTTTCCTTTAAGGAAACCATTGACTAGATTTAGAGCTCACTCTAATTCATTATGACATTATCTTAACTTACATCTGCAGAGACCCTACTTTCAGGTAGGGCCATATTCACAGGTTCCAGATAGACATGAATTTGGGGCAAACACTATCTAATCAAGTACATCTTTTTATCAAAGTTTGCTTATTTCCTCAAAAAAATTATTTACCCTCTTTTCTGTGTATAGGGTGTGTGTGTGTGTGTGTGTGTGTGTGTGTGTGTATCACAGAGGTGTTTAGTATAAATTGCTTTTTTATAATTGTTATGCTCTATCATAATTTATTATGCCTTCCATTCTTACCAGCTTGGCAGTTCCTAAATAGAGAACATATGTGTTATTTATCTTGATAACCCAGTACCCCACACCAAGGCTACTTCACAGCTGGTGCCAAATAAATGTTTAATTGTTTCCTATAAGTTGTTGAAAACCTCAGGAATGCAGTCCATAAGGTATTCTCATCCTTACTGAGGATTTTTGTTTCTTAAAGCTTCCAAACATATGCACAATCTCAGTAAATTTTCATTTCAGTGTAATGATAGTTCCACCTCTCTCTCATTTATATCTTCATATGTAGCACTGCTTATTCTAGCAACATTAGGTAATACACTATGCTTTATGTTATTTTTTTTTGCTAAAGATGTCATTATATCTCATGAATTAACATTTCTTGCTTGTGCTTCTCTTTTCAGAAACTATGTCTAAAATAGTTTCTAAAATAATTGTCAATATATCCATCTAATATATAAAATAAAGGATACTAACCATTGTTTAATATCCCCTTGACACTGAGGGCCTTTATTATGAGCATATGTTACTTTAATGAGCCATATTAAAATGATACACTCAGAACCTTTGAGTATGTGTTTATCTTTAGTAGCTTTATATGGTAAAATAAGTATTGATAGCATTAATATAGACCTAAAAATGTACCAAAGTTTTAAGCACTTATTACATAATCTTTACAACAAAAAAATAAAATTGGATTTGTTTATTTATTTATTTATATCTCACAAGAGGACATTTTTTCATTGTTTTAGAGACAGAGGAAGGGAGAGAGAGAAACAATGATGTAGAGAGACTTCAATCAACTGCTTTCTGTATGCACCCAGACCAGGGATCTAGTACACCTAAACAGGATAGAAGCCTTAGCCTAGCCATGTGCCCTGACTGGAATTGAACCCACAGCCCTTTGGTCACAGGACAAAATGGTAACCAGCTGAGCCACACTGTCCAGGGAAAAGATAGCTTTATGAATCCCACTTCACAGATTAGGAAACTCAGGCATATAGTTAAATGATTTGCCTGAGGTCAAGCAGCTAGTAAATGTCAGAATAAGGATTTAAAACAGTTAAGGTGCCAGAACCAGCAGTTTAGTAATTAAACAACATCACATTTGTCGACTTTCCTCAGCACACAATCAGCCAGTTGGTTCTTACTTTGCTTTCCATCTTTCACACCAAGATGTCACTTTCTGCCAGCTTTAATGGCTTCTGACTTGTCAATGTGGCCCTGCACCAGGAAAAAATCAGTGCAGGAAGGCTTGGAGAGACCATGACCATGGACTTTTTTCTGCCTTTGGTGAATGTGTATCATGTTACAACACATTGCTCCCAGCAGAGTCCTGGGATAGAAGCTGTGTGCTCTTTAGTCACCAACATCTTTCTTTACTTTTAAATGAAAATGGGTTATACTCAACTAAATGGTTCCTTAGTTCAAAGTCCTATAAAGAAAATGGAAGAGTCTAGGCTTGGAGAGATTTTACTATAGAATAAAATCTTAAAAAAAAAAAGAAGATAAAAGGATATAGAGCTATTTGAAACTCTCTGGTAAATTGTTCCAGATACTACTTGAGAAAAATAAATATGTAATCATATGAACTCTTTTCCTTTTGGTCAGATAAACTAATATATTTTTTTAAATCTTTATAGTATAAAATTTTCTTTATATGATATGTATGTAGTCTTATATTCTTTTTTAAAGATTTTATTTATTCATTTTTAGGAAAGGGAAGGGAGGAGAAAGAAAGGGAAAGAAACATAGATATGTGGTTGCCTCTCATGCATCTCCTACTGGGGACCTGGCCCACAACCCATGCATGTGCCCTGACTGGGATTCACACCTGTGACCCTTCGGCTCATAGGCTGGCACTCAGTCCACTGATCCACACCAGTCAGGGCTGTGGTTTTTCCTTTTTGTAATTATATTTATGATTTGATTAATGCAGAACAATGAAAATATTTCTTGACTTTATATGTCACATTAATTAATATTAGCTTAAATTCTCCAAAAGGACTCATAAGGGAAAACTACTTTTTACCTGCAGAATTTTGCCAAGGATAGATGCAGAACACATGTGACAATTTTCCTCAAGCCTCAAGCCTATCAGTTGTGAGTGCTGAAACAATACTCGTTGAGTAGTTGAGTAGGTGGAGTTGACGTCTGGAACCTCAAGCCCTTTTCTATGATTCTGCTCTTCAAATTCTTGGTCTCTAGCCTCCTCTTTGGTAAGCTGTGCTCCTACTGTCTTTATTTTAAGAGGCTATAACCTATTCAGAAGGAGCAGCTCCTCTTTCTCCTCATTCCAACCTCAGTTTTCTGTGACTCCAATGATCTACATATCTGGGAATTTTTAACCACAAATAAGTGCCTTAGAGAATACTTTGAATTTAGAAACCAGTACATAGAAAAAATAGTTTAATAGAATCTAAGAATGTCCAGGCTTACAAAGTCACCTGTGAGACTCATCAAGATGGAGGGACTATGAAAAAACACAAATGTGAAGGGCATATAGGTGGCAGTTATTAATATCAGGATGATTGATTTCATAACCTTGAAATGTACCAAACTTTAACTGTAGGTTCAGCAACTCCATAATTTACATAAGTACAGTCTCATGTCAGTTCATTAACAAGACATTAGTAAGTCTGGGGAAGATGTTCTAGAATGTTCTTAGAAAAATTATGAGGGAATACACCTGAAAATGAAATTACGTTGAAAGCTAACCTTTAGAGAAAGGTGTCAATATGTGTGAATGTGTGTGTTTCTTTTTGGATTTAATCTACCTCTATTTTTAAACAGTGTTTCTGGACAGGTGTATATACATCAGCATTTATCCTGGAGGCAACATGCCAGTTAAATTTTGAGAGCTGATTTAGATACACATGCGTTTTCTCTTTTTGAGACTGACCTGCATCTTCTTAAGTGTATGTTTCATAGAGTTACACATTTTTTACATGATTTGATAGTCACTTAAATGTACCTTATTCATTTGATGTTCAAGTTCACTTTCTTTCATTTTGGCAAATGTGAAAGGTAAGGGACCTTTTTTGAATGATCTGTCCCAGACAAAGACTTTCCTTGAAGTTCAAATTGCTAGATATGAAGAAGGCATTTGCTCTTCCAGAGAACATCATGCATGTAAGTAACAGGCTAGTATAGGTAAAAAATAAACCCAATCCTCTATGGCTATTCAAGTTAAATTAAAGTTTGGCTGTCAAAGACTAAGAATAAATTGATGGACTGAGATGACAAAAGAGAGTGTTGAGAGAGAAGGAAGCAGAACTCTATATCTTGATAATGAGGCACCAACAATAAGTAGTGGCACTTTTCTGAATTTCCTCTTCAAAGATCAGAAGTGCTTGAAAACTCTGTACAATGAAATAAGTTCTTTTCTTCTTATCAGTTTGAAAATCATCATATAGATTTTTACTGTAGCACTTGCTTTGGCTGTAACATAGAGAGAAAACGTTCAAGGTTCAGTGTGAGAGAGGGGGCGTTTATTTGAGGGTATGTTTAAATAAGAAACTTCCAGAAGTCATGATCAGTACTGGAAGTTTCTGTTTCTTTCTGTGTATAACAAAGTGCTTGCCTCCCCACCCCCCACACACCCAGCATGCTACAAGGAATACAAATGTTTGACTCAGCATCAAAGGTCACAACTTTATTATTTATTCATTTTTGTTCTAGACTTTTGGTGACTTTATGGGTACTGGGTTTTTCACCACGCCCAGATCCATAGATGTGTTAGCCTTATTTCAAAATATTGAACTGATATTGCCAAATTGATGTTAATTTCAGTCTTTATAATATTTTCAAATGTTTCCAAGGCTTCACAGTATTAGGATCTGGGTCCTTGGTACTCAAATACTTCTCCCTATTCTAAGCGGCTGGTTATTTTTTCATTATCAGCCATACCTTGGGGGCATGAGCCTTCCTCCATGCTTCCTATTGAATTTGCTCTCTTGGGTTAAGGTCTCCTGTTCTATTGGTCACAAGCCTGCAGAGTTAGCACTTCACTCATGTTTGCTGAGTACTGTCTTTATATTTTCCATGAATATTTGTTGTGTGATTATATAAATTATGGTATAAATCCAAGGAAGATTTAATTGGCAAATAAAAAAGGGATTTTCTTAAGCCAAAAGACATGGATGAAAGCATTTTTAAGCACTTGTTTTTGTAACTTTCCAAAAGCATATGTCCTTTACTAATTAAATATATTTAAATGCAACTGATATACAGATAGAGGGTACAATCTTAAGTTAGCATCCAAGACAACTTGCTTCCTAAAGCAGAAATCCTTTCACAAACTCTGCTCAGTGAGTTACTCAGCCCTGAGCTTGAATATATCCAGTTTCCCTGATAACATTTCCTGGATGGAAACCTTCTAATCTTCCAGACTTTTCAAAATTGGCCTCATATCTGCCCTCTAGTGAAGCATAAATCTATTTTCTCTCTATATGAGATAAGCTGGCAGTTATTTTCATATAACTTTATAGAATAAATTCTTAAATATTTGACTTAAAATCACTGTTAAATCTGATGAATTTGAGCCCAGAGTTTTTTATGGACTTTTTCCAAATATGACTTTAATTTTTAATGATTGAGATCAAAATATCCACTGCACTAAAGTGAAGTTTCTTTCTGTCTTAAGATTCGATATGGTGTCTCTCTCCTAGCTCTACCATTAGTGAAAATGTTTGGGTTAGCCAAAGAGCCCACATGTTTTTTTTTTCATTTTCACCAATAACTTTATTGGCTTGGTCATTTTGAGTATGTTGGCTATCTCCTTTGTAGTATAACATTGATTGCATTCAATTGATATCTCCATTTGATTGCTATCAACTTCAACTAGTCTACCTGACTGTGGAGCATCATCCAGCGAGAAATCTCCAGCACAAAACTTTGCAAACCATTTTTGACACATTTGATCAGTCACAGCATGTTCTCTATACACTGCACATATGTTTCTTTGTGTTTCAGCTGTGATTTTACCTTTTTTGAAATAAACATAAAATACTGAAAATGTTGCATATTTTCTTCCATCTTCAATATTAAAATGGCTACACAAAGATTCACCAATTTTGATGTCTTTTTTAATGCACACTGATATTATAGCAGTTACGATACAATCCAACAAAAAAAACTTGGATAAAGTTAAAGAAAACTAAGCACTGTTAGAGCCATCTTACAGAAAACAAACAAACTTTTTGGCAAACTCAATATTAAAAACAAAAACAATTATATTAGATAATTAAAAATTTAAAAAACTCAAAAAAGGAGATGTCATAGGAGACAGAAAGAAGAGGACAGGCCTAAGAACAGATGCTTTGTCAGGCAATATAAAGGTCCAGGTGAGATTGAAAGTGATTACAGAATAAATGAGACAGGGAAGAACTGAAAATATGCTCATCCTCCTCCTGGCTTTCAGATGGGCTAGCCCACTTGGAACCTCAATTTCAAGAAAAAAATATATGGCACAGGATTGTATGTACTATCTTTTTTTGTGATGAAGGAACAGGATTTTTTATAAGGACCCTTGTCTTTCTTCTATAAATATCCATAAAACTACCACTGCATCTTTAGCTTAGGGCTCAGTAAGTTGTTTCAGTCCTGGCTCTTGCCTTTCCTGGGGCTCTCCCACAAAACTGATCTGAGTATTGTCTTCCTATCAAACTGATATATGCTCCTGCCTTAGATTAGTTTCTCAAGAAGCAAATTTAGTAAATGTCTGTACCTTCCTATTGTGATTCTATTTTTTTTTTTTTCTGGTGGAGAGTTACAAGCATATAAGTACTCTGCATTTACATGTGAAAAATTCTTTTTTTTTCTTAATTTTAAAAAAGATTTTATTTATTTATTTTTAGAAAGAGAGGGATGGAGGGAGAAAGAGAGGGAGAGAAACATCAATGTGTGGTTGCTTCTCCCGTGCCCTCTACTGGGGGCCTGGCCCAAAACATAGGCATGTTCCCTGACTAGGAATCAAACTGGCACCTCTTAGGTTTGCAAGATGGCACTCAGTCCACTGAGCCACACCAGCCAGGGCTACATGTGAAAAATTCTAACCAAACTGTGTCCACAAGATATTTCTTTATTTGCTCATTAGCTATATTTCTTTCTTTTGGATGTTTATGGGAATGAAACCATCAGATAAGAATGCCTCTAACTCAAATACTGCAATGTAATAATAAATTCATAGTTACTAGAGATACTTATTCTGATTCTTATACAAATTCTTTGATTTATTAATGAGTTAGGAATGCACTAACTGAATGAATACCACTTTTAGACACATGAGATATCTGGTGAAATTTTTAAGGTTATGCAATTCTACCTTGTTTTATGAGACAATTCTAGGAGGTGCCATGCCCATTGCTTCCATATGAAGGCCACTCTTTGGTACTCCTTGAGAGAATGGCATTAATACAAGATCTTATACAAATGTTTTTTTCTCCATATTGTTCTAAGCTGCAAGAGTTTGCATTATGGGCAGATCAAATTTCTCTAAGCTCTTACCTCTAGTGATAACAAGGATTAATAATTTTGTTTTCCTCATAATATTTTTGTGAAGATCAAATGATATAAATTATTTTTAACCTTTAGTATATTGACTTACATAAAAATGCTATCATTATAATTATTTTATTTTTATGTATTTTTATGTTGACACTATTATAGATGTCCCCTTTTTTCTCCTCCCCATCTAGCCCCCAAACCCCAGCCTTTACCACATTGTTGTCTGTGTCCATTGGCTATGCATATATGCATATATGTTCTTTGGTTAATCTGTTCCAGTCCCCCCTACACCTTTGCCATCTGAGAACTGTCAGTCTGTTCCATATCTCCATGCCTCTAGTTTTATTTTGTTTTTCAGTTTATTTTATTCATTAGATTCCACATATGAGTGAGATCATATGATACTTTTTGTTCTTTGTCCAGCTTATTTTGCTTAGCAAAATAATCTCCAGTTCCATCCATGCTGTCACAAAGGTTAAGAGCTCCTTTTTTTTACAGCCACATATTATTCCATGTGTAAATGTACCACATCTTCTTTTATCCACTCATCTACTGATGGGCACTGTCATTATAATTAAGTGCATTTATCTTAAAGAATTACTCATTGTAATAGTGCAGAATTTGCTTGCTCATTGAAATAAATAATATGGAGATAGTCTTATTAAAGTCAACATGTTACACAGACACAAACTAAATTCTAACATGGGCCAGAAAAATATATCTTGAAAATGGGTGTATGCTTTCTTTTTTTTTATGTTTTATAACCCATGAAAATATATTAACATTGTTACATATTTCATGAACTTATTCATGACCATGGTGAATTATTAAATGCATGCCACTTTGCAATACAAACAGTGGGCACAAAGCACCCTCATCATGTCTTCAAGAAGTAAGCATTCCTGAGATTTATTCTGTCCCTAGCAACTATATCTTTTAACCTAGTTGTGGATTTCAGTCTTGTTTCAATTAATTGGCAAAGTATATGACTTGAGATTGTTATAGATTAAGAGTATATAATGTTCTCAAAGCTTTATCTGTGGCAGCAATAAAATTTATTGGACGGTAACGTTTTGGTGTCAGCCTGGCAGGGTTTTAATCCTGGTTTTCTCATTACAAATTACATGACTATAGGAAAATAATTTAATCTCAAATAAGTTCAATTGCTCATCTATATAATATTGACTAGGGATCAAACTGGTGACTTTTACTTTGTGGGACAACATCCAACCAACTGAGCCACACTGGTCAGGGCTATTTTCTCTTTCTTATGATTTTCTTAATAACATTTTCTTTTTTCCAGCTTTGTTTATTATAATAATATTGTGTATAATACCTGTAACATTCAAGGCATATACTGATTGTCTATTTAAGTTATCAGTAAGGCTTCCAGTCAATAGTATGCTATTAGTAGTTAAGTTTTGGGGGAGTCAAAAGTGTATGCTGACATTTTACTGTGTTAAATGTTGATGTCCTTATCCCTTGCATTGTTCAAGGGTCAACTGTACTTCAGTTTCTTATTTTATACATAAGAAAATTAATTCTCAGAGATAATAAATTAATTTGATCACTAATGTCATTGCAGAGGAAAAATTACAACTTGAAAGCCTAAATTGATTGCTCTATTCCTCATTCTATTTTGTTAAAATTTACTTTCTACAGGATGGTACCCATTATCACTGGATGCTTTTATTTTGGTTTATATTTTTATTTCTCCTCAACTCATGCAAGTATGTAACTTGGCCTATGTAGTCTCTTTTTGTGATTTTTATCTTGAAAAATTAAATTGCTTTAAATTTATGAAACGTATTATTGAGAAGAATTTTTTTAAAGTTATATAATAATTTGAATATGTAAAAGTTTATATCAGGAAATGATTAATTCAATTCATATTTTGTGATGGAAAACATACTGAAGACTACTCAAGATCAGGAAAAGTTTATCAGGACGCCTTCTAAGATCTGACCCCTTCCTGACCATCCACCATGAACGAGTAAACTGACAGGCCAATGTGGGGATGGGGGTCTCTGAAGCTGAATCTGATGCAGCTTATGGACAGAAACACTGGAGAAGTACAAGCTGTCCTTGGGAGCACTGGGCAGAAAACCAGGAAAACTGAGGTCTGTCATCATGTTTAAAGATTAATGTGGTGGTGGTAAAAGGGAAGGCAAAGCAAGGGATTCAGAAGTTCAAAATGAGATGAAGTGGACAGCAAAGACAGAGTTTTATTTTTGGAAAAACTTCTGTATTTGTGAAAAAGTGGGAACAGTTTTAGCACTCTGATAATTATCACTGATGGTTACACCAAAGAGGAAAAAAAAACTATCAAAACAACTACGGCAACAATAAACCCATCAGCTGGAAAGCTACAGGTGATTTTGTTAGGGCTCCTTTTAGAGTGTGTGTGTGTGTGTGTGTGTGTGTGTGTGTGTGAATTTAATCTTTATTGTATTTTCCCCATTTAATTCCCTAATATCTCTTAACACCCCAGCAATTCCCATACTGTTGTCTATATCCATGAATCCTTTTTTTTCCTTTTTGCTCAATACCTCTACCCTCTTATTTCACTTCTCCCACTAGCTGTCATCCTACTTTCAATTTATGAGACTGTCCCATTTTCCCTCTTAGTTCAGTTTTTTCATTAGATTCCACATACAAGTGAAATCATATGGTATTTGCCTTTCTCTGACTGGCTTATTTCACTTAACATAATGTTCTCTAGATGCATTCATACTCTTGTAAAGAAAAAATTTTTCTTCTTTTTTACAGCAAGTAGAATTCCATTGTGTAAATGTCCCATAGTTGTTATATCTACTCATATATAGATGGATACTTAGGCTGCTTCAATATCTTGGTGAGTATAAATAATGTTGCAATGAACATAAGGGTGTTTATGTTCTTTTGAATTAGTGTTTTGGGTTATTTTGGATATATCCCCAGAAGTGGGATTGCTGGGTCAAAAAGGCAGATCCATTTTTAATTTTTTAAGATATTTTCATACTGCTTTCCACAGTGGTTGCATGAATCTGCATTCACACTAACATGGCAAAAGGTTCCCCTTTTTCCACATCCTCACCAGCACTTGTTGTTTGTTGATCTATTGATGATAGCCATTCTAACAAGTGTGAGATGACTTCTCATGATGGTTTTAATTTGCATTTCTCTGATGATTAGTGACATTGAGCATCTTTTCACATGTCTATGGCCATCTGTCTGTGTCCTCTTTGGAGAAATGTCTATTCAGGTCCTTTGACCATTTTTGTAATAGGGATTTTTAGTGTTGAGTTTTGTAAGTAGTTTATAATTTGTAAGTAGTTAAATTTTGGATATTAACCCTTTATCAGATGTATCAGTGAATATGTTCTCCCATTCTGTAGGTTATCATTTCTTAAAATTTTGTTATTGTTGTTCAATTACAATTGTCTTCATTTTTTCCATTACTCTACCCTGCCCTACCCAGCTTCCATCTTCCATATTCAATCCTCTCCCCAAAACCCCCATTGTCTTTGTCCATGGATCCTCTATACAAGTTCCTTGACTTGACCCTGCTCCTTTCTTACTCCCATTATCCCTGTCCTCCTTCTGCTGTGATCACTGTCAGTTTTTTCTTTATTTCCATGATTTTGGTTCTTTTTAACTCACTTATTTGTTTTGTTGATTAGTCTCCACTTATAGGTATTTGTCTTTCATTGCCTGGCTTATTTCACTTAGCATAATACTCTCCATATCCATCCATGCTGTTGTGAAGGGTAGGAGTTATTTCTTTTTTTATGCTGTGTAGTATTCCACAGTTTTTTGATCCACTCATTTACTGATGGGCACTTAGGCTATTTCCAGCACTTGGCTATTGTAAACTGTGCTGTTATGAATATTGGAGTCTATAGGTTCTTTTGCATTGGTGTTTCAGGATTCTTAGAGTATAATCCCAGCAGTGGAATTTCTGGGTCAAATGGCAGTTTCACTTTTAGTTTTTTGAGGAAATTCCATAGTGCTTTCCACAGTGGCTGCACAAGTCTACATTCCCACCAACAGTGTACTAGGGTACCCTTTTCTCCACAACCTCATCAAGACTTGTTCTTTATTGATTTGCTTATGATGGCCATTCCAACCAGTGTGAAATGGTATCTCATAAAAGTCCTAAAAGAGTACATAGACAGGAAAATCTTAGATATTCATTGCAGCAATATCCTTACTGATATGTCCCTAGAACAATGGATGTAAAGGAAAGAATAAACAAATAGGACTACTTCAAATAAAACATTTCTGTATGGCTGAAGAAAACAGCAAAATGAAAAAGCAACCAACTGTATGGGAAAATATATTTGCCAATGATACCGCAGACAAGGGTTTGATCTCCAAAATATGTCACTCCCATGACTCCACACTAGAAAGACAAACAGTCCAATTAAAAAATGGGCAAAGGACCTGAACAGACACTTCTCTAATGTGAGTTGTCTTTTTATTGTGTTGATGACTTTTTTTGTTGTGGAAAAACTTTTTAGTTAGCTGCAGCCCCATTTCTTTCTTTCTTTCTTTTCTTCCTTCCTTCCTTCCTTCCTTCCTTCCTTCCGTCCTTCCTTCCTTCCTTCCTTCCTTTCTTTCTTTCTTTCTTCCATTTCTCTTGCCTGGGGAGATATATCCAATAAAAAAAATGCCATGAGCAATGTCTAAGAATTTGCTGCCTGTGTTCTCTTCTAGGATTTTTATGGTTTCAGGTCTAACATTTAAGACTTTGATCCAGTTTGAATTTATTCTTTTGTGTGGTGTATGAAGATCATCTTGTTTCATTTTTTTGCATGTATTTGTCCAGTTTTTCCAACACCATTTATTGAATAAACTATCTTTAGTTCATTGTATGCACTTTCTTCCTCTGTGGAATATTAATTGACTATAAAGGTGTCAGTTTATTTCTGGACCCTCTATTCTGTTCCATACATCTGTGTGTCTGTTTTTATGTAAGTACCATGTGTTTTGATTACTTTGGCCTCCTAGTATTTTATAACTTGGTATATAAGTTATGAACTTTAGCACAGTTTAGGATCTACAGGTTTCATTTTGTGACACTACACAATTCAAAAAAAATTGTAGTATCTAGCATATATCCTTGAAAATATGATAAATATATTTTATATTATAAAACACTGTGAGAAAGAAATGGATCATTATCTTTGTAGGAATATTGTTACTACTGCCAGAGGACAGGACTCTGTAATGTTGAAATGCATTTTTAAACATGGGTCAATAACCTGAGATGCTTGGGTGATCAGAAACCATTATTCCCCTGGAATTTAAGATTGTGGCCTGGGACTTGATAGTATATTCTAACAGAAATTGAATTTCCATAAGTCATTGGCTGTGTTCCACAGGTGTTTTTCTGTATTAGACAATATCTGTGATGATTTGAAAAAAGAAGACTTACCCAAGATGACACTTTTCAAGGTGAGAGCACATTACATTTTATGTCTGAAATCTGGAGCCATCTGGATTTCTTAATTACCGTAGTGACTCTAGTAACTTTTGCTTAATTAAACTGAAAGTTATAAATTTCTTGCTGGCTATGTCTTTTTATTATTACCTATTAAGTATTAACAGCATATTCAATTTGAACATATATACTTCTATCCTGACAGGGACTATTTGGAATTTACTGGCTTTTATGGTAATAACTAAGGTGACCTTAAAAATATTCTGATTTAATTTTCTTTTGGCAACATGATTTTTAGTTGATTAATAAATATCATCTTAGAAGTTTGAGCAACTAAGTAAACACTAAGTACAGATAATTCTTGTTTTTGTTTTAATTTTTGTAATTACTATATCACAGTTTGTAGCATTATTGTTGATTCTAAACATACACACACGCAGTCAATGAAGTAATTAAAATACCTAGATATTTTCAAAATATTTTATATAAATCAATTAAGTTGGCTTGATTCCAATCTACATTTGTATCCAAACTTTAGCAACAATAGAACATTGTGAGAAACAATAGAAAATTTCAAGAGCAATCATATAATTAAGTAAAATCCTTTGATTTCTTGGTTTCATCTCTGGGATTTACAACTATTAATGAGGAGCAAAGTATCTACAACTGGTAAAATTGGAGTATTTCCTTAGTACAGATGTTATTCTACATTATTATATATTATTCTATGGTAAATGGTAATCAATTTTCTTAACAATTTGCTGAACTAAATTTATAAAATTTATAATTTATTTGAGTAACTGTTTAGTTAAAAAATAATTTAAAACTGATTCAAGGGGAGGGTGGATTGAGAAGTGTTTGGACTAGTAATTGTCATTACACCTTTGCTGAGTCTACAAGTCCGGTATAGGGCCTAGGTGAAACTATTTAAATGATTTATCCAATATAATTCTAAATGAGAACAAGTTCATATTAAACTAGAGTTACTGAAGTCTTTCAACTTTCAGGATGGTTTTAATGACTACTACATTATCAACTGAGATAAATGTTCCATTATAGAAAAATTGGAGAGATATTTTGCAATGTAGTCATGAGAGACAAAAGGTAGAAAGCATTATCAAAGTTGTTTTTATCATCCTGGACATTAGAGTTTGTTATCAAGAAACTGAATTACAGATTTTAAAAGAAAATGAATGCATTAATTATAAATAATTACAAATGCAGAACTATATGGCATTCCAAAATCAGCCCCTTCATTCCTTTTGAATACATATACAAACACTTCCTCTCATATTTGAAATACTTTATAATTTCAGCACAACTGGCATAAAAAAGGTATCTTTGATTACTTCATAAACAAACTAGATTAGAAGCCTTAATTCTTTTCACAACCCCATGAAAGTATACATTTCACCTTTTTACCATATTTTAAAGATTTTTAAAATATGCAGTGTATCATTTTGTATCCCATAGATTATTTTGTTTCTTGGACTTTTTAGAAATTTGTGATAATTTTGGCCAATAATTTCTGTGAATGAGTCATCAATTTAAACAGAAGGAATCATTCAATCAATTTTTTTTTCAGGAACTAGGTCCCATATCTCCTAGAAATATAGCATAATGACAAGAGTTTTGCATGTTTAAGATTCATAGAATGTAATTTTGATTTTCAAACATCTGATAATTCATCCAGGTATAGTCAATTTTTAATCTATTTTTCTTTTTAAATTCCACCCATTTTATTTTTAGAGAGGGGAAAGGAAGGGGAAGAGAAGGAGAAAAACATCAATGTATGGTTGCCTCTCTAGCACCCCCTAATGGGGACCTGGCCCACAATCCAGGCATTTTCCCTGACTGGGTATCAAACTGACAACCCTTTGGTTTGCAGGCTGGCACTTAATTCACTTGAGCCACATCAGCAAGGGCTCAATTTTTTAATCTATTTTTTAATCATTCTGTGTAGGCACACTGTTGGGCACTGGAGCTATGGATCTAAAATGTCTTTACCCTGACAGATCTTCTGGTTTATTGGAGTTCACAGAGGGATACTGATAACTATCTGTGGTATCTGTCATGAAAAGTCACAGATAAATAACAAAATAGCATGACAGGTTCTATGACAGAATTTGGACTATCAATGGAAATCATACCATAGGAGATAATGTATGAATGGCACCCAGCATAACCATATGGAAAGGTCACATGTCATATTTAAATTGCTCTGAAATTAAATCTACTATGTCAACTGTGTCAACACAGTTTACTGTGTGAACTAATTAGCCTTACTTAAGCTACCATAGAATAAGTTTGCCCTTTGTAAAATAGGGATAAAATTTTACCCACATCATAGTTTTGTTAGGAGAATTTGTTATATTAAGATACTGTCAAAGATTAAGTGGTTTACCTAAATTCACACAGATACTGAGTGGTGAAACAAGAATCTGAATCCAAGGAAAACTGTCTCTGGACTCTGTTCTATTAACCATAACTTAATAACTGATCCACCATACATGCTCAAAACTTCCATATTCACAGTCTTTGAAAGAACCTCTTGACTCTTTTGAGGCTCTTTAAGTTGTGTCTATTAGCTATTTTATTGAGAGATAATCTTTATCAAATTCATGAATAATTTCAACAGTTCAAATTCAAACTGTTGTAACCTCTGCTTATCTTTGGTGAGGAAAGCCCAGAATGTTAAGCCACACTTTCAAAAGAACCATAACCTCTGGGTGGAGGATCAATTACTTCATTTAGACCAAGGAATAGGAATTGTTTGTTGTAGTATCTGGGTACTACAGAGAGGCCAATAAAGACTTCATTTCTGACCCAAAGTTACTATTCTCTGTTACTTTAATAGTGTGGCTCGCTTAATATCAGTTGGAGCAATAAGAGGAAAGGAAATCTCAAGAATTAGATAATTATATCCATTTAATTTTCATTGTCAAGCTTTATATATTTTTAGTGAATGGTATTTCAAATATACTATTTAGTTTATTTACTAACCTATTATTGAATTATAATATAATCAATTGCATAAAACATATACAATGAATTATCACAAAGTAAACATGTATATAATCATCACACGGATTGAGAAAGAAACATCAGAAATCAGTCTCGTGCCCTTTCTTAATTGTTATACACTCTTTCCTCTCCTAATATAATTACTCTCCTGATATTTAACATCATAGATATATTTTGTTTGTTTTTGAATTTTAAATAAATGGAGTCATATAATATATACTTTCTTGGTTTCTTTTGCTCAAAGTTATAGCTGTTTTTTACATGTAGCAGTACTTTAGTTCTGTTGTTGGGTAGTATTCATTTTTATATATTTGACATGATGCACTTATGGATTGATGGGTATTTTTGAATTGTTTCTACTTTAGGCCTTCAATTAGATTTCTAGGGTTATTGTTACAAAGAATCAAAAACTGAATGGCTTAAAACAGGAGTAATTTATTGCTCATAATTCTGGAGTCAAGAAGTCTGAAATCAAGGTGCTGGCAGGGCCATGTTCCTTCTGAAACCTGTGGAAGAGAAACCCTACTTGCCTTTTTATCTTCTGATTTTTCCAGCAATTTTTTACATTCTTTGGCTTGTATATATATCACTCTAACCCCTGCTTCCATTGCCACATGCCATTTTCTCCCAGTGGTCTCTTATAAAGACACCAGCCATATTTTGTTAAGGACGCACTGTACTCCAGAATTAACTCATCTTAATTAACTACATATTGAACAATCCTATATCCAAAGGAAGTGATTCTAAAGTATTTTGAGTTAGGACTTCAACATATCTTTTTTGGGGACACAATGCAACATGTAATGGGGACATCCCAAATAAAACCACTGCAAACATTCTCATGTATGTCATTTATTGTACAAATGAATAGATTTGTGTTGGGTATATGCTTAAGAATTCATATGCTGAATTTTAAAAAAATGTAAATATACTCAGCTTTAGTAGATACTACCAGGTGTTTGTAACAATTTACATTGTTACCAATAGCATATGAGGATTCTAATTCTCATATCCTTTCCCAATTTGGAATTCTCCTTTCTCGTACAGTTGTTTTTGCATGTAGCAATATTTTTAGTTATTTTAGCCCTTCTCATGTGGAAGTAGTGAATATTATTGTGGTTTTAATTTTCATTTACCTGTTATTAATAAGATGTAATTTTTATCATATGTTTACTGGTCAGTTAGAGATACCAATTTATTCTTCTTGCTCTTATTTGGTTGTCTGACTATATTTTCTTACTAATTAATGGGAGTCTTTAATTTATTATGCAAAAAAAATCTATTTGTCTCATATGTTGCAAATATTTTACTCCTATACTTAACATTTACACTCTCTTAATAGTGTCCATGAGTGAACAGGACTTTTTATCTCAATATAGTCTCATTTATGAATCTTTTCATATACTTCATTATTTTTTGTCTTTTTGAAGAAATATTTTTCCTAACTTAAAGTTGTACAGGTATATCATAAATTATCTTCTAGAAATTTCATTGCTTTATTTCATATTTAGATTTATGCTGTACCTGGAATTAATTTTAGTATATGGTATAGTTTGGAGCCAATATTATTTTTTTTCTGTTAATGGGTATTGAGTGAGCTTATCATCATTTAAAAAATATTATGTTTTCCATGTCCCCCAGTGTAATCTTTTTCATAAATCATTTGTTCATACATATGTGGGTCTGCAGCTATATTCTGTACTCTCCATCTGCATTTCATCTGTGGAGGACTCCACCTGCAGGCCCCCCTTAGCTGCTATAGATGAAAATAAATGTACCAAGACATGATCTGCTTGGGGAGGAAAGGTGGCCAATCTCTCAAAGGAGAAGGGCCAAGAGCTTTTTCCTCAATGGGCTTTTATTGGGTTTGTTTTGCACAGGAATACAGGTAAGGCTCATTAATCATTGTCAGGCTGTAAGGATCAAACAATAGATAACAAAGAACTCTGAGGGCCTTTTTTGAATCAGGGTCAGATAGCTAAAGAGATATAAAACTTTGAGGAACAAACTCACTTCTTGCTTGGACCCTTATCATTTAATTGAGAGCATTCTAACCAAAGCAGCTTTCACAGGATTTTCCATATTCTTTCTTAGGCCTGATTGCCCTGCAAATGCGCCCTTTCCAGCACAGGGCTGCACCACCCTCTGTCATTGTTTCAGGCTTAAGTCAGGCAGGGGAAGTAAGGCAGCCAAGAGATTAGGAGTCTTTTCACAGACAGAATGAGGACTCAGGCTTTGTCAAAGCCAAGGGGCGAAGGTCCATCACCCTCATTTGCCATAGATCCCCAAGTCCTTCCTTGGGGGCCTTCCACATAATCATGCCTGTCTTAAGTCGTTCCCCTCTTGGGGAATCTTACCCATCATTGGCTAACTGACCAAGCATTGGGGGCCAGTTATGGATGAAGTAAAAGGAGCAGAAGCGGCTCTCCTGCCAGGGAGATAAGCTTTGTCTCTTTAGTGACTTACTGTGCGAAGGTTGCTCCCTCAGCCTTAGCCTTGGGGGGGTTGCAGCTTCTGATACCAGGCAGGACAGTTCCCGACATTCATCCATGCCACCACCAGCAATAATTTTAGTAATCACAACACCAGTATATACCATGGATTACCTGTGTCCCACTTTTGTCCCATCATACCCTTTCTCACCCAGCAAGATTATTATCCTGTATTACTCAACTATGACTAACACAATTTCAGAACCCAGTACTGAAGGTCTCTTTCTGAAGGCAATTTTTGTGCAAATTACTGTAGCAACCAGGAAGCCAGCAGGAAACAGATGGCGCACTCAAATTAGAATAATCCGAAGAGATTTTATTTACAAAGTGACTAATCACAAAAGTGTCGGTGAGGAATGGGCAACACACAAGAGATAGTTCAAGAATTTGGAGGTACAAGCAGCAGAACAGCTGTCATCATTAGCTGTGAAGAGATAAAGGGCGGCGGGGATCTCCAGCCAGCCTGAGGTTATGTCAATTAGAGAGAGCCAAAAGGATAAAACACTGAACTCCAATCTCACCTAGCCTAGTAATTTCCTTCTTGCCTGTCCTCTTCAGCTCTCAGCTTAAAACACTCCTCCTCAAATACTTTTCCTTGTTCTATGTAATAGCTCCACCTTCTCTCTGTCCTCAAGTACTTTCTATCCTAATTTGTTATATGTATCAGCATGTCATTATCTCATGTTCTTCTTTTCCCACCACAATTTTACATTCTAGTGTAATTCCATGACTGCAGGACTCATATCTTCCTTATTCTTTGTTGCTTCCTCAACAGCCAGAAGAGCATCTGAGGTATAAAAAGTGATCAAATACTTGGCATGAGGTGTGAATGAAGACATTATTTTAAATATATTTAAAAAAGAGCTCTGAGGACTGATGCTAATAATAGTTATTGACTGGAAAAGAAAAGGTGAGTTAGAGAAAGTGGTTTAAAGGTGAAATTTAATTAGAACTGGGAAAAAGAGAGGAAGGAGATAACCAGCATTTCAAATATGGGAGAATGAAACAGTTCTAATGCTTTTGTAGATAACTTGGAAATAGCACTCATTTGAGATTATATGTTTAGTCCTGAAAAATTTTAAAGGTCTTCGTCTAAATTTGAGGCTTCCAAGTAAAATGTATGAAGGACATATGTGCATAACAAAGTGGCTATCAAGGACTTGCTTTAAGAATCAACAACATAGGAGTTCTTTGAGTAACAATAATCACTTATTCTAAATGCCTCATATGTTTAAAGTTTCATTAAATCAAGAAATATTAATAAATAAATCATCACATATTTATTGAAATCTTTCTCAGTTCAACTTCACTTCATAAGCCACCAAAATTTGTTATAATGTAACACAAACAAGTTTATTTGTGAAAACTTTAAGATCTAGCCTATCTACTTAAGTAGACAACACATTTTATCATTCATTTTTATGGACCACATTCAGATATCAAGCTAGTAAAATAAATACTAAACAAATATGCATTTCAACAGATGAAGTGAAGAAAAAAGAAGAGAGGGAGCAAGAAAGGCAGGGAATGTTGAGGCACAAGGCAGCACTGTGTTAGGCCTTCACATAACATCTTATTGAACTTCACACAGCTCCTGGAGACAGATTTTATCAGCTTCTCAATTTGAAAATATTTTAAGTGAGGTTGAGAAGGTAGGTAAATTTCTTAAAGTCACTTTGCTACTAGAACTAGAAATCAAATTCTCATTTAACTCCAAATCTCATAGACTGCCCACAACTCCCTGGTTCTTTGAAATAAAAAGAAAAGATGTAAACCATCATTCATTATGTTTGTACAACATTTTAGGACAGAAGTCTTTTCCTAAAAGAACAATGAGAGCTGATGCACTCCATGTCATTCTACTTAAAAATTAAAAAAGCAATTATTTATTTTCATTCGCTTGTTTCCTACATTCCAATAGGATCTAACTGTGTTTTAGTTAAATTTACTTGAACTAATATCAAAGTCTTTCTTGGATTTATTTCTCACTCAAAAGTTTTTCCTTCCTGTCACTATCCTCCTGCCATCTATTTGGCTTGTTTCTCTTTCACAAGCCTTTGTTCCTTTCTATTTTTGCTTCCCAGGATGTCTTGGAATTGCACAAGATCAGGAGTTGGAACTCCCTCAATGGATGTCCAGAAAAAAAAGAATGAAAGTCACAGTGATGCCGAGGATGTGGGTACATCTTGGAGAAGCTCTGTCTATCTGACTCAGATTTTTAAAATTCCACCCACTTAATCAAATGGGTTTAACTTCATAACCCACTTGAAACTTATAATAATTTTAATTACCAAATAGCTTTTTAAAAAAGATTTTATTTATTTTATTTTTTTTAGAGAGAGGAGAAGGGAGGGAGAAAGAAAGAGAGAAACATGAATGCATGGTTGTCTCTCACATGTTTCTGACTGGGGACCTGGCCCACAACCCAGGCATGTGCCCAAACTGGAGATTGAACCGGTGACCCTTTGGTTCATAGGCTGGCACTCAGTCCACTGAGCCACACCGACCAGGGCACCAAATAGCTTTTAATTGACAGCACAGTATTTGTCAAAGAGAATAAAAGCACTAGACTGATATTGAGGGAAATGGTCATTTAGTCCTGATAGAACTACAGGATTGTGGGAGATAGAGACAGAGACTTGGGTGAGTGGGTGTTACAGAAGTAAGGATGAGGAGGTGATTAATTCATCTTGCAGGTGTCGAAGGGGGTTTTCATAGAGGAGATAACACATGGATTAAGTTTCCAAGCATAATTAATATTTGCTAGGCAGTAAAGCAGTATAGGAAAAAGGCAAGGCAAGTTACATAGTAAATTTAGATTACTGTCTATGTAGGCAGCAGATATGCTCAGATAATGTGCCAGATAATGCATCGTGAGAATTATAATTACTGTATCAAATGGCCTCATCAATATGGTTCTTACTGCAGCCTGATACTCTGATTGCTTTATAGGTTACTGAGTACAAAGAGCACTCATTTTTTGGTAAATCTGTGAACTACCTATATTTTGAAATGTGAAATGTCTTGCAACTTCCTCTATGGTAAGATGCATTTTGGCATTGTTTTGAAAAGTTAACATTTTATTCAAGCTAGATTTTTCTTGTGTATGTGTGTCTCTGAAGTGTAGCTTTTGCATCAGAAACTTGAGAGGGATAAAGTTTCTTTGCTATGAACATATCATACTGGGATGCAGCACAGTCTTTCTTGATTTGACCCTAAATCATTCTCCTTCTTCTCATTTCTTCCTCCACTGACAGTTTCCATTGCCATGGCAAATTAGCTATCTTCTTGTATGATCTTATCATACTTCCTCCACTGAAAACATATTATGGCATCCCTGATATTCTGCCTGATATTGTAATGCTCTTTCTAGCCATTACCCCCAAATGTAGTAGCAATTTGATTGCCCTCGTAGTGCAAACACTTTATTGTGTGGAAATAAAAGAATAGTTATCCTTCATGTATATTCTCATAGCCATGCACTTCCTTTTTCTCAGTAAATGTTACTTGGAAATATGACTCCAGTGGCTACTTACTGAAAAAATTTACAACATGCTCTCCAGAAATCTATAAAAAAGATGAATCTCACTAAGAAAAACTTTGGGTCTGCTTTCTCTTGGTTGTCTGCATTTTATATGGTCTATTTTGTGCTTTGTGATGTAAAGGATAACTCAATATTGTAGTGGAGGTCACATGATGATAAATGTCATGGAGAGGTAAGAAAATATGCCGATGCTAAGCTAAACTTGTATGACATATTCACTGAGACAAGAGGGAAGTATGTTTTTCCCTTTCAGAATGTGACACCATTTTGTGAAAGTTGCTTAAGAGAACTGTGTATCTGTCATCTTCCATCAGTGCACATTTTTAATGCCCACTTTTTTCCTCCATAAAACAAATAATAAAACTTTTATATACAACATATAGTATAAAGTAGTATCCATAATTCATCTAAATATCAAGTTCTCAAATATTCCTAAAAATAAAGTTAGTTAAACTGATAGTTAGTCACATCAGTTCTGACCATTTGGTCCATGTAAGTATACAAGTATAACTGGTTGAAGAATTCAAAATGATGGAGGTGTGATGTAGCCAATACCCATGTTAGACACTTTATGGCTTGTATGTGACTTAACCTTCATAACAGCCCATATTATCTATACTTCATGGATGAGGCAATTGAGATTTAGAAAGTTTAATTAAGTTACTTAAGGTTATATAGCTACTAAATGATATGTAAGGAAAATGTTTAATTTGAAGCTTTTATATTTTATCTAATAGATATTGCCTTTCAGATGTGAGGTTCTATTATAGTATTTTGAAGGATCATTTCCACATATTTAACCCATTTGAAAATATCCAGAGACTCAGTCTTGTGTGTCAGACTTATCATCCCTACTCCAGGTGGAGGGTAAGTGAGTGGGTTAGGGAGAGGAGTGGGTGTTGGTGTTTAATTAGTAAACAGCTCTTAATATTTAATAAAGAACTGTTCTCTTAGCAACCACCTCGAAAAACTCAACAACATATGGAGTTAATAATCACTGAGTAAAATAACTCAAGAAGTGGTTTGCAAATAAATAAGTGATGAACATATGGTAAATATAAGTTCTAATTCAGGCTATCAAGAAATGTGAAATGTAAAACGTAGCCAGAGAAAGTTGTAGGAAAATAAAATGTTTTGTTGCTTACATGAAAAAGAAAAACCCAAAGTGTTCTTTATGGAGTCTAAAACTGGGAAGTCAAAGGAGAATGAAAGAATTTACCTTTCAAAATCATCCATTTTTTAAATATACTCTTAATCTACAAAATTCATTTGAGTTTAACTAACATAAATGCTTAATTTTATTAAAATATAAATATTTTTAACAACACAATTGATTTAATTTATGATCATTATTCCACATAATTAAAATAATGTTAATTTTATGGGTTCAAGAAACATGAAGAAGTATACATATATAAATATATAGTCACTGGCAGTATATACACATATACTCAGTGGGAATAATATTCTCTACAAATTTTTATGTCTGTATTTTTCATAAATGTCATCCTATATTTTCTAAATCATTATGTATTTTCCTCAAGAACAAAATTATGATACATAAAATTTCATTCATGAACATTTATTTAGTGGATATGTACCAGTGTATTTTTTAGTTGTTTTCATATTTTTATAAATGATCAAGAATATAAATATGAATACCACTGTCCTAAAATCTTTATTCACATCTCTTATTATTTCCTTAGGAAAAATTCATAAATACAGAATTACTGGATGAAGATATATAAACATTTGGAAGGGTTTTTTTTTTATAGATTTTCCTGTACAATTAGTGATATTTTATTTCAATCAGTGAGATATTGTCATATAGTATACATTTTGAATACATATGAGACTAAATGTTTTCACAAACTATTTTTATTAAATGGCTTTATTATTTATATTTTTGACAATTTTTCTCTCAGATGTTTAATTTTATTATATTTTATAAGGTTTTCTGTGAACAATATATATTGATATTTTTGTATTTTAAATATGTCAAAATTGATCCCATTTAGGTTCCTTGTGAAAATATTTAAAGTATTTTATCAAGTTTTTAACAAAGTGACCAGATCTAGTAATTATCTTCATGTTACATTGTTGTGTGATGCAGACACTGGCCCACAGTGTCTGCATCATTATGGATAAAATGAGACATTCACACAGACTACCAAGTCTGGTGGAGGAAAAGGGACAGCATGGCTTTTCTCTCAAGGGGAGCAAAAGCCAGGGCCTCTGCCATGTCAGGCCTTTATTGGGTTTCTCTGCCCATTACATGATGGTCCTCATTTACTATGCACAGGTTCACTTTAGGTGGTTACGTTTTACAGAAAACAAAGGAGCCAATGCCACTAGTCACATCACAGAAGAGGGATATTTGCAAATGAAAAGGCAAAAGTGATTGAACTGGTTGCACTCATTCTTGAAAGGTTTAGCATGGATTTTAGGAAGTTATGTTGCAGTAAATGTCCTCAATTCAGGCTGAGGGAGTTTCAGCAAATAGCAAGATTCATAGCAGCCTAGGTACATTTCAGGCCTGGTTCCCCATGGACGAACCTAACCGTGGGTGTGGGTCCTGTGCATCTCCCAGTGGGAACTGGATCCACACCATGCAGAACAGTCTCCTACAGTTGTGCATTTGTACTTAGCAAGACATCCCTAACCTAAGTACGGTTTATTTGTGTTCCTCATAGTTTGTTCAATTTGTATGTAATTTTTAATCAGTTCAGAGTGTGTACTGATCTATCAGATTTATCATCTGTTGATTTAAAATGTATTGGCAAGTACCTAAATTAAATCTTCAACTTGGTGTTCCCTACATCTACTTTTCCTCCTTTTCAATCCAATCTCAACATTAAAGAGTAATTTTATATTTCCAGATATCTATTTCCTCATGTTTAGTATTTGACCACAAAGAATTAATAAACATAGACTTAAACTGCTTGTATCACATAATCTTATTTTGAAGCCAAGGCTAATGAATAAGGGCTATTAGAGAAAATTGGGAAATGAATTTTTTTTCCAAAATTGGAAAAATTGGAAGTTCAAGTAATGTTAACTGGCAATATTTGGTAAATAACAAATGAAAGACATCACCAAACATATACAGATGTTCAGAAGAGAGTGCTTCAGAGACTTGGGATGCCTAATAGAACATTTAATAAACCAGGATGAACTTCAGTTACATCTTGAGTTATAGGTAGCACAAAGTTAAATCAAATTTAATTGTAACAAAAGAAATTATGACAAGCAGAAGCTAATAGTATTAGTAATATTAGCCAGTTTTAGGAAAAGTGAGTATAACAGATCTTATTTTAGAAAACAACTACTTTGTTGTTGCTACATACTTATAGAACGTAGTAATAGGAGTTGGTAATATGTATGTATGTATGTATGTATGTATTTAAAACTAGTTGGCTTTTTTAAAAAAGATTTTATTTATTTATTTTTTTTAGAGAGGGAAGGGAGGGAGAAAGAGAGAGAGAGAGAAACATCAATGTGCGGTTGCTGGGGGCCATGGCCTGCAACCCAGGCATGTGCCCTGACTGGGAATTGAACCTGAGATGCTTTGATTTACAGCCCGCACTCAATCCACTGAGCTACGCCAGCCAGGGAGGAGTTGGTAATATTTAATTGATAGCTTAATTGTGCTACAGTTTAGCTATATAATCTATGAAATTTATTTCATTTTTGTAGGTCTTTTCTTATTAATAAGATGAAGTAAGTGGAATAATGGACTTTTAAAGTCATTAAACATATCCAATTCTGAGCGTATTACTCTATGCTTAGAATTTTAGTTACATTGATGAATTAAAGAGGTTTGGAGGCACCCAGTTATGAGCTTTAAGTCATTCACATGGTAGATAACTATTCTTTCCCTACACAACATAGGAAAGCCATTTTTATTTATTTTATATTCTCTCTTTCTACTCCAGACACATCATCTCAGATGGACTGTTTTTGACTATTATACATAGTAGTTTTTTATTAAGTAAATGTTTACCAATAAAAATATTCATTTCAATTCTTAATACCATTTAGACACAAAAATAACTAAAAACTACTAGGAACCACTCTTAAAATTAACCCAAAGTATATGCATATTGAGGCTCAATGATTTATAGGTTTAAAAAAAAGTTTGGTATAGAAATAAATTTGTCCTATCATGTGGTCTATCTTTGAAAATATTCCATGTGCTTTTGAAAAGAATGTGCATTTTGCCTTTTGGGGATGAAAGTTTATATGTACATTATAGATATTATATTATATATTATAATATATAATTATATATATATAATTACATAAAGGACATTTGGTATAGGGCATTATTCAATACCTCAATATCCTTGTTGATGTTTTGTTTAGAAGATCTATTGATTGTTGATAGAGGGATGTTAAAATCCCCTACTATAAGTGTGTTGCTGTCAATATCTTATTTGAAGTTATCTACGATTTCCCTTATATATTTGGGTGCTCCTATGTTGGGCGTATATCTGTTTATAATGTTTATGTCTTTTTGATAAAGCTACTACTCTTCATGACAGCATGGATGGATCTGGAGGGCATATGGCTAAGTCAAATACGCAAGGCAGTGAAAGACAGATACCATATGATCTCACTTATAAGTGAAACCTAATCAACAAGACAAAACAAGCAAGCAAAATACAACCAGAGACATTGAAATAAAGAACAAATTGACAGTAACCAGAGGGGAAGAAAGAGAGGAAAAACAAGGACAAGAAAGGGAAGGGTCATCAAGGCACATGTATAAAAGACCCATGGACAAAGCCAAAGACGGGTAGGATTGAGAGTGGCAGGTGGGGATGGGTGGATCAAGGAAGAGTGTTGGAGGGAAAATGGAGACAACTGTACTTGAACAACAATAACAAATAAAAAATTAAAAAATAAAAAGGAGAAAGAAATTAATGTGTAAAATAATTTTCAGTAATTTCTACTGGTCAGAATAATCTCAGCACGGTGATTTTCTGAATCAGTTTTGCTTCTTATACATTTCACTCTATTGTCACACCACCTCCCTTTCTTCTTAATATGAACATGATTGGATGTTAACCTGGGCACTTGGAAAAGATAAGTTGTTAACTTTCAAACAGAACTGATGATTTAGTAGGCACCGAGTGAGTTTCCAAATGTCTGTTCTTGTCATTTCAGTCTTCCCAACAAATCCTTCAGATCATACACTGTTTCCTTCTGAGAACATAAATTTGGACTTACCACAATGACTGCCTTAAAACTTTACATGTTTTAGTATTTCTCACTACTAAAAGGTTTCAATAAATTTTAATATTCACAGGTACAAGCCTTCTACTTAAATCAAAGTGGATCATTGAGTCACATTATTTAAATAGATTAATAGATCAGATTGTCTTAAATTATTCAGATGCAAGGAGAGAGAGATTTCCTTAGTTCAAAATTTACTGGCCATTTTGCAAAAGGAATCTGTAAATTTCCTCTCTCTAGGTTTTCCAAAATGCAAGCTAATTTTGAAATAGAAATTGAAATGCATAATAACCTAAGCTCATTCAAACAATTTGATCAGGAATACATTTTTTCTTAGTGTTCATTTAGTTATAGATTGCATTCTTCCAAATTTTGTACTTTTCTTCCTCTTTTAAAAAGATTATATTTATTTATTTATTTATTTATTTATTTATTTATTTATTTATTTATTTATTTAAGAGAGAGGGGAACAGAAGTAGAAACAGAGGGAAAGAAACATCAATGTGTGGTTGTCTCTCATATGCCCCCTACTGGGGACCTGGTCTGCAACCCAGGCATGTGGCCTGACTGGTATTTGAACCAGCGACTTTTTGGTTCATAGGCCCATGTTCAATCCATTGAGCTATGCCAGCCAGGGCAAAATTTTGTGCTTTTCCACTCATAACTCATCATCACAATACAATGAGCCCAAATAATAGTTCTGCAGAGAAGTCTGTGGAACTTAACCTTGGATTCTCTCACTTTGTTCCTGCTTTTACCTGTTGCTATACTGCATCACTGTCTTTGACGCTTACCTCCTTATGTACAACTTCTGAGCCCTGTTTTACCCCTTCAATCAGCAAAATTTTTTTCTTTCTCTATTTTGACCTGCATTACTATTTCTGGGTCATTTGATCATAGGTTAGTTTGAATCCTTGATGCTCCAAGCCCCAGCTAGAAAAAACCTAGATGTCAGGTCATCCAGTGTGGCTGAACCTCTGATTTTGCTTCTATATCCCATGCGAACTATTTGTTCTTTCTATAGCTGCAGTAGAATACCATAGCCTTCATGGAAATTGTCAGAATATTTATAAGGAATTTGGAATGAGACCTCAATTTAAAACACAGCTCTGCTATTTGCCAGATCAAAAGTTTGGAATATCTGCCTCAAACTTTCCATAGGTTAATTTATTTTATTTTATTTAAGTATTTTATTTTTCATTACTATTTATCCCCATTATAACCCTCTCCCCCCTCCCCTTACAATCACTACACTGTTTTCCATGCCTATTAGTCCATTTTCCTCTTTGCTCAATCCTTCCACCCCTTAACCAACACCCTCATGGCTGTAAGCCTGCTCTCTATCCACGAGTCTGTCTTTATTTTGCTGGTTAGTTCAGTTTGTTCATTAGATTCCACACATGAGTGAAATCATATGTTATTTGTGTTTCTATGACTGATTTATTTCATTTAGCATAGTGTTCTCCAGGTATATACATGCTGTCACAAAGGGTAAAGTTTTCTGTTTTTACAGCCCAGTAGTATTCCATTGTGTAAATGTCCCATAATTGTTTTATCCATTTATATATTGATGGACACTTGGGCTGATTCCATCATCTTGGTAATTTTAAATAATGCTACAATGAACAGAGGGGTGCTTATGTTCTTACAAATCAGTGTTTTGGGTTCCTTAAGATATATTGCCAAAAGTGGGATTGCTAGGTCAAAAGGCAGATCCATTTTTAATTTTTTTAACTCCATACCACTTTCCACAGTGGCTGCACCAGTCTGCATTCCCACCAACAGTGCAAGAGTGTTCCTCTTCCTCATATCCTTATCATCCTTATTCTGATTGGTATCAGAATGAAGTGTATCTCATTGTGGTTTTAATTTGCATTTCTCTAGTGATGGGTGACATTGAGCATCTTTCATATGTCTATTGCAATCTGTACATCCTCTTTGGAGAAGTGACTATTAAGTTCTTTTGCCCACTATTTTAATTGGATTTTTTAAATGTTGAGTTTTATAAATTCTTTATAAATTTTGGATATAAACCCATTATCAAGTGTGTCAGTGAATATGTTCTTCCATTGTGTCGGTTTTCTTTTATTTTGTTGATGGTTTCCTTTGCTGTGCAAAAATTTAGTTTGATGTAGTCTCATTTTTTAATTTTTTATGTTTCTTTGACTGAGGAGATATATCTGTTAAAATGTTGCTAAAAGCAATGTCTGAGATTTTACTGTTTATGTTTATTCTAGGATTTTTATGGTTTTGGTCCTACATTTAAGTTTATTCTGAATTTATTCTTGTGTAGGGAGTAAGAAAGTGTTCTAGTTTCATTTTTCTGCACATATCTGTCCAATTTCTCAACACTATTTATTGAATAAGCTAGCTGTTGAATATTAATTAACTATAAAAATGTAGGTTTATTTCTGGGCTCTCTATTCTGTTCCATTGATCTATGTGTCTGTTTTCAGGCTGTATTGATTATTATGGCCTTGTAGCATTGTTTGATATTAGGTATGGTGCTTCCTCCAACTTTGTTCTTTCTCAGGAATGCTGTTGCTATAGAAAGCCATGTGTAGTTCCATATAAATTTTTGAAATATCTGTTAAATATGTCATTAGTATCTTGTTAGGAATTGTGTTCAATCTATAGATTGTTTTGGATAGCATCAGACTTTATTAATTAATTAATTAATTTATTTATTTATTTATTTTTCAGTTACAGTTGTCCCCATTATTCCCCTATTACTTTCCCTTGCCCTGCACACCCCTTGCCCACATTCAGCCTTTCCCCCGTCCCTTTGGCCTTGTCCATGGGTCCTTTATACCAGTTCCTTGACTTGACCCTTCCCAGTTTTTTCCCTGTTATCTGTCTCCGCTCTCCCTTCTGGTTACTGTCAGTTTGTTTTTTATTTCCATATCTCTGGTTCTATTTTTCTCGCTTGTTTTGTTGATTAGATTCCACTTATAGGTAAGACCATATGGTAAGTTTTTCACAACCTGTATTATTTCACTTCACATAATACTTTCCAGTTCCACCCATGCTACCATGAAGTGTAGGTGTTCCTTCTTTCTTTCTGCTGCATAGTACTCCATTTTGTAAAAGTACCACAGTTTTTTTTTATCCTCTCATTTACTCATAGGCACTTAGGCTGTTTCTAGCACTTAGCTATTGTAAATTATGTTTCTATGAACATTGGGGTGCATAGGTTCTTTTGAATTGGTGTTTCAAGATTCTTAATATATAATCCCAACAGTAGGATCACTGGATCGAAAGGCATTTGCAGTTTTAGTTTTCTGAGGAAATTCCATACTGTTTTTCACACTCGCTAACATGGACATTTCAATTATGTTAATTCTATCCATGAACATGGGATATATTTCCACCTATTTGTATCTTCTTCAGTTTCTTTCTTCAATGTCTTATAATTTCTTGAATACAGGTCTTTTACATCTTTGATTGGAATAATTTTTTGAGTTTATTATTTTTTTATTGTTGTTCAAGTACATTTTCTGCCTTTTTCCCCCACCCCTCTCCCTCACCCCAGCCCTCCCCACCCCTTTTCCCCGTTTCCACCCCCCTCCTTGTTATTGTCCATGTGTCTTTTATAATTGTTCCTGTAAACCCTTCACCCTTTTCCTCCATTATCAGGCATTTTATTCTTTTTGTAGCAATTATGAAAGGGATTGCTTTCTTAATATTCATTTCTGATATTTCACTATTGGCATATAAAAATGGAACTAATTTCTGTATATTAGTTGTATATCCTGCTATTTTATTGAGTTAATTTTTCAGTTCAAGTATTTTCTTTGTGTAATCTTCTGGGTTCTCCTTTATAGTATTGTGTCATCTGCAAATAAATACAGTTTCTCTCTTTTATAATTGGGATGCCTTTTATTTCTTATTTTTTGTCTCACTGCTATGGCTAGGACTTCCAGTATTATGCGGAATAAGAAAGGTAAAAGTGGACATCCCTGTCTTGGTCTGGATCTTAAAGGGAATGCTAACAGTTTTTATCCATTGAGTTTGATGCTGGCAGTGGGTTTGTCACTTATGGCCTTTATTATATTTAGGTATGTTCCATTTATTCTCACTTTGCTGACAGTTTTTATTATAATTGTATGCTGGATTTTATCAAATGCTTTTTCTGCATCTATTGATATGGACATGTGGTTTTTAATCCTTCATTTTGTTTATGTGGTGTATCAAAGTTAATAACTTGTGAATGCTGTGCCAACCTTGCATTTCTGGAATAAATCCCACTTGATCATGTTGTATGACTTTTGATGTATTTCTGTATTAGATTTGCTAATATTTTGTTGAGGATTTTAATATCTATGTTCATCAGTGATATTTGCTTATAATATTCTTTTTGTTTGGAATATCTCACTTAAACTTTCTATAGGTTATTTCATGTGAAATTAGGATTTCAGAGCTTGCTTCAGTGAGAGATAATAGTGAGTGAATAAGATAACATATGTCAAATGCATAGGTATTGTGTCTGCCCATAGTATGAGCTCATTAAATGATAGACTACAACTAAAAATACTGAATCATTTATATTTTTTTTAAGAGTGAGATCATTGGAGATTTCCTCAACACTACAGGGCATTAATACCTAACTGCACACCACTAAAAAACAGAGCAGGCACTAACTATAACCTATGAATTCCCTATCCTATTTTTTGTAAGTTTTTTTGTAAGAGAAATGTGCTCTTACCCATTAAGCTGGACACAAAGTTGGCCTTACCCTTAAGAAAATCAACACTATAATTATAGCCTCCTTACCGACTACCAACATTAAATCAACCTTATATAGAAGAATATTCCTCTCTATATAAGGAGACATTTTTCAAGGAAATTTGTTCTCCAAATAGTTATTGATTAAATTATTACTGATTTTGTATAAATACACCTTATTTTCTCTGAAGTGGTATGTTATACATATTTCTATTTTGTTGAAATTAAAATCATAAGGTAAACTTTCAGTCCAAAGAAGTTTACAAGTTGAATGTTAATTTTTTCTCCATTCTATCCCATGAAATTCAAAGCCTTAGAATAGAAAGCTATGTATCTTTGCCATCAATCAAAGTAATGCAGCCTCTTTGTTTTAGCAATTCTACTTATTTAATACAATAAAAACATTTAATATTCTTTCTTTAAAATTTGGGGAATAGTCAGGGGGGAGCAATTTGGTGGGGAAAGGAGTAAAAGGGAAATTAAAAAAGATTTTTTTCTTGTTTCTTAATTCTCTAATTAAAAATAAAGAAACAGCAATGGCAAGACTTATAATAAACATAGTATCATAAACTATTTTGGTCAGCCTTAAGGGAAGACCCTGAAAACTAAAAGAGGAAATAATATTACTAATTTCTATGAGGAAATCATTGCAGAAACTCTCAAAAGTATTGGAGAAGAAATAAGGGTAACATTGAGAAGTGTGCACCCCAGTGCAATGAGAAAGACTATCCTCCTAGCTTATGACAAGGCAGGCAGCTTTGTCATTTTTCAGCTAGATTTTGTTCACTAAGCCAATGTGTCCTCAAATAAACATAAGTTAACATCATTTTAACATAAACAATAGATAGAAAAAGCCATTGTGTGATTATGATTTAACAAGACAGAGGAACTTTACTCTATGATCATGTCTGAAACAATACAATGGAAACTTTGCATCTTCATAAAGAACAAAATATCTCCCTTTTTATGTCTAACATGAACCATTACTATTTCTTTGTTAATGGTGGTTGTAGTCCTTAACATATTTTTCTACCACGTAATAATAAAAATCAAGGTGCTGAAACACCTCATTGCCTCAGCTTCCTGACAGCACTCAACAGCAACAACATGTCCTCTGTTTCATATGTTTGTATGCCACCAGGAAAAGGGAAACAGTCTTGGAAGCATACTAGAAAGTATTTATCAAAATTTACTTTTTTAGGCCCTGGCCAGGTGGCTCAGCTGGTTGAAGTGCTGCTCCATGCACCAAAAGGATGTTGATTTGATTCCCGGTCAGGGCTCATGCCTAGATTGGGGGTACCATCCATCTGGGGGGCACAGATTAACAGATTCTCTCTCTCTCTCTCTCTCTCTCTCTCTCTCTCTCTCTCTCCACCCCTGCCCATCTCTTCCTCTTTCTCTAAAAAAACATAGCCTCAGGTGAGGATTTTTTAAAAATTACTTTTTCAGAGGTCTGCCTTTTTACCGAAAGTGACTTTCTAAGTAGTTTTTACTAAAGAAAATGGGCTGTGTGTCAATAAATATAGCTCATCCAAAGCTGTACACCAGAGAATTACCATCACTTGACCTGTGTGTAAGCTCCATGCAACTCCACTAACAGTCTTTGTCTCTGTATAGTCTGACTTGGAGCTGGTTCAGTATTAACTGCCATTTATCTGGTGCATTTTTCAAATATCAGTAGCAACAACAGTAGCAACAGCAAAAGTAAAACACTGACAGCAATTTAACATCATAGGTGTCTGTGGCAGCAATAACAGTGTGGCAAACAAGAGGCAAATCCAAAAATATAAAAGGAGAAGCTGGGAATGAGATGCCTATAGAAATGCTACAACCTTTGCCTAGGAATCTGAAAGCTCACACACATGTGAAGGGCTGTGGGCATGTTTGGGGAAGATTTGATAGGGCCCGTTTCTCTTATCTCTGGTGGCCTGGAAGTCTGCACAAGAGGAAGTGAGGGTTAAACAAAGTTGTAAACTTTTGAGTATTGAATGGACACACACACTCCCTAAACAAAGGTTGGGAGACAATGACTCAACACCTTTAAGAAGTCCCTTGTTTAGTTGTTAGCTGACCACAAGCAAGCTGAAAAAACAGAGGCTTTAGTGTCCACGCATGGCAGAATATGGACTTTAAATAATTAATTAAGGATTGTCACTAAATAAACAAATAAGAGTAGCAACAATAACCAATCTGGTAGAGAAGAGAATCTGATGTTCAGAGTTGCCACATTATATCATTTCGAATATTTAATTTTTAATCAATGTTATGAGACATATAAAAACCAAAAATGCATGGGCATTATAAAGAAAAAGATTCAACAGAAACTGTCTCTGAGGAAGCCAAGGTGTTGGTCTTAAAGAAAAATAGTTAACCCTGGCTGGCATAGCTCAGTGGATTGAACACGGGCTGTGAACCACAGTGTTGCAGCTTCAATTCTCAGTCAGAGCACATGACTGGTTTTCAGGCCATGACCCCCAGCAACCACACATTGATGTTTCTCTCTCTCTATCTCCCTCCCCTCCATCTCTAAAAATAAATAAGTGAAATCTTTAAAAAAAAGAAAAATAGTTAAAATCAGCTATTATTAATGTGTTCAAAGAAAAAAGGAAAACCATACCTAAAAATAAAGGAAGTAAGAAAGAAATGTTTTTCGAGATACAGAACATTAATAGACATACAAATAAAAATATGAACAAGTAAAAGTTTTGTATTTGGAATATATAACTTAATTAAGAATTTCACTAGGAAGGTACAATAACAGATGTGAACTGGCAGAAAAAACACAAAATTGATGACAGACAGAAGTAGAAGAGAGTATAAGGGTGATAAATGGTAATGAAAAAATATAATAAAATTATATACCAGGCCCCTATTAATACAGCCAGCTGGAAGAGCACAAGGAATAGATGGAGGAGGTGAACACCAGGATACCCACTGGAAGAGGAAACCCAACAACAAAGGAACCACTAACAGATAACAACAGAAGAAGGTGAAGGACGGAGTAGTAACCACACAAACCTCAATCTAGGACCTATCTGGAAATACAACTAAACAGTAGAGACAGTACCCAATACAAACAATTGAACAAGATTTCTTTACACCTTATACACACAGAAGAACCAGCTTCAATACAACCTGCCCTCACCAGCACAACAAAATACAGGAGGTGGTGGACAGAGTGACCCTCATTCAACCAGCTGGTGGGAAGGAACCACCAAAGAAGGACTCAACAACAATCAAAACCCAAAGGCAAACACAAAGCCAACTTAATCGACAGCCCAAGACCAGTGAGCTTGGGAGATCAAGGAAACAGTACCACTGAAAAGCACTGCTATGCTACTAAAGAAGTTGACAACATAAACCCAGGGAGCCAGAACAGATCAATATAAGAAGCTAAGGCAAACAAGAAGAGTCTCACAAACAATGGGAAGACAAAGAAACAATCCCCGAATGAAAGGAAAGGAGGAAGCCTGAGAAAGAATGCTAAATGAAATAGAGGCAATTCAACTATCAAATATTGACTTCAAAGCAATGATTGTCAGGAAGCTCAATGAGCTCACAATGAGCTACCAGAAACTACAGAGAAGCTACAATGAACTCACTGAAAACTACATCAGCATAAAAAAGGAAATAGAAACTCTCAACAAGGGCCAAGAGGAAATGAAGAATACAATTTCTGAACTGAAGAACACACTAGAAGGAATGAAAAACAGGATCAATGAAGCAGAAGATTGGATCAGCAAGCTAGAGGACAAAGTAGAAGAAAACACCCAGAAAGAGCAAGAAAAGGAAAAGAGGCTCAGAAAGAATGAAGAGGGATGAAGAGAAATGCAAGACAATATGAAACATAATAATATCCATATAATAGGGATACCAGAAGGAGAAGAAGAACAACAAGGGATAGAAAACCTATTTGAAAAAGTAATGATGGAAAACTTCCCTAATTTAATGAGAGAAAAAGTCACACAAAGCCAGGAAACACAGAGAGTCCCAGTCAAGAGGAACCCAAAGAGGCCCACCTCAAGACACATCATAATTAAAATGGCAAAATTTCAAGACAAAGAGAGAATCTTAAAGGCAACAAGGGAGAAACGGGAAGTAACATACAAGGGAGCCCCAATAAGGCTAACATTGAGAAGCTGACTTCTCAATGGAAACACTCTAAGCCAGAAGAGAATGGCAAGAAATAATTCAAGTAATGAGAACCCGAGGCCTGCAACCACGACTACTTTACCCAGCAAGGCTCTCAATCAAGATAGAAGGCCAAATAAGAAGCTTCTCAGACAAAAGAAGTCTAAAAGAATACACCTCCACTAAACCAGCTCTGCCTGAGATGCTAAAGGGAATGCTTTAAGGAAAGAAAGGAAAAGAGAGAGTGAGAGAGGATTACACGTACATAAAAGGCAATGAATAAGTACCTATCAATAATAACCTTAAATGTAAATGGATTAAATGCTCCACTCAAAAGACATAGAATAGCTGATTGGATAAGAAAGCACCCCAACACATATGCTGTCTACAAGAGACCCACCTCAGGATAAAAGATCTGCACAGGCTGAAAGTGAAGGGCTGGAAACAAATTTTCCAAGCAAATGGACAGGAAAAAAAAAAAGCCAGGGTAGCAATACTCATATCTGATAAAATAGACTTCCAAAGAAGGACCATAAAGAGAGACCCAGAAGGTCATTTCATAATACTCAAGGGAAGAATTCACCAAGAAGACATAAATATTTTAAATATATATGCACCCAACATAGGAGCACCCAAACACAAAAAAAGTCTTAGAGGACTTCAAGAGAGATATTGACAGCAACACAATTATTGTGGGGGATTTTAACACCCACTATCAAAAATGGACAGATCTTCCAAACAAAATATCAACAAAGATATTGTGGCATTGAACAATACCCTAGATGAAATGGGCTTTACTGATATTTATAGAACCCTCCATCCCAAAGAAGCTAAATACACATTCTTTTCAAATGTACATAGAACATTTTCAAAGATTGACCACATGATAGGACACAAAACAAGCCTCAACAATTTCAAAAAAATTGAAATCATACCAAGCAATTTCTCGGATCACAAGGGACTGAAACTAGAAACCAACCCCAAGGAAAAAAACCCAAAACATTCAAATTCATGGAGATTAAACAGCATGCTATTAAACAATGAATGGGACAAGAATAATATTAGGGAAGAAATCAAAAGGTTTCTGGAAACAAATGAAAACGAACTCACAACAACCCAAAATTTATGGGACACAGCCAAGGCAGTCCTGAGAGGGAAGTTCATAGTGATACCGGCCCCCTAAAAAAGTTAGAAACATTTCAAACAAACAACCTATCCCCACATCTACAAGAACTCGAGGAACAACAACAAAGACAGCCCAGAGCAAGCAGAAGGAAGGAAATAACCAAGATCAGAGCAGAATTAAATGACATAGAGAATAAAAGCACAATTCTAAAGATCAATGAATCGAAGAGCTGGTTCTTTGAAAAGATAAACAAAATTGACCAGCCTTTAAGCAGACTCATCAAGAAAAAAAGAGAGAAGACCCAAATAAACATAATCAGAAATGAAAGAGGAAAGATTACAACAGATACCATGGAAATACAAAGGATTGTAAGAAATTACTACAAAGAACTGTATGGGAAGAAATTTGGAAACTTAGATGAAATGTACAAATTTCTAGAAAAATACAACCTTTCAAAGCTCAATAAAAATGAAGCAGAAAGCATGAACAAACCAATAACAGCAAAAGAAATTAAAGCAGTAATCAAAAAACTCCCAACACACAAAAGCCCTGGACCAGATGGTTTCACAGGAGAATTCTACAAAGCATTTAAGGAAGAGCTAACCCCTATCCTTCACAGACTATTTCCAAAAATCCAAAAAGATGGAAGACTCCCAAACTCTTTTCATGAGGCCAACATCATCTTAATTCCAAAACCAGATAAAGACACAACAAAGAAAGAAAACTTCAGGCCAATATCGCTGATGAACATTGACGCTAAAATCCTCAACAAGATACTTGGCAAACCGCATCCAACAGTACATTAAAAAGATCATACACCATGACCAAGCAGGATTCATTCCAGGTATGCAAGGATGGTACAATATTCGCAAATCAGTAAATGCAATACATCACATAAACAAAAGCAAAGACAAAAACCATATGATCATATCAATAGATGCAGAGAAAGCATTTGATAAGGTACAGCACCCATTTATGATAAAAACACTCAGCAAAGTGGGAATAGAGGGAGCATTCCTCAACATAATAAAGGCCATATATGAGAAACCTACAGCCAACATTATACTCAATGGGCAAAAATTAAAATCTTTTCCACTAAGAACAGGAACAAGACAAGGATGTCCACTTTCCACTTCTGTTCAATATAGTACTGGAAGTTTTAGCCACAGCAATCAGAGAAGAAAAAGAAATAAAAGGAATCCAAATCGGAAAGGAGGAAACAAAACTGTCACTGTTTGCAGATGACATGATAGTGTACATAGAAAATCATATAGACTCCACCAAAAAACTCCTTGACCTAATAAATGAATTTGGCAAAACAGCGGGATACAAAGTCAATATCCAGAAATCAAAGGCATTTCTATACACCAACAATGAAACAGCAGAAGCAGAGATCAAGGAAAAAATCCCATTCGGAATAGCAAAAAGAAAAATAAAATATCTAGGAATAAACCTAACCAAAGAGGTAAAAGGCCTGTATTCAGAAAACTACACAACACTGAAGAGAGAAATCAAGGAAGACACAAACAAATGGAAACATATACCGTGTTCATGGATTGGAAGAATTAATATCATCAAAATGTCCATACTACCAAAAGCAATTTACACATTCAATGCAATACCTATTAAAGTACCAATGGCTTATTTCACAGACATAGAACAAACACATCAACAATTTATATGGAACCATAAACGACCCCAAATAGCTGCTGCAATTTTGAGAAAGAAGAGTAAAGTAGGAGGGATCACAATACCTGACACTAAACTATACTACAGGCCACTGTAATCAAAACAGCCTGGTACTGGCATAAGAACAGGCACATAGACCAATGGAACAGAACAGAGAACCCAGAAATAAACCCAAGTCTCTACAGTCAATTAGTATTTGACAAAGGAAGCAGCAAAATAAAATGGAATAAAAATAGCCTCTTCAACAAATGGTGAACATAGTGTACAAGGTGGATAAAAGACTTAAATATAAACTGTGACACCATTAAAGTCCTAGAAGAGAACATAGGCAGGAAAATCTCAGATATTTCATGCAGAAACTTTTTTGCTGACATGTCTCCTAGAGCAAGGGACATAAAGGAAACAATAAACACGTGGGACCTCATCAAAATAAAAAGCTTTTGAAAAGCTAAAGAAAACAGTATCAAAATAAAAAGAGAACCAACTGTGTGGGAAAACATATTTGCCAATGATACCTCAGACAAGGGTTTAATCTCCAAAATATATAAAGAACTTACATGACTCCACTCTAAGAAGACAAGTAACCCAATTAAAAAATGGGCAAAGGACTTGAACAGACACTTCTGCAAGGAGGACATACAGAAAATCCAAAGACACATAAAACGATGTTCAATATCACTAGTTATCAGAGAGATGAAAATTAAAACCACAATGAGATACCAGTTCACACCAGTCAGAATGACCATCATACACAAAGCAACAAACGACAAGTGTTGGAGAGGTTGTGGAGCAAAGGGGACCCTAGTGCACTGTTGGTGGGACTGCAGACTGGTACGACCACTATGGAAAGCAGTATGGAACTTCCTCAGAAAACTAAAAATGGATCTGTCTTTTGACCCTGCAATTCCACTGCTCAGACTATATCCTAAGAACACTGAAACACCAATACAAAAGAACCTTGCACCCCGATGTTCATAGCAGCACAATTTACAATAGCTAGGTGCTGGAAGCAACCTAGATGCCCATCAGTAAATGAATGGAGCAAAAAACTATAGTACATTTACACAATGGAATTCTATGCAGCAGAAAGAAAGAAGGAGCTCCTACCCTTTGCAACAGCATGGATGGAGCTGGAAAGCATTATGCTAAGCGAAACAAGCCAGGCAGTGAAAGACAAATACCACATGATATCACGTTTAACAGGAACCTAAACCACAAAACAAAGAAACAAGCAAAATATAACCAAAGATACTGAAATAGGGGACAGACTGACAGTGACCAGAGTGGAGAGAAGAGGGAATTTCAGGGGGGAATGGGTAGGGTTTACAGGAACAAATTTGGAGGACACATGGACAAAAACTAGGGGTGGCGGGTAATGGGGGGAAGAGGGGAGGGTTGGGTTGGTGGACTGGAATGGGAGTAAGTGGGAGAAACCTGTACTTGAACAATGATTAAAATAAAATAAAAAATATATACCAAAAAATAATTGATGATAGATTAATTGAAATTATCCAGTCTGAGAAATGCAAAGAAAAAGTCAGAAGAAAAAATACTGAGGTATCACTATTAGTCTAAAGGCTATGAGAATTGGAGAGATTATTTGTCCTGTCCAAGGTTTCAGAGCTTGTTGAGGTGGTTTCAGCAGATGAACCCAGGTCTCCAGAGTATGAAGTTTTATTTCATTTTGAGTTTGTTCCAAGAAATAGTCATTTTTTTTTAATTTTTCACGATACAAAGTAATACTCATTTTTCTTAGTGGGTAAACCTGTATTTTTCTGCCAAAATTAGTGAGGGTTTACTTTTTTTGTCAATCTATTTTATCTTTTAATGTATAAGACTGAACTCCTGTGGCTTGCCTTGGCAATAAGTCATAAAGCGGTAATTTATGTTAAAATGCCATCTCATTTAATAGGAAGACATCATACCATGTAACCAAGAAAACTGATATATTTATATATTCTTTTTTCCCCCTAGAGTCACTGAGTATAGTGACTATAACTCCAACTTTGTCAGGTAAGAGAATTTGGACTGTATTCTCTCAACATGAATTGCAATGAACCCTTAAAAGTAAGATAGCATTTCCTTAGCCAAGTGGCCCAGTTAGTTGGAGCATCATCCTGTTGCACTAGTGTTGCAGATTCTATTCCCCAGTCAGGGCACCAAGAATTGACCAAAGAATGCATAAGTAAGTGAAACGATTTGAAATTTCCTCCTCTCTTTCCCTTCCTCTCTCTCTTTAAAAACAAAAAATAAAAATAAAAAAGGAAAACAGCATTGTTTATAACTGGAAATTCCCTCTTCAAATTTATTTGGCAGAATCTCAAAATACAAGTTGCAAGCGGCCCCCTTTATTGTCATTCTAAATGGTGCTGTTGCCCAGTTATTCATGCACTGACTTACTATTAAATATCTTTACATTTTACAAATTGCGTTAATTGCAAAAAGCAAGTTTTTATTTTATTTTAAAATATTATTTCCTTGTCAAATAGAACTCTTTACTCATCTAGATTTGTTGTTTGTTTTCTCTTTAGTGCTGATGCTAGTCACTTATTTGCTTTGTATATATATTTTTTTACCATAGTTTTGGGCTTGATTTTGGCTTCTCTCAAATAAACATGCTAATTTACTTTTCATTTATATTGTTTCCAGTAGGAAATTTGGTCAGGGTACAATGTGGCAGTATTTGGAGAGATAACTATGAGTACTCAAATCTACTTTATTTATTCAGTTCCTCTGAGTCAGCACTGTTTTGGAAAGAACTTGAAAGTACAAGTGAGACTTGTCAGATGTCTTAGAATCTACCATTTATTTGTGGTGTGACTCAAAAAAATCACTTAACTTTTGTAAAGCCAAGGTTTTCTTTATTGTATGATAGAGATGGCAATACTAGCCTTGACGGATTCAAGTAAGAAGATAATGAGATAATGTAAGTGGGGTGAGGAACATAGAAAAACTTTATAGATGGTAAATAAGGTTTATTATGAGTTGCATTATCATTAATTAATGTCTCTGATGTAGAGTAAAATAAAGGTCTAAAGTATGTCTATTGAAATCAGACATAGACATGGGCAAACTTTGGAGAAAATTTGGCTTTTATTTTTTAGTCTGTGAGTTACCTTGCCAATTTTCTACTTTTAAAGAAAATATACAGGAAAGAAAAATAGATAAATATTAAATATTTTTTCTGAGTTCCTGTGTTTTCTCATGGGAATCTTCCTGTATTTCCTCAGAATGACTCTGCTTGTAATCGATGAAATCATCCCTTTAGCTATATCACATAAACAGCTATTGGGGTAGAAGTCTCTAGTGGTATAAGAATCAGGAAAGCACACATTTTAGTCATTTATGAGTAGTTTCAACTCTGCTACCATACTTTCTACACATTTTATGTTATTAGCAAGAAATTGCCAAATTTAAAATTTGGACTCACATAAGAACAGCTTATATTTAAATAATACTACCTGCTTTGAAAATTTCAAGGTTTCTTGTAGCCAGTGTTTTATTTGTTCTTCCAATGACCACCTGAGTTATTGAAAATGAACTCATAGTATAATACTATAATTCTGTAACACGTACAAAAAAAACTAAAAAAGGGAGAGAAAGGAGCCAGCTTGTGAGACTGCATATGGACAAGACAGTCATGCACAGCTTGGCTACCTTACATGGTTGCATCAGAGTGTGCCTTGGGGTCTGGAATATTTCCTTATGTGGAGATAAAGAGCCCTCACAGTCTGTGAAGGGCATAATCCTTTGTTTGGGAATATCTTTTCTCCTCCCCAAACTGATGTGTACTTTGTTCTGCCTAACTGTGTGTTATACGACATCTGGCTAACCTCAATGGTGGAACTGTTCCTGGTGGGAGTGAAGGTGGTCCTTTGCCTGAAACACAAGGTGGGTTCCTTGAGACCACCTTCCTGCATGGCCTGCAAGGTGGAATTCTCTGGCCATGAGATGTTCACTATAAAAGTTGATCTTGCTTTGTCTGTTTTCTAAATAAAGTATTGTTCTATCCAATACCTATGTGATTTGTGTCTTTTACAGAACCTGTGAACCTGTGAACCATGCAGTGAGTTGATATCTTGGGGCTGCTGTTCCTCTTGGTGGTAGGCATTGTTATGCTGTTTGCCAATCCTCCATGCAGTGAGACTCCCACCTTGGAGGCTGTAACAAGTATCACTTACTGGACACTGTGAATGGTTGTGAGTGACAACAGTCATTCTTGCTGTCCTTGGTGCTGCCATTATTAACTTAAGTGTGCCTAATAACTCCTCCATCTCTCATACCACATATCGTTACTTAGTGCTAGAAAACGTGGCAAGGGTTTTGTTGTTGTTGTTCATATTAAGAGTTGATCTATATTAAACACCACTCGTGATTTTCCATCTTAGACATGATATCAATGTACTGTGTTTGAAGATGAGTTTTAATATTCTCACAGTAGTTTTTCTTTTTCATTAAAGTGATTTTGATAAATTACCCACATTTAATTGAGACAATGATTGCTATGTTATATGTTAGATTCTAGACAATGATTTTTATATGTGTTAATATTTTTCTGAAATTTTTTTGTTTCCAGTTTTAGAACTGTACTTGAATAGTGACTACTACATTTGACTATTTGTCAATATCCTCAAGAAATCCTAATACAATATTGAATTTTATGTTCTGTGCACATTTGGCTTAAATATCTTTTTTTTTTTACTTATCACTTTGGATACTAATTTCAGAATTCTGTAACATGCCCTTGAAAGTGTCAAAGAATAACATTGGGAATGACACAGAATAAATTCTACAGAGCATACAAGATTTGTTTACCTTCTCTTTGTGAATTTGTTATACTCCATATCAGTGTTTCTCAACAGTATTTTCTATGATGATAAAAAGAGGCAGTAGCTATGCTAGCCAATATTGTAGTCATGAACCACATGTGGCTATTGACCATTTGGAATGTGGCTGCTGTTAATCAGGAACTAGTTTTTTTTTTTTTAAGATTTTATTTGTTTCTTTTTAGAGAGAGGGTTAGGGAGGGAGAGGGGGAGAGAAACATCAATGTGTGATTGCCTCTCATGTGCCCCTTACTGGAGACCTCTTCTCTGACTGGGAATTGAACCCATGACCCTTTGGTTTACAGGCTGACTGACAATCCACTGAGCCACACCAGCTAGGGTCAGAACTAAATTTTTAGTTTTACCTAATTGTTAGTAACAAATTGAAATCTAAATAGCCATATGCAGCTAATGCTTACTATATTTCAAGAGCAGTTTTAGATTTTATAGCTTGTTTTATGTGCTTTATATAATCTTTTAACATTACTTATCTAGAGAATGGTTCACACAAAGTCAAAGAGTTACAGGAAACATATAAAATCAACAGTATAATGAAAGCAACATGAAATTTGAAGTCATCCAGAACTTGATTTACATTGAACAAAACCACTTCATCTTGCTTAGTCTTTATAACAAAGGATTAGAATACATTCCTCTATAAATGTGTAGAATTAATTCAAAACAAATATATGTGCATACTCCAGCAAAAATAAGAGATTCAGTCAGAATTAGTTTCCTTAAACATCCCCTAGTGTGAGAATCTAGAGGTTTGTCACAGGGCATTTCCCACCCGTCAGTCCAGAAATCCTTCTCAGTTAGGATTGTGGATACTTGCTTACTTTAAAACATACACACACACACACACACACACACACACAAAAATGAAAGGTAATATGTTTTTGGTAGTGCACTAAGTATTCTGACTAATATTTCTTTTGTAAATAGAAGCACATGTTTATACTACAAGTTATGATTAATTTTAGCATTTACCTCTTGTTCAGAGATCTATCTGTAAAATTTTATAGATTTATATTTGGTTTTAATAACATATAATTGAACTAGCAAGAGAAAGGATCTACTTGTTACCATTGCGTATGTTTTTTTCTTTATTAATGTCCTGTTAGGAAGACTGAAGCTCCTGTAAAAAAACTATTTGCATGTATTGGAGGTGTAGGGAGAGAAAAGGTGGCAGCAAATTAACTTATATTAGTATCTGCAATGAGCAGCAGCCAACTGCCCTACAACCCAGCTGGGGGAAACAAAGCAAGGAGGTGCCAGAGCCTTCAGAGACTGGGGAGAGGCTTGTGGCCAGAACTGCAGTTACTGGGATGGAGCTACCCCTTTACTGAAACAAAGAAAATGGAGTTGTGTGGTTAAAGTGAGAAATTCTTAAACAGATGCACACATCTAAAAATGTTGCTAGACACACAAAAAAGGAAGTGGCTTCTCCTATTCATAGGCCATATGATCTCGCATTAGTGTTTATTGGCAGAAACTAACAGAAGCCAGCTGTCAAGGGAGGCTGAGAAGTGTATTCTTCATGCTCTTAACTACAGCATTAAAGATCATAGAATTGCATGCAGGGCTGGAAAAAAAAGGGTTTGTAATGGGGCTATCTTCTATCAAAGTGATATAAACTTAAAAAATCATATAATGCTTATTTTGCTTGCTGATCGAAAAGCTTCTTAATCTGTGATTTAGTATCTGGCTATATTTCTAGAACATACTTCACCTTAATTTTTTCAGATATTTCTTCTGTCAATTCTCTGTCTTCTCATTCCCAGCATTAGAATTATGAACATAGTAGACTATTCAATATTGTACTGTATCTCTTCAATGCTCTTTTATTTTATTCATGTTTCTGTTTGGTTAGTTTGTTGGTATCTCTACAAGTAAATTTATTCTTTCTTTGTCTGGACTGAACCCACTAAGGAGCCTATTGAAGGCATTGTGTAACTTCATTATTTTTTACATAGTTTTGAAATCTCTGCTAGAATTTCTCATGTGATCTTGCCTCTGATATTCCTTTGCATTATTGCCTTTAAACTACTAATCATTTATTTAAATTTTTTGTTAGTTAATCACAACATTTGTGTAATATTTGAGTCTTGTTTAGTTGATTGTTTTGCCTCATGGCAATATATTTTCTTGTTTTGTTTTGGGTCTTTCCAGATGCCTTACAATCCTTATTCTTTAAATCTGGCTCTCTTGTATAGGACAGTGGTGACTGAGGTAAATTGGTTTTGTGCCTGAAAATAGGCATGGCTTTCTACCTGCTTTGCCTTTGTGACAGAGGCTTTGTTCTATTTGTTCAGGAGTTGGGTTGGGTTTGAGACTAGATGTTGCTATAGTTGCCCTCTGAGCCCCACAATCTTCACATCTATTTAATGATACCTTTGCTTAGTGTGGGAGCTGTATTGCCAGAGGACTTCTTCTTGATGACTATGCCACCTTCATTTTTAGGTCTTCCCATGTGCTTTGTCTCAGAGGGGTCTTTTTCAGCCTCCTGCAACTCTCCCAACTTTCCCTTTCATTTATTCATTCAATGGCAATCCAGTAAGTGTAGGTTCTATATATGACATGACAAGGCCCTTTCCACTTTATTTTCCAGCTGGAGGGAATTAATATTTTTTGTTATTACAAATGTGTAAGACTAATGTGTTTTGACTAATTACAAAATTAGGAAAACACTTGAAAATTTGATTTCAGGTAAACTTCACTCACAGATTAAATTGGTATGAACATAACATTTTAAACAGTAAATACTCTAAAAACCAAAAAACAAGAGAGAGTTCACTATTCTTTAAGCCTTATTTTTGCTCTGAGGTAGCATTTTATAATATATAATGAGATTTATTATTGAAAGCAATATTATTCCTTTATTTGTTGGAGCATATATTTTATTATTGTTCAATTACAGCTGTCCCAATTTTTTTCTCATTGATCTCCCCATCCCACCCCACCCCCACTCCATGAGTCAGTCCCTACCCTGTTGTCCATTATCATGTCATTTATACATGACCTTCTCCTTCTTTCCCCCACTATCCCCTTCCTCCCTCCCCTCTGGTCACTGTCAGTTTGTTCCTTATTTCCATGGCTCTGGTTCTGTTTTGCTTGTTTGTTTGTTTTGTTCACTAGGTTCCACTTACAGTTGAGATCATACAGTATTTGCCTTTCACCACTTGGTTTATTTATACAATAAATAATTTAATTAAGACACTTTCTAAGTAAAGAGGTAAAAACGTAATTAAAACATCATTGCGCTGGCTGGTGTAGCTCAGTGGATTGAGCTCAGGCTGCAAACCAAAGTGTCGAAGGTTCAATTCCCAGTCAGGGTACATGCCTGGGTTGCAGGCCCCAGCCCCCAGCAACCACACATTGATGTTTCTCTCTCTCTCTCTCTCTCTCTCTCTCTCTTTCTTCCTCCCTTGCCTCTCTAAAAATAAATAAATAAAATCTTTTAAACAAACAAACAAACAAACATCACATACTTTGCCAGTATGGTGGGCCCAAAACTATTTGAATGAAGCTAAATAAATCAATCAATCAAATAAATGATGATTAGAAATATCAACTGCTACTGTTAGAAGAAAATTAGTTTTTATTTTGCTATCCCATATAAGCTTTTTGGTCTAGAGTTGACCTCAAAAAACAGCAGTTTAAAAAATAGACAAAATAGCCCTGGCTGGCGTAGCTCAGTGGATTGAGCGCGGGCTGGGAACCAAAGTGTCCCAGGTTCGATTCCCAGCCAGGGTACATTTCTGGGTTGCAGGACATAACCCCCAGCAACCGCACATTAATGTCTCTCTCTCTCTCTCTCTCTCTCTCCATCCTTCTCTCTCTCTCCCTCTCCCTCTCTCCCTCCCTTCCTAATAAATAAATAAATTTAAAAAAACATTCATAATAAACACAATTTAAAAAAAATAGACAAAATGATTTTAATTCTACAACATTATAATATATTTATGTTCTTTATAGCATTTTGACTTATACAAAAATATTTATTATTAAAGTTGTCATGTTAAAAATAATCATTTATAAATTTTATTCTAATTTTAATGTTAATTTTTATTGTTTTCTAATTTATATTTTCTATAAATTATTTCTATTATTTAGAAATTGTATTCATGCCTTCAGATCTAATTAATACCTTTTTCTATATGATTTCTATACCTGATGGGATCTATATATTTAAATATATGTAAATCTATATTTATACTTATACCAATAAATTCTGAACTGAATCTATACTATCTACACATATTTATCCATCTATTTATGCAGACTTACAGAAATTTGTAAGTTAAAGCTTAGATATTTCTGGAATCTAGCACTGCATTTTGAACCACTGACCTGATAGTTTGTCATGTATGAAGCTCAACATGCCCTAACCTTAAATTATTCCCTGTTGGCTCAAAACAAACATTTCTTCTAACTCTTTGTTTATTCTAATAGGAACACCAACCTCAAATCTGGGAGTTATATTTAATTCAATCTCCAGCAACCAACGGCTCTAAACTTTCTGTTCCATAAATAACAGAATTTTGTCAAAGTTTGCTATTTCCTGCAAAGTATTTACTGAATCTCTGCCTTGAATTATGACACAAAAATGCAGATTGTTATATATTATCTGTCCATTTGAAAGATTCAATTAAGCATCTACTCCATGTCAGACAATGAGACATCAGAAGGAATAAGGCTGATATTTATCCTGTGCTCAATGATCGTAGAATCAAGCTGATAAGACCAGTATTAAATAATTACATTGTGATTCATTGACACCTGTATATGTTTAAGCTATTCTATCCCATTTACCCTGTAAGAAAAACTAAAACATCAGCTTCTTCCAAGGAACTTTTTATGGCCCTATCGTAAAATCCCCATAGCCTGGTGGTTTACACTGTACTTACAATGGCAACCTTTTATCCAACAATAAATTATTTCATACTACTTAACTGGTTGTAATCTCACCAAGGTTATTTAATTTTGAATATCCCCAGTTCCTTGAACTAATATGAAATCAATACATATGGTAAATTTAAATATGTATAAAATTGTGAAGTGCCCATGTTTTATCAAAAAGAGAATGTTTCAGATTCTTTTCTGCTCTGTTTTCCTGCTGTTTTCATTGTTTTTATTTTTCACTACCAAGAAAGTATAGAGTTTTTATGCTGCCTTATAATTACTTACCAACAATATGACACATGTCAGATTACATTATTATATATTATGAGGATAACAATAAACTCAGACAAGACACATTGTAAACAAATGAATCCAGAAAATACTCTAGGGTAATTCTCTCCATTTTCTTTGTGAACAAATGTAATAGTGAGCTTATAGAATCAGTAGATACTGCCTAATGTATTCTGAGACCCTTGTTATGTGTGTTTCAACTTATGGAAAGTATTGACTAAAATAAAAATAATAAATGCAGAGTACATGCTATGTAAAAGTATGTGTTTTAAAAAGATAATGGAATTCTGCTTCTTGATCATTTTCATAATTATTACACTAGCATACAAATTTAAATTTTCCCTCCAATATAAATCTTATTCAAAGTATAACAATGCACTGCTGCCAAGGATAACCTAAAGAGCATGTCATATAATAAGTAAGGCAGCAGAAGTGCAGTCCTTTACTCCTGGACATTTACTTGTAAATGGATTGCTTTTTGAAGTTCTCAAGTCTCCGACCTACAAAAGGGTTCAGCTTTATTAGTGGACTGATAGGTAATGGTGTTGTTATTCTTAAAAAGGGATTTGTACCAGTGTGACAAATAATACACTTAGAAAGCTGCTTCATTTTAATGGTAGCCCTATTTGTTTCCATGGGTAAAAACAATGTTCAGTGAGCAAAGATGGTATGTTTTGGAAAGTGACATTTTTATATAATCAAGAATAGACTGGCAAAGCAGTTGTTTAGTAGCATGCAGCAAGTGATTCTATTTTTTGCTTGGTTGACTGCTACTCTTTTGCTTTTCCAAATTCACTAAAGAAAATGTCAAGGCACACTCTTTAGTTGATCATGTTTTCACAGAGGCCTTAAAATGTAAACAAATACATATTTATCAACAAAATGTTCCATAAATTAAAATGAATATTTTTACTATTATTTCTGGTATATTTTTCCACCCCTCACCTTACATGACTTAATTTATCCTTCTGCTGAAGTTTCAACATTCAAATGAAGCTTTTAGCCAATTTTCTAAATAACACTATGTTGGCCATAGTAGTCACATCTTTGATTCTGTGCCCATGTAGAAGGAACCTATCAATTAAAAGTTAACCAAAGCTTACAATTAAATAGCTTGGAGTCATGCTATTTGTTGCTCTGTAATCAGCGTCTGGCCACAATTGCAAATGTGAGAGATTCAGATGACTATAACATGGGGAATAGTGAATGTGTTTTCTAAGGGTACTGTCCTGTGTATCCTGGTAACACCAATGTGAAGTACTCAGGGGCTGTCTTTAAATTGACTGTGGCTTGTTTGAATCATGTAATAGGACCATCTTAGCAATAAGTATTTTGTGATGTATTGAAGTGTTTTAGTAGGTGAGCACTCAGGAATTATACACACACACACAAATGAATGGAAGTTCTTAAAATATTATAATTTCATCATAGAATGATTCAGCAGGTAACTATGCTATAATTGCAGACACATGTACACAAAATTATTTGCAAAAATTATTTGTTCAAAAGCTTAATAACACCAGGAAGGATGTTTTAAATAATTATCTCATGACATATATACTTTGATGAGTAAAAAAATGAGAGCATTTATGGTCCAAGAAAAAATAAAAGCCAAACATTTTAAGGATAGTAAATTTTATTTTGAATGCAGTGTCAATGATATGGAAACACATTTGCAGCCTGGGTATTATTCACAGAACTACTATATTCTCTGTCACTTGATCTCAATTTTTACACGTATTTCTATGGGATTTAAATGATTTCCTCAAGAAAATAGTTACAAGCTACCATATTTCTGAATGTGGAACTATTCACATATGGAAGTGTTCCTTCATATTAATGAAATGACTATGGTATGATTTTCTTGTTTGTGATTCTTTCCTTGGTAGCCTAATTTGCCAGAATGACTGAAAATACTAAACATTTTGAATGAAGCTTCTATTAATTTCCCAGATGGGAAATGTGTGTGTGTGTGTGTGTGTGTGTGTAAGTGAATTAACTCAGTTTGTTAGGGTGAGGATTTCAATGACCCAAATCAAATGACCTACTTGATTTTTAAATTACTTTTTTAACAAGAGAAAATGTGCCTATTTTCATAGGATAAAAAAAGAATTTTAACCATTAGAATGTCTCTGCCTATGTGTGTGATCTGTATGGTAAGATTTGAAATAGAACATCTGACTAAATTTTGAGAAAATAATAAGAACAGATCTTCTGAAACTGCTGAAAGAACCAGTATAAGAGAGAGAAGAACAGTCATTTTCAGGCACAGATGGTTTCTTAGTGTGTTGTCAAAGAAACAAGAATCCTAACTGTAAAGATTAAACATAATGTGTAATGTTACAAAAGCATGGGAAAGAGAGATGGGGATACAAGAATTATGTATATGTCACACTATTTTCTGTATTTTGTAAGAAATGGAATGTACTGAGTAGCCAAAATAATTTTCAGTTTTTAAGTGATGGTTTGGCTCTTATGATTTACTAAGGCATGTGATAAGAGGAAAGTGTGAGCAAACTGAGCATGCATCACAGATTAGAACCATGAGACTGGAATGTGTCCTCATGTTTCCTAAGGTAAATGAAGTATTGACACTAGGAGTAGTCAAGAGAACAAGGCAAGAAGAAATGTGTTGACCTTACCCTTAGTGAATGAAGGGTCAAGTTCTGCCATCAAGACTTGAGAATAAGCTGAGGAATGTTAGAGATATCACTGGAATAACCTTGCTAGTTATGAGTAAAGAACAGGGGTGAATGAAGATGGCTACATAGTTTGCAGGGCCTATGCAAAATAAAAACATATCTCCCTCTCTTTCTCCCCCACATCCCTCTCTCTAAAAATAAATAAATAATATGTTTTAAAATATATAGGCCCTTATGCATAAGTATTAAGAATTTCAAGACTGTGACAGAAGAGTATTAATCCAAACATCCTTTTTGTGTGCAGGATCCTATGCAGTCACACACACATAAGGGTGGCCCTGGAGGGAAAAGAACAAAGTCAAATGATTCACATCAAAATATCCTTTTATCCTGGCTGGTGTAGCTCAGTGGATTGAGCTCGGGCTTCGAACCAAAGTGTCGCAGGTTCAATTCCCAGTCAGGGCACATGCCTGGGTTGCAGGCCACAGCCCTCCGCAACTGCACATTGATGTTTCTCTCTCTCTCTTTCTCCTTCCCTTTCTAAAAATAAATACATAAAGTATTTAAAAATATCCTTTTATCCTTAAAAAGTGACAACAAACTGTGGGAATCATGTTTTTCATATTGTCACATAGAAGAATTTTTTCCCATTTAACTTTACATTAGTTTTAGTGTGGTATAGCAAGAAAATTCACATGCAATGTGATCTCATATGACCAAACAGAATAAGTTTTATCTCATTTGTTTTACTTAATTACTGAGGGCACAGTGAAAACTAGTGATTTCATGATACATTTTTCTTTTTAAGATGAATTAATTACTATTAATCATACCTCTTAGTCTAATTCACTTCATAGGCCAACCAACTTCATTATTTAAATTCATACAGATTCCCTGGTACATTGAAAATTATATTTGGGTTGTATTACTAAAATATACATGGCTGTTAATGAATCCATTAAATTACTTAAGTCTAAATTATAAAATTAATACTATGTGTACCACTGTAAGTGAATCTAACTATTTGAAAGATAATGCATGTTTCTGTATGTGTACACCGCATATCTCTAAAGTCCCTTTGAACTAACATTGATATAGTATGTGTGTATGTATTCGTGCATGCGCATCTATGTTTTAAAGAATTTTGCTAAAGGTGGAAAGATCAGGCAATGAACCTAAACTGCTTAGAATGCTATTTGTTAACTAAATGAAAAGTCAACTATAGTTAGGAACAAAAAAGAAAAAAATATTCTTTTCTAATTCTAAGACAACTATACCATGTTTGGCAGCTAGATACTTATATATTTCCAAAATGAATAAAGGTCTTCCCTGGGGTTAATTACAAAGAAATGAAAGTGGTGTCTGTTCTGATCATGTTGCAGTTGTCATTTCTCTAACAACACATTTCAAACTATCGGGGACAAAATGCTGCAGAATTACTGTAGGGACCAGAAGCTTTTCAGGGTACACATTTTGTGCCTAAGAAATGACTGTTACAGGCAATTACCCATGCTTTTTAGGGTTTGATATAAACACACCCCTTTTTCTTCAGAAAAACATTATAGAAGATTATCTGTTTGAAAGTCTCATGTTACACAACTCAAATGCAGCCATATTTAGGAATTATATGAGGGGGTTTTTTGCAGGGACAGATGTGCAGGACCCACTGTCAGAAATTTTGAATAACTGATATGCATTTGGGGACACTTGCTGAATTTTTTTAGGTTCCTCAACTAATATCAATGTTTGATGTAGTTTTGAAAAACACTGGTTTTGAGCTTCTGGTTAAGATGGAGGCATAGGTAGATACACTTCTCATCCTCACACAACCAAAAGGAAGATAACAGACAATTTAAAAATAAGAGACAAACAGAAATACCATGATATCGAACTGTATGGAAGTCTGATAACCAGGGTGTTAAAGACTCATCCATACCAGCAGGAGGGGTGGAGAGGAAAGCCAGGGTGGCAAGTTCATGAGACAAGGTGGCAGCTAGCTGACCAGGATATCTTACATTTGTGTACGGATAAACTGGGAGCAACAATTGGGGGCCAAGACAGACTGTGCGTCCCAGGGTTCTGGTGTGGAAACTAAAGCCTTAAAACCTCTAACTGTAAAAGCCTGTGGGGCTTGAGGCAGTGGGAGAAATTCCCAGTCTCACAGGAGGGTCCATTGTGGGGAGGGGTGGGGCACAAGATTCTAGAATGTACACAAGGCCACTCACTCAGCAATCAATACACAAAAGGGAACAATCCACTTGCAGGAAGTAAAGGAAGTGACTGAAAGTGGGATGAGAGCCAAGCAAGTAGCATTGTTCCCTCTACCATTCCTCCTGCACAGACAGGGCCACAAAGTAGCAATGTGGGTTGCACCACCCTAGAGAATAGCTCTGGCTCCACTCTTTACAATGTAATAGGTGTGCTGAGACAAAGAAATATGGCCTAAATGTAAGAATAGATCAAGACTCCAGGAAAAGAACTAAGTGATAAAGAGATAGCTAACCTATCAGATGCAGAGTTCAAAACACTGGTAATTAGGATGCTCACAGAAATGATTGAGTATGGTCACAAAGTAGAGAAGGAAGTGAAGACTATACAAGGTGAAATAAAGAAAAATATACAGGGAACCAACAGTGAAGGGAAGAAAACATGGGCTCAAATCAATGATTTGGACCAGAAGGAAGAAATAAACTTTCAGCAGGAACAGAATGAAGAAACATGAATTCAAGAAAATGAGGAAAGGCTTAAGAACATCTGGGACAACCTTAAATGTTCCAAATCATAGGGGTACCAGAAAAAGGGGAAGAGCAAGGAATTGAAAACTCATTTGAACAAATAATGAAGGAAAACTTCCCCATTCTGGTGAAGGAACTGGACATGAAAGTCCAGGAAGCTCAGAGAGTCTCAAAGAATTTGGATCCAAGGAGAAACATGCCAAGGCACCCAAAATTAAAGATAAAGAGAGAATCTTAAAAGCAGACAGTTACCTACAAAGGAGTTGCTGTAAGACTAGCAGCTAATTTTTCAAAAGAAACTTTACTGGCAAGAAGGGGCTAGAAAGAAGTATTCAAAGTCATGAAAAGCAAGAATCTAGATTTTGTACAACCTAGATTACTCTGTTCAGCAAAGCTACCATTTAGAATGGAAGGGATGATAAAGTGCTTCCCAGATAATGTAAAGTTAAAGGAGTTCATCATCCCCAAGCCCTTATTTTATAAAATTTTAAAGGGATTTATCTAAGAAAAAGAACAGCAAAACTATGAACAGTAAAATGATAATAGCCTCACAACTATCAACAACTGAACCTAAAAACAAAAACAAAAACAAAAACTAAGCAAACAACTAGAACAGGAGCAGAATCACAGAAATGGAGATCACATGTAGGGCTATCAGTGATAAGGAGCTGGGGGTAGAATGGGCAAAAAGGTACAGGCAATAAGAAGCATAATTGGTAGGTACATAATAGATAGAGGAGGTTAAGAACAGTGTGGGAAATGGGGAAGCCAAAGAGAAGCCATAGTATGTATGGAGCCATGGACATAAACTAAGTGGGGGATCATGGAATGCTGGAGGGAGGGGGCTGAAGGGTGGAAGGAGATAAGGGGGAGAAAAAATGGGACAACTGTAATAGTGTTACAGAACAGACCCGGTGCGGGGGGGGGGTGGAACAAATGATATGCTACTACCAAATGGACCCATCCTTGTGCTCCGGGGGTTCTGCCCTGATATTAGGGTTGCCTTGCCTGCTGCCAGGAAAAGACGTCTCTCAATGCCAGAGATTGGTGAAAAGGAAAGCGATTATTTATTTTAAAAAGTTATACAGACTTAGAGTAATGACTTAATGTCATCATTAAAATACTAAAGTGCGCCCTGGCTGGCATGGCTCAGTGGATTGAGCGTGGGCTGCAAACCACAGCATTCCCAGTCAGGGCACAAGCCTGGGTTTCAGGCCAGGTCCCCAGTGGGGGCCACATGAGAGGCACCCACACATTGATGTTTCTCTCTCTCTCTTTCTCCCTACCTTCCAGTCTCTAAAAATAAGTAAATAAAATATTTTAAAAATACTAAAGTGCTTTAGAATACCCACAAATGAACAGTGCTTCCTTCTCCCCTTTGCCCAGTCCAGGGTACCATATCTCAGGAAAAGAAGTAGCAGTTCATGTTTCAGGCAGCCCCTTTGTTCCGGCACCATCAGCTGTGTTGTCAGTGGAGTCTCCATTTAATCCAACACCATGTGGCACCTTCTCATGGCCTGCCAGCAAGAATCCTTTCACCCCTTTTTTCCCCTCAGCGTCTCTCCTGCATTATTCCAAACTGCTAAGAGAGAGCTATGCATTGCTGCTACATCTTGCTTTCCGGCTTCCTAAGCCACATGGTTCTCCCCAGCTAAAGCCATGCTGTTCTTCTCTGCCTAAGCCACATGGTGCTTCCTCTCATGGCTGCCATACCTGGGTTTAAATCCTAGTGCCAATCCTCCTCTGCAGCCCCACCTCTGAGTCCTCCCACAATCAGTTACACCTGCCAGCATTCCCAAATTTTTCCAGCTTTACTGGGCTGCCACAGTAAGTCCTGGAAGGCATGGCCCCATGGCAAGGAGCCAATCACTTGTAAGCTTTTACACAGGTGCTGTACCCAGAGGGAGTTGCTTCCTAGTTACTCCATAGGTTGAAGTCACTCCCATCCCCCTGGTCCAAAGCATGGCTGCAGCTATTTAACGTATCTATAAAACCAGTTAAAGGTTATAGATATGTTAAATGACTGTTCTAGAGGTTATCTGCAAAACTGTTGCTATTCATAACAACTCTCAATGGCCCTGCTCCATGAGTTCCATCCCCCCAGCTCAGACTTGTAGGGGTGAGGACATCCTATATATGTACATTTTTCTAATATTTCCTGGACAACCTGAGTTCTGTACCCCATTACAAATCCCCATTTGGGGGTACCCTCTGGCTGCACCCTGTTACAATAACGTAATCAATAAAATATACTTTAAAAAAAGAAAATCACTGTTGCAAATCTCATGATTTTAATTTACACTGTCCTTTGAGGTAGAGAGGAGAATTTGTGCTTTAACAGAGAGAGATTGAAGTGCTCCAAATTCCCAAAACTTGGCATTCTTTCCTTGCATGTGGTTTGATATATTAATTCTGATAACTTCAGAGATGGATATCTGAGCCTACTGGATCCCATTTCTTCTGCAGTGCAAAACCCTGGAAGGAGATATATTATCAGGCAGGAGGTAAGGTGACAAGGTTCTGTACTTGTGGGTGCCTTGGTGAAGGTGCCAGTGAACTTGGGGCAAGTAGAAAGGACATCATTGAGAGGATTTCCTAAAAGTTGCCGGGGGCTGCTACTTGAGATAGGCAATAGTGATTTTAAACTTTGCATAGTGACTGGCTCTGAGTTAAAATGTGTTTGTGGAATAAAGGAAGCTTTAGTCTTCTGTGTCTAAGACAGGTCCTGGTAAAGAGGAAAGTTAGAAAAACCAGGTCCTATAACAAGATCCACAGAATAACAGTTTTGTTAGAGAATCCAACATTGCTACAGTAAACATACAAGTACAAAACACAGAGGGCTTTTATTATATTGCATAATAATAGTGGCTAACAGCATGGATATTGGAGCCAAAGAACTAGAGCCCAATTTTTGACCCTACAGCGTATGAGCTATGGAACTCTTGGCAATTCACATTGATTTCTGTAAGCCCAGTTTACTCATTTGTAAAGTGGAAACATTAAAAATAGGGTATAGGAAGATAAATGGTAATGGAAAATCCAAGAAAAAGTAAACTATTAAAAAATAAATAATACATTAAAAACATCTAATTTGAGGGGCTGTTTGGAGGCTTCATTAAGTTAAAACAAAAATACTGTTTAGTATGTAGCACATATTCAGTATGTGTCAGCAATTATAATTATTTGCAGGTACTGAAACTTGAGTCCAAAAATGATGGAGGGTATTACTGGCAATTTAGCACTTACTATGCTAAATAGCTTATAGCTCAGAGCCAATGGGACAAATCTGCTAGCAGGAGTGTGATAGGGATGACTTAACCACCAGGCACAAATCCATCTGTTACTGTTGATTAAACATGCTGTTGGAATTAAAGTTGTCACACACAAATTATAAAGCTGGTGATGGCTAATTCATATGCCTTTGAAATATACTCCCAGCATAGCAGGTAAACAGTGTCAGCAATGATAGCACCTCATGAATTCTGCAAAAAGTGATATTAGCTTGAATTAGGTGGTTAGTAGTCCCCTTCTCTAGAAGAGAAAATTGTGGAAGGGCTGAAAAGTGTGCTACCAAATGTGAAATTTAAATATAAAGGAGAATCATAGATTTTGAAGTAGGGTGGTCTTCCTTGACAAGCCAGACCTGTGCTGAGTTCAGTTTGATACCCCATTCACCACCTGGACACAGAAAATTTCAGTCTGTTTAAGATCCCCAAAAAATAATTTCCAATAGATGCAGACAAACGAAGAAATCTTTTGTACCTCTACATTTTCTGTTGCCATTCTAAATGTCACTGGGCTAGTGCAGCAGACCAACACCAATTAAGAAACTTATAGGACTTCACAGGATACTTGGGCTAGCTGCTCAGTGTGCATCTCATTGTCTGGGTGATTGATGCACTAGTGGAGACCAGGAAACACAATAAGAGGGCCATGAAACATTCCTTTCTCCTTATTTGTGGTCAAACATGCTTCTCACAGTTTTTTAACATTGGGAGCATTTCTAATTGCTTAAACCAATCAGCCACTTTTATTACACACATTCATGTTTATACCAGCAAATTTAAGAATCTTCAAAGTTTATGGATGCTTACTAATGTTTCTTTAAAAAAACTATTAGTTATTGAGAAAAAGAAACATCCCTTTCTTTCCTAGAGTATATTTATTTGTCCTAAACATAAATACATGAATTAATAAAATCAAAAGCAAGATCTATTTATTTAAAAAGTAAATTAAAATAAAATGTATTGTTTCTTCTATTTTTCAAAAAAAATGACAAAATTATGCTTGTCTTTAATAAAGCCACCAGAACATCATTTGAAAATTATCATTGATTAAAAGAAAAAAGAAAACTAGCATTGAATATTCACTATGATCCAGTCTCTTAGATTTCATTACATTATTTCATTTAATATTCATCTTTAAAGCAGATATTTTATTTCCCATTTTAAAGAAGAGGGAAAGAGAGGAGCTTAAAAGCTACATTGCCCAAGGTCACAAAACAAGAAAGCTGACTCCAAAATTAGAAAGCTTCCCAACACATCTGCTACTTCAGGTCTCTGTTGTTTATGTAAGTCAGCAAATAAAATAAAAAGACATAGAACTATAAGGTTTGGTGTAATCTAAGTATTGGGTTTCAAACTTGGTTGATTAACAAAATTAGAAACTTAAAAATAATTTTGAATTGATTTTGTGGGTATTAGATATTTTTATTGGGGAATACTTAATGTATTTGTTGAAACTACTATTTTTCATGGTCTAGGTGACATAGGGTATTAGAATAAAAATCACTAAGATCTTTTGAAAGCAGTATCCTACAGTTAAAGGATACTATTAAAATAAAGGATATTATTGAAATAAATCAATCTGAGCTTAATATTTTCACCATAAAATGAGGAAAGTAATATTTGGATTTTCAATGTTGCATAATGCATACCCAGTTCATTGCGATTTATTATAAACCTCAAAGTAAGCTTTGGAGAAAGTATTACATAAATTTCAATTTTCAACACATTAATACTGGCTGTAACTTCTCCTAAATCACTTGTTCAAGTCTGTTGATCTGCATCTTCCATTGCTTTAAAATTCAATATTAATTTTCTTTACAATTATTTTGTTTTGCTTATTGGGAGTGAAGCTTGATAACAATGCTATGGCTCTCACTTCATTGCCAACTTGGATATTTCCTTCAGCACATGACCTCAAGCAACTCAAGGTAAGTATATGACCAGCCTGACGACCTTGCCTCTAAACCCTATATCTCATTACATTCCCCTCTATGTTCCATCTTCATCTAGGATTTTACTTGTGCTGCAAGGGGCAAACAAATCAAATTATATCCTGTAAAAGAAATTTGGAAAAATATCAAGTGAAACATACATGCTAAGCATATAACATTGTATTAATAACATTTTGTTCGGTTTCTTTATATAAATTAATATATCTAGATTATAGAAAACTATACAGGGTAGATGATATGGCTTCTTCTACAAATATATTGCCTTTAGAGAAATAAAAGCAGAAATTAAGTATTAAAGGTATTTAAAAAAACATTAAAAATATTAGGGAAATCTAATGAGAGCCATCAAATATAAAATAGATAATAATATTGTTTTACCCTTAAATATTGGATATATATAAATTGTTTATTTGTACGATACTGATGTTCTTTTAAAATTATCATAATTGAAAACACTAGAAGGATTCTATACTCAACAGGTTTGGGGTAATAAAAGCATGTAACAGGGCAAATGGAAAAAGTCTAATAATAATACACAAGAAAAACTGTAGATTAGGCATAGTAGCCAGATTGTTTTATTTCCATGACCTTCATTTTAAAGAGCTTTCAATGATTAACTTTATGATTCACATCTGCAATATGTAACAATTTGAATAGAAGAATTATATTTGGTCTATAAAGTTAAACCAGAGGTTTTCTATGCAAGAATCTTAGAATCATAGCCCAGTGATTAAAGGGCCTTAGAGATCATAACTGAATTTCCTTAACTAAATTTACTTTTTTTAAAACTATACACTATCTCTCAATCTAGTGTATATGTATAAATATACTCATTGGTTGAGTTACATCATTACCCAGGAAGATTAGACCCTCATGCCATGTCTTCACTGTGGCGTAATGTAAGAAATATGTGTGATTTGTTGATTTGGTAGGTTGATTTGCCCATCTTTGTGGGGTTCTACCTCACTTAGAAAGTAATAATTTTATTTCAGTGTGGGGATTAGTAAACAGCTATAACATGGAGGAAGCCTTTTAATTTTATGCTAGGGCTCTACTTTGAGAAATTATAGAATGCTGCAGATTAATGTAAGTGATTGGAAAATGTGAGATTGAAATCAGGTAAGGCTTATATATCAGATAAGCCAAATATCATTCAGGTCTCCCTTTGCCCTGTTTTAAATAGAAAACAAAACAAAACAAAACAAAACATAAACCTTTCCTAAAAAGAACTTATCTTTTCAATAGTCTTTAGAAATATTCTGAAGATACACATTTCTAAATATGGTATTGGAAATTTTTCACCCATGCCAATCTCCTATTAATAGATACAAGGGGATCCAGTGTCCAAAATCAAAATGAAGTACATGACAAAAAAACTGTTCAATGTTAGGCCAGAGATAAGGCCCATTTATCAGTAGCAGTGCTCAGGCAACAAGCCAGGCAATTAGTTCACCTGCTGAAAAGAATAATGAAAAGATTTTAAAAAGAACAACAGGGGGAATGACTGTTTATATAAAAAATATTTAAAAAGAAGGTAAACTGGTATGATATGCAGATCTTGGTTTATCCTTTTCTTTTGATGCCATCAGTTTCCTAAAATATACTTAAATATTCAATTGTAATATAATGTACTTTGTGTTACATCATTGCCTTAGTGTCAAACTGGGGGGTGGAATTAAGCTAAAAATAAAAACGGGGGCTATTATTAGATTGATTTGTCATGGGGTATATGTGTTGTAGGGTAAGTGGAGGCAGTCTGGTTTCCTCACCCAGGTGTCTGGGTAGCTAAGGGGAGCAGTGTTCCCGTAACCTTGAATGTGCCTGATAACCATTGTTCTCATAGCCTTGAGACTGGGTCCAATAAACTGTTCCCATAACATGCAGTGGGCTCCCATGCACAGAATTGTTATGTTGTATCATTTCTGATATCTGTCGACTTTGTTTCCCTCTAGTACTTAAACAGGTAGTGATTCCCTGCTGGGGCAATAATGAGAGACATGCAAGGGGACATGTGCCACAATGGTTGACACACTGGGGAGCAAGGGCAATGACATGAGACATGCAGACAGACATGCAGCTTGCAGCATGCGTGGCTCACCCACCTTTGAATAAAGGCATGCCAGACATCCCAACAGCTCTGTGAATATTTTTCTGTCTGCACGAATACCATGAATCTGCCTGGCCTTGAAGGGTGGCAACAGATGTGTATATGTGTATATGTGTCTGTATATATATGAAGGAGGACCCCTCAAAACTGTAATCATCTTCTGGAGGGTGGACCCCTTGTAGTGCAGGCTGCATTTGGCTTCAGTGAATTTTTTTGAAGATTTGTTTAACACATTTGCCCATTTCATTATGGTTGATCAACAAGCACCCCTGCCTGCACTTGGCTAAGTGTTCAACAGTTTTCAACCAAACTAGGCATGACCCCCTTGCACTATCCTTCCTATTTACCCAATCTCACCCTGAGAGACTTTTGCTTTGTTTCTCTGGAGGAAAAAGTCCTCAAAGGGAAACATTTTGCCAGTGTGGAAGAGGTAAAACAAAAAATGCAGAAACACTAAAACCATCAAAGTTGATGAGTTCAAAAACTAGTTTGAGCAGTGGAAAAAATGCCTCAACAAATTATTGCATTAAATGGATAGTATGTTGAAAGTGAGTGAAGTTTAAGCACATTAGAATAAATGTACATTTTTTTACAAATAAGTTTTGGGGTCCCCCCTTGTGTGTATATGTGTGTGTATATTTTAATGGTGATATCTTACCTATCTAAAATTCATTTACTAAAGAAAGATTAATGCAAAAAGAGTATAAATTGGAAATTTATATATTTTTTTCTTTTTTAAATGTTTTTTTTTTAATTTTTCACTTAGAATTGACATACAATATTATATTCATTTCAGGTGTATAACCTAGTGATTGAACATTATATAGCTTACTAAATTATAAACCAGATAAATCTAGTATCCACCTGGCACTCTACATACTTATTACAATATTATTGACTATATTCCCTATGCTACACTTTTTTTAATTTTAGAAAGATTTTTAGTTATTTTTCTTTTTAAAATTATTGTATTGTTGTTCAAGTACAGTTTTCTGCATTTACACCCCACTCCAGCTATCCCCACCTCCCTCCATTGGCTCTACCTGCTCCCTTGGTTTTGTCCATCTGTCCTGAAACCCTCACCTTTCCCCCCTATTATCCCCTCCCACCTCCTCTCTGGTTACTGTCAGTTTGTTCTTAATTTCAATGTTTCTGGTTATATTTTGCTTCCTTATTTGTTTTGTTGATTAGGTTCCAGTTAAAAGTGAGATCATATGGTATTTGTCCCTCACTGCCTGGTTTATTTCATTTAGCATAATGCTCTCCAGTTCCACCCATGCTGTCACAAATTTATATTTGTAAGAATATACACACTTTTTTGAAATAAAAACATTGGTTTTATCTAAAGTAGTTTGAAAATGTAAAGATAGTGAATTGGTGTTGGTATTTATTTATTTTAAAATAAGGAATTTAGATCTAGAAAGTGAGATACGCAGAAGTCTTCAGGAGCTCACTAAATTAAAGGGTTTTTTTGGCCATTTCTTTGTTATTTTTTAGTTGTCTTCAACAATGTGTAGTGGATGTACATTTAGCAACATACAAGGCAGGCTTTGGGAATTAGTTTTTGGATGCATGATGTGGGACTTGGAGGATCACGATAGTCCAAGTGGACATAGGAGGCCTGGAGATTTTAACTGCTTACGCATATCTCTTAATCTAGTAGAAAACTCCCACAAACATAAGGCATAATAGCCTTCTCTCAGTAACCTGCTAGGTTTAAGGGATGGAATATGATATATTGGAAAAGTTTCTTTCCATGGCCGTCTTGCACCTTTTGCCTTGTAACACTTGCTTCAAAGATCAGTAAACAGTGCTACTCTAAGACTACAAACTTATTCAGACACTCCTTATTAGAACTCATACTACCCACCTAAAGACTGCAGTTAATCATACTGACAAGAGGACAAAATGGAAGTTAGACTTATGTTAGGACTTTCACAGGGACTCAAAATTCTGCAAAAGTTTTTTTTTCCCCTTTAAATCCCTACTTGGAGAAATAAATAATTTCACTTATCATTTGGAAGATAACTCCTTTTACATTTTTACTACTAAAATAGTGTATTCTGTAGTTTAGATTTTCTCTAATTCTTTTACAATTACAGGAAAAACCACTACTATGTGTCATAATTTCATTGGCTTTATAAATATTTGGTGATGGTTGTTGTTGAGGGCCTCTTTAGACTTAAGATATCTACAAACAACAGCTCTTTAGATACAATATCAATTATATTTGTAATCTGAGGACCTACATTTTGGTTCAACTGTCTCACAAACTTGAATTACCTTGTTCACATAATTTAAATATTCTTTGTATTACATTGGAAATATGATTATTTTAGGTTGAAAATTGAGTAAAGTATTATATACATAGTATATATGTATTTATACACATACACATATGCATATAATATATATTATACTATTATAATATAATATACATTTATCAATGCATATTTATTAATACACTTATGTATTGATGTACATAATATACTATATTAATACATCATATTAATCACACATCACACATATTATACACATGCAATAATTATATGTAATATATGTGCACCATATACATAGTATGCATTATACTGTATAATATATCATGTAATTAACATTATATACGCATCATATATAGTATATAGAGTATATATACATGTATATATGTATTATGTATACATGCTATACTGTACTATATATACACATAGTATATACTATATATACTATATACACACTATAGTATATACTGTATGCTATATGCTATATGCTATGCATATATACTATGTATGCATAGTATATATACTATGTATACATATATACATGTATGCATGTGTATATACATGTATGCATATGTGTATGTATATATATTTATATATATATAATGTTCTTCTATTAACCCATAAAGCCTTACATGCAGTCTAGAAGAGGTAAGGAAAAATAGCAGGAGTGTGGACCATGAACATTTGGACCACTTCTTCATGTAACTTCCTTGTGCCTTCAGAGTCTTCTCATCCTGATCACTTCTATTTGATGATAGAGTTTTGCTATGCATGATCAGCTTTATGATTTGTCATGTAACACCTAATTCATGATGGAAAATTCAGATTGCATAGTCACATAGTGGTCCATTATTAAGCCTTCACTATCTACTGATGCCTCTTAGCAGGTAAGAGTTTTTTCTCAAAAAGAAAGTAGTTATCTGCAGAAGAAGGCAGGGTCTTGCTCCAAAATTCTAAAGACCTTCACTAAAAAAACACCCATAGCAGTCTTCTAGAGGCTCTAAATAGCACCTTCGTCTGCCACTGATACTTTAATGGCATTGGATATGTTGGATCATATGGCCCCGGTGGCAGATTGAAAAGCCCCCTGACTTATTGCAGAGCCTTCTCTTGTTCTGGGTCCAATTAAAACTAGCAGTTTTTTGGCTCATTTGACAAATGAACTGGAGTAAGACACCCAAATAATGAATATGTTGCCTCCAAAATCCAGAAGCTTTCTAGACCTTTTGCCTTTTTCTTGATTGTAGCATAGACCAGATGCAACAACTATGTTTCCCCTCAGAAGGGATATCTAACATGTCTGACAGCACTGGTCCCTAAGAAATTTCTATCAATAAATAGAAATCCCCTCAATCTTACTTGAATTTATCCCTGCCCTCTGGTACACAAATATCTTACTAATAAGTTTACAACAGTTGTTACTTCTCACTAGGTCCAGTCAGTACAATGTCATCAACATAATGAACCAATGTGATCATTGTGAAGGGGAAAGGACTATCAAGATTCCTGCAGAGTAAATTTTGATTCAGAGAAGGAAAATTGATATATGCCTAAGGAAAGATAATGGAGGTATATTGCTGACTTTGGCAACTGAAAGTAAACTATTTCTGGTGGGACTATGGACAGGTATGTAAGAAAAGACACTCACTAGGTCAATAACTGCATACTGGGTATGAGGGGATCTGTTAATTTGCTCAAGCAATAAAACCACATCTGGTACAGCAGCTTCAACTGGAATTACCACCTGGTTAGATTTACCATAGTGTACTATAATTCTCCAATATTCATCTGACTTTTTCACAGGAGAAAAATAAAGAAGGTGAATGTGAATGGGATGTGGTGGGAATCACTAGCCCTGTGTCTCTAAAGTTTTTGACTGGTGGCAGTAATCTCTGCAGTCCCTCCAGAAATGCAGTGTTGCTTTGGCTTACTATTTAACTAGATAAAAAGGAAGTTCCAGTGGCTTCCAGTTAGTCTTTCCCATCATAAAGCCCTCACTCCACAGGTCAGGGAACCAATGTGGGGATTCTGCTAGCTGCTGTGTATGTATTCCAATAAAGCATTCTGGAACTTGGGAAAGAACCACAGAATAGTTCAGGGGCACACTGTCCTCCATGTGAGACAGACCTGAGCTAGAACACCATTGATCCCCTGACTCCACAAGACCCTACTCTGACCAGTGGGCCACATCTGTGTCCCCTGGAATTACATCAGTTCAGAGCGAGAGCCCAATAGTCCCTGAAAGATCTAACTGTTACCTTTCCCCCAGTGTAAAGTTATGCTGGTAAAAGGCCATAGTTCCTTGGAGGAAAGCTGATAAAAAGATTGATAGTATAAATTTTGGTAGGGTACCAAAGTCCTTCCTCAAGGGGATCTAGCCTCCCTTTTATTTAAGGGGCCCTGTATCCATAAATTGGATCAAGTTTGGGAATTGATTGAGGAGCCTTTCTTAATACTCTATTTTTATAATTTAGGTTAAATTTGTGTTCAGTTGACTTATAACAGTTCTGCTTATATAAATCAATGAAGACTTCTGTAGGTTTACTATTCATTGTACTTACAGGAATATCATGATTAACTATCTAATATTATAGGTCTGCATGAGTCAGAATATTCTAATTGCCGCTCTGATTCTGCTGACCATTAGAGTAACCACACCCAACTCACCTTTTTGGCAGTTGTGTGCCACCACTTGGCACCTGACACCCTAAGATCCAATCACTCCACTGCATTTAGATTTCCCACTTTAGTGACTATAATTCCCACCTTTTAGTCTACAGAGAAAAGTAATTACATAGCCCTTCAGTAATGCTGGTGCTCCCCTTACATATTTATTTCTTACAGTACTGGTAAAAGGTATGTCTTCTGGACCTTCCAGTTTGGATGATTTGATCTTAAATGACAAATCTAGTTTAACATTCCAATCTGCCTAAGGCTTTGATTCCCTTCTACATTAAACCAAATGATACCTGGATTTACCAAATCAGCCACAGCGGGTAACATTTTGGTCCATGGTTTAAGTTCACCAAACAGCAAACAAACTTGTAGAACCCTCTCTAATTCCTTGAGCTTCAACATTAAATGAAGAATTTCTACTTAATAAGACCATGATTAATAAATTCTGCCTGATCCAAATATATGTTTCTTCCACCATTATCACATACTTTAGTATCCATATCTATACATGTTACCTAGATTTCTGTTTGTATAGATTAGAAAAGTTAACTAGTTCTTTTAAAAGTATAACATACCTTATACATCACCTTTAGAAGCCTATAGGTCTAGAAACAGTGAGGGGTAGCACTTCTGTTACCAAAGGATGACCTGTCTGGAAATGGGTTCCTACACTGTTTCATGGAAAAGGAATTTCAGGGACATATGTATAGGAGGATTTTAAGTAAAAGTGGCAGATTTATTAGACCTGCCTAAAAAGCTGCTGTACTCGACAAGGCACTTCCCCCAGCAGGTCCAGCAGCAGAAGCTGGTCAAAGCTGTCAGTCTGACCCCCAAAACAACACACCTGATGCCTCATCCACAATCAGGTAGTTCAGCTCTGTTTCACTGTGAAAGAACTCTGGCTTCTGGGGCCACAGACCCATACTTGGGTCTATTACCCCAGGAGGGTCAACAGGGCCCAGATCTGCATCACTACTGCACCTCAGGCTGAGCTTGGGCAAATTACTTCACTCCCCTATGCCTCGTCCCCTGTCTGCATGTCCACCACGCAGCCTCAATGGCATCTGGGCCGTGTGATAAGTGCTGACCTTCAGCCTGCTAAAGGAAGACCGGGGCCTTTGTTAAGCTTTCCTATATTTCCTTGGGCTCTGAAGAGAAGGCTTTCTTTCAAACTATCAGTCTCTTTCCTGGCTTTTTCAGAGCTATGCTGGTGCTCTCCATTCCAATCCCTTTCTCAGATTTTCCCAGGTTTGTCTCCTCTTCTTTATGGTCACTGTTTTGGATGCTACTGCACATGTCTTACAGGTTTGCTTCATCATCTGGCTTCTCATCTGCTCATGAACTTAATGGAAAGATTTTCTCCTCTACCATCCTGGCTTGTGCTCAGTAAAATATTCCCCCTCATTATTTCTCTTCCTTCCCCTCCCCACTCCTGGTTAATCCAGAGGAACTGGCTCATTGTTCCCTTGGGAGGGTTGGTCTTTCCTGCCCATTCTGATGTCAAACAGTTTGGAAAAGTGATTTCACCTATTCCTGGAGGTGTCTGTGAAATTAGTTTCCTAACTTAATTGGGCTTAGCCAGTTTTTTCCCTTTTCTTTTATTGATACCTAACTAGCTGGCTACACAAACACTGGGTCTTGAGAATAATAAGTATTGTATTTGTCTTTGAGAATACTTGCACCAGTACATATGTATATATGTCTCACATGATTACAGAGGACAAAAAGCCTCATGGTCTACCATTTGCAAGCTGGAGACCCAAGAAAGCTGGTGGTGTTATTGAGTCCTAGTCCAAAAACAGATGAGATAAAATGTCCCAGCTTAAACACTGAGGCCAGAAAAAAGAAGCGATCTTTCCTTCTTTCACTTTTTGTTATATTCAGTCTCTCAGTGGATTAGATGATACCCACTTAAATTAGGGAGGACAAGTTACTGAATCTACCAATTCAAATGCCAGTCTCATCTGGAAACACTCTCACAGACACACTCAGTAATAATGTTTAATCTGGGCATTCTGACCAGTCAAGTTTACACATAAAATTACCCATCATAAGTAAGTTTTTCATGTTTTTAAAAAGTCGAGAAATCCCAGTTCAGTAAATAATAATCTACATCACCAGTGGGAAGGCACTTAAGTTTTTGGATCTAGATCTTTGCTCTTGTAGTCAACAGTATATACATAATAGATATGTCTTCTTCCAACTCTAGGGATAAAAAATAAAAGCATTTAAACTCAGTATCATTTTAAAATTAGTAGTTTTGTTGTGATTGCTTTTAGTTTCAAAGTAATTGCATTTGACCTGAAAGTATTACCATGTGCTGCATTGCACCTTCTAGTGCTTTAAAGGGAAACAAGCTATATCCATCATGGACTATTGCATTTGAAAGTATATTCAACTGACATTTGAAAGAAGTACCCAACTGACATTTTCATTCTCTGTTGAGAAAACCAAAGATCGAAACAAGGAAGTGACTTCCTCTATATCTACATACATTGAAGCTCAGATTCCCTGACTATATACTTGGCTTCTGCCATGTTGCATTAATATTGAATATACGTGCTCAGAATGTGCTGCATTTTTCTTCTCTATGAGTATTTAGCAAGTACCCAAATGTTTGTAAAATATATGTTGAATAAACAACTGAGTAAGTAGATGAATGATTTCTTTGTAAGAGATAATAGGTATTACAATAGAATTTGATAGAATGTTTTCTTAATATTTTTACATCTATTTAAATGTTTTCTGCTTTACAGCTCATCTGGTGAGAAAATAAATGCACATATCTAAGTGGGCTGACTACACCAATGGGAGATGTATTGTTTCTCCAAGTTTATAGATATTAATAATGACATTTGTCATTTTTTATTGTATTGCTTTCTGTGCTCTTACTGAGTCCTGAAGATTGCATTGGCTTAGAAAGATCATATAATAATAGCCCAACATATATCAATAGGTAAACTTACTGGTAAATTTCAGGTAACTATTCCTCTTTTTAAGGCTGTACAGATAATCAATACATGGGGGAACAAATGTAAGTTTATTTATAGTTGTAATGAAAATAAATAGTACAACAATAAATAAATAATAATAATACAAGAACAATACAAACCTACTTTTACCAAACTCAGTATAAAAGTGAAATCCCCATTTTAAAAATATTCATAGTCCAAATTGTAAATAGCAGCTGCAAATGCTAAACATTAATATTTTCTTATGTAGCTTTTATTTTTATTATCAAAAGTTTATCAAATATATGCACAAATGCAATAAAGAAAGGGTGAAGGAATGCAGACAGACCTTAGAAAGATATACTTTAAATGATGTAAATTATGGTATGTCATTTTCCTACCAAAGGATCAGAGGCCTCAATGAATTGAACATTACCTGTTCAATATATTCCAGAAGACTTTTGATGTTCATGAGATATTCTCAAAAAATGAAGTATATATGGGTATGTGAAATTAACATCACAGACATAATCTAAACCCTTATAGGAATCATGAAAATATATCTTTGGGTTTTCCTCCCTTAAACTTTTTACTCTTTCAAAAACATGTGATAAAATTTATAGAACATTAAATTAATTATTATAAAGTGATACATTTGTGAAATTTATTATATTCATAGTGTTTAGCAACTAGTACTTTCTTCTAGTTCTAAAATGTTTTTAGAATTCCAAAAGGAAACTTTAAATCCATAAGGATTTAGAGTCTCCAGTTCCCCCTCCCCAAGTCCCTGGCAAACACCAATCTGCTTTTAATCTCTCATTTATCTATTCTAAACACTTAATTTACATGCAATCAAATAACATGTGACACATTCTATCTGGCTTCATTCCCTTAACATAATGTTTTCAAAATTCATCAATGTTGTAGTATGCATCAGTACTTCATTCTTTTTATGGTTGAATAATATTTTATTGTATGTATATATTAAATTTTGATTATCCATTCATCCACTGATGGACTTTTCCTGTGTTTCTACTTTTAGAAAATTATAAATAGTGTTGCTATTCACATGTATATACCGTGCTTGTTTCAGTCCCTTTTCTAATTTTTTGTAGTAAATGCCTGGCAGTAATTGTGGAGTTATATGGTAACTGTATGGTGAACTTTCAGAGGGACTACCAAATTTTTCATGTTGCTAATCATTTACTTTTCCCTCACTGAAATATGAGCATTCAGTTTCTCTGAAGCCTCAACAACACTTGTTATGTTTCTTTCTATTTTTAAAATTATGTCCATCCTATTGGATGTAAAGTATTACATCTTGATTTTGATTTGCTTTTCCCTAATGACTAATGATGTTGTCCATCTTTTCATGTTTATTGGCTATTTGCATATATTTTGTGAAATATCTACTCAAGTACACTACACATCATTTTAATTACTTTATCTTTTTGTGATTGAGTTATAAGGATTCTCCATATATTCTAGATACTATACTTTTATTTTATATATGTGTGTGTGTATATATATATATGTTCTTCCATTTTGTAGTTTGTCTTTTCATTTTACTAATAGTGTTCAGTGATACACAAAATGATTTGATTTCGATGAAGTCTAATTCACCTATTTTTTTTATTTTGTTGCCCATGCTTATCAAGATTTACCCATATGTACTATTAGTTTTGTGATTTTAGCCTTTATATTTAGGTTGTTGATCAATGTTGTGGTTTTTCTTTCTTTTGTATATACATGAAGTAGCAGTACAGATTCATTGTTATGCATGTAGATATGCAGATGTTTCAACACCATGTTGTGAAGACACTATTCTTTCACCATTGAGTGGTGGTATTCACATGCTTGTCAATCAAAAAGAGATCTATGGATTTATTTCTGTAAACTCAATTCTATACCAATTGTCTATAAATAAAAGAGAGTACCACACTCTTTTCAAGTTGTTGCTTTGTAGTAAAATTTGAAATTAGGAAATGTGAGTCATCTGACTTCATTTATTTTTTTCAAGATTATTTTGGTTATTTGTTCCTCTTTCAATTGTTTATGGGTGTGAGGATCACTTTTGCCATTTCTGTGAACAAAGCTGTTCAAATTCTAATGGGTATTACATTTATATCTTAGCAATATTAAGATATAAAGTCTTATATCTTATAAATTCCAAGTCTTCCAATTCAAGACTTGGAAGACTTAATATTGTTAAGTATTGATATCCTTTAGTAACTTAGGTTTTTATTTTCTTTCTGTAATGAAGTTTCCAGTGTAAAAGTCATCTACCTCCTTGGCTAAATTTATTCCTAGGTGCTTTATTCTTCTTGATGCTGTTGAAAATGAAATTTCTTTTTAAAAATATTTTATTTATCTATTTTTAGAGAGAGGGGAAGGGAAAGAGAAAGAGGGGAAGAGAAACATGTGTGTGGTTGCCTCTTACATACCCCCAACTGGGGATCCAGCCCTCAACACAGACATGTGCCATGACTAGAAATTCAACCGGCAACCCATTGATTCACAGGCCAGCACTCAATCCACTGAACCATACCAGCCAGGGCTCTTTTAAAATTCCTTTTTAGATTGGTCACTTTTGATGGATATAAATATAACTAATTTTTGTTTGTTGATTTTGTACACTGCAACTTTGCTGAATGTGTTTATTAACTGTAATAATTTGAGTGTAATTCTTGAGGATTTTTTTATTTATAAGTTTTCTGAGAATAAAAATAGTTTAATCATATTGTTTTCTAATTGAAATTTCTTTGTGTGTATGGATGACCAATTGTTCTGGCTAGAACTTCCATGCAATGTTAAATAGTGATGTTATTAGCAGTAGTATAAATACCCATTTGACTTCTCCTGGATCTTAGAGAAAATATGACTTTAGATTTGAGAACTTCATAAATTTCCATTATCATGTTGAAAGAGTTCCCTTTTATTTATAGTTTTCGGTGTGTGTAAAGTGATGTTGGATTTTGTCAAATGCCTTTTATGCATTAACTAAATTGATCGTGATCCCCTGATCATTGCATGTATTTATTTTCTTATATTCAAACAGTTTTCTTGGTATAAGCTCCAGTTAGTCATGGTGCATTATCCTTTAATATATTTCTGAATCCAGTTTGCTAATATTTTATTGAGAATTTTTACATCTATATTCATAAGTGATATTAATCTTTAGTTTTCTTTTGCTTTCATTTTATACTTTTGAATTGGCCTCCTAAAATGAGTTGGGAGGTATTTCTTTTTTATCTGCTTTTATTTTTTAAGTATATTTTATTGATTATCTATTACAGTTGTCCCAATTCTTTTATCCCCTTTATCCTCCCTCCATTCTGCACACCCTCACCCTCCAGCATTCCACCCCCCACCCTTAGTCTATGTCCATGGGTTGTATGTAACAGTTCTTTGGCTTCTCTGTTTCCCATGCTACTCTTAACCTCCCTCAGTTTATTTTATGCCTACCAATTATGTTTCTTATTCTTAGTACCTTCCCCCCATTCTTCCCCTCCCCCTCCCCACTGAAAACCCTGCATGTGATCTCTCTCTATTTCTCTTGTTTTGTTCCTGTTCTAGTTGTTTGCTTAGTTTTAGTTTTTGTTTTTTAGGTTCAATTGATAATAGTTATGAGTTTGTTGTCATTTTACTGTTCATAGTTTTGATCTTCTTTTTCTTAGGTAAGTCTCTTTAAGTTTCATATAATAAGGACTTGGTCATGATGAACTCCTTTAACTTGACCTTATCTGAGAAGCACTTTATCTGCCCTTCCACTCTAAATGAGAGCTTTGCTAGATAAAGTAATCATAGATGTAGGTCCTTGCCTTTCATGACTTCAAATATTTCTTTCCAGCCCCTTCTTGCCCATAAAGTTTCTTTTGAGAAATCAGCTGATAGTTTTATGGGCACACCTTTGTAGTTAACTCTCTCCTTTCCTCTTGCTGCTTTTAAGATTCTCTCTTTATATTTAATCTTGGGTAACTTAATTATGACTTACTCTTGTGTGCTCCCCCTTGGGTCCAATTTCTTTGGGACTCTCTGGACTTCCTGGACTTCTTGGAAGTCTATTTCCTTTGCCAGATTAGAGAAGATCTGCTTCAGTATTTGTTCAAATAAGTTTTCAATTTCTTGCTTTTCCTCTTCTCCTTCTGGTACCCCTGTGATTAGGATGTCAGAGTGCTAAAGTTGTCCCATTAGTTCCTAAGCTTCTCCTCATTTTTTTGAATTCTTATTTCTTCATTATGTTCTGGTTGGATATTTATTTTGTCCTTTTGTTCCAAATTGTTGATTTGAGTCCTGGTTTTCTTCTCTTCACTGTTGGTTCTCTGTATATTTTGCTTTATTTCACTTTGGGTAGCCTTCATTTTGTAACCAAGCTCAATCAATTCTGTGAGCATCCTGATCACCAGTGTTTTGAATGCTGCATCAGATAAGTTGTCTATCTCCTCACAGCTCAGCTATTTTTCTGGAGTTTTGAACTGTTCTTTCATTTGGGTTATATTTCTTTATTTCTGTGGACCTGTTACATGGTAAGGGTGTGGAGCATTAGGTATTCTCCAGGGTGGGGCAACCCTCTTTGCTGTGTTTTGGCGCCCTCCTGGGGGAAGGGTCAGAGAGGGAACAATGCTGCTTGCTTGCGCTTCTCTAGCCCCACTTTCCAATGAACTCTCCTGTGAGACTGTTAGTTTCTCCCGTTGTAACCTGTGCAGTATTTTATAATTAGGTTTGGGTCTTTAGTTTCCCTATCAGCCAGCCCCACCTAGCCAGCACGGTCCACTGCCTTGTTAAGTGTCCCTTCTGCCCCGCTGCCCATCTGCCATCTACTTCCCTCCCACCAATCTGAGTGAATGTTTCTTTAACTCTTTGGTTTTTGGAATTCCATGCAGTTTGATTTTCTGGCACTTCTGGTTGTTTATTGTTTTTAAATTGGTTGTTATCCTTTTGGTTGTGCTAGGAAGCAAAGCATTTCTACTTACATCTCCATTGTGGCTGGAACTCTCGAAGGTATTTCTTTGATTCACTTTTGTTTTGAATGAGTTTAAGGAATACTGTTAATTCTTTAAATATTTGATTCAATTCATCAGCTAAGTCAACTGTTTCCAGACTTTTGTTTGTTGAGAAATTGTTGATTACTATTTCAGTATCTCGTTACATGTCTGTTCAGATTTTTATTTCTTCTTGAATCAGTTTAGTGTTTATCTTGCATCTAGCATACTTAAATTGTTGTTATATAACTGTCCATATTATTCTCCTATGATCTTTTTTATACTTTTGTAAGGTTGGTAGTAATCTTAAAAATGATGTTTAGCTACATGTTGAGAAAGGAGAGCACAAGGTACTTGAATAATTAGCTTAATAACTGGGAAGTATAAGCCTGCTTGCTCAGTCAGGGAGCTGCAGCTTCACACCCCAGGGGATTACAGCATTTCTCCACCAAGAGCATTAACACTCCCCCTTTCACCTTCTAATACCAGATTGCCCAGGGGGAGCAAGGGAAAGCAGCCTCGAAATGGCACAGGGAGAGGTGCTTAACCAAGGAGGCCTGTCAGTCTAGCCTGGGGAAAGAAGGGATTGGTTGAAAGATGGGCCCATCTGAGGGTGACAAAAGTTTGAGAAATTGATTGGTGTCTTTGAAAAAGGAGCTACTCTGTCTCACAACCAAGTTAATATAATCCCAGGAAAACAAAGAAGGGCTTCCTCTCTCTCTCTCTCTCTCTCTCTCTCTCTCCTCTCTCTCCCCCCCCCCCCCCTCTCTCTGTCTCTCCAGCTGGTGATGCACTTACCTGTTCCTCTGTGCACTCTCTAGCCTAAAAGCATTTGACCATGTGGGTCTAGCCACTACCAGGCCCACAGCTGATGGTGTAGGATCCAGAAAAACTAAGCTCTCTTGCAACCACTGGACTCTGCCACCACAGGAGCCAGGAACAAGATAAACTATGTGGATGGGGACTGAGACTGCTTAGCAGCTACCTCCAGGCTCCAAAAAACTGTACTATAAATAAAAAACTCTAGAAACTCTTTTTTAATACATAATTCTCCTGATTTATTTTAGCTTTTTCCCATAGTTTCCTGTATCTCTTTGGGCATATTTAAAGTAATTTCTTTAAAGACTTTTATTATTCAGTTCAATATATGTGCTTTCTCAGGCATTGTTTCTGTTACTTCCTTCTGTAAATGAGCCATCCTTTAATGATTACTTGCAAGTTTCATAATTTTTGTTGAAAACTGGAAATTTTGAGCATTCTAATATAGTAACTTTGGGAATAAATAAGACTTTTTCTAATCCTCGGGGTTTATTTTGTTTCTCTAGCTTATTGTTAAGTGACTTTTGAAAAACATATTTATAATTCCTGTACTTTGTTTTTGGTTTGGTCCCTGAAGATTTTGTACTTTTAGTTTTTGTTATAGTACTGTTTTGACAGATTTACTTGAACACCATAAGCAAAAAGGAGAAAATAAAAAACAGGGGGGAGAAAAAAGGAGAAAAGAAGGAGAAAGAGGAAGAGGAGGAGGAAGAAGAAGAAAGAAGAAGAAATAATCTTCTAGTCTTTGCAGATTGATTTTCTGCTAAGACACTTTTTCTGTTGAGCTGCTAACTATGATTTACAAGAGGGCAGCTTAAAATTTTCTCATTTTTTTTCTGAGCAAGCATGTATATCGCTTTGTACATATATGTAACATACATGTTGTGGACAATGGCAGTTATTTCATATTTTCTTAAGGCTGAATAGTATTCCATAATATATATAAATACAACATCTTCTTTAGCCAATCCTCTATTGAAAGACACTTCAGTTGTTTCCATATCTTGGCTACCCTGAATAGTGCTGCAATGAACCTAGGAGTGGATATATCTTTGAAAATATTTTTTTTCATTCTTCAGGTAGATACCCAGAAAAGAGATTGTTGGTTCATATGATAACTCTAGTCTTAATTATTTAAGGAAAGCCACTGTTTTCCATAGTCACTGTACCAGTTTAAATTCCCACCAGCAGTGAATAAAAATTCCTTTTGCGCCACAACCTTTCCAACACCTGTTACTACTGTTCTTGTTAATAGTACAAATTGCAACCAATGTAAGGTGGTAGCTCATTGTAGTTCTGACTTGCATTTCTCTAATAGCTAATGAGGTTGAACATCTTTTCATATATCTATTGAACATTTGTATGTCTTCTTTGGAGAAATGTTCATTCAGGCCCTCTGTCAGTTTTTTAATTGGAATGTTTGCTTGCTTGGTATTGAGTTGTATGAGTTCTTTATATATTTTGGATATTAACACTTTGCCACAGCTTTTGTTTGCAAATACCTTCTTCCACTTGGTTGGTTGCCTTCTTGTTTTATTGGTGGTTTCTTGTTTATTTGCAAAGTTCATAAGTTAAGTACCCATATTTTCTTCTATGTAAATTATTGTTTCAGATAGCATTATATTTAGGTATTTGATCCATTTTGACTTAATGTTTGTGCATGGGGAAAAACTGTAGTCTTGTTTCATTCATTTGTATGTTGCCTTCCAATTTTTCCTGCACCAGTTACTGAAGCCTTTCTCTTCTACATTGCATGTTTTTCAGTTCTTTGTCAAAAAATTATTTGCCCATATACATGTGGTTTAATTTTGGGGTTCTAAATTCTGTTCATTGGTATGTGTGTCTGTTTTTCTGGCAATACCATGTTTTTTTGAGTATCATTGCTCCATAGTATAATTTGAAGTCAGATAGTATAATACTTCTCATTGTATTCTGTTTTTTCAGGATTTCTTTGGCTATTTGGGTCTTTTGTGGTTCCATACAAATCTAGTGATTTTTGTTGTATTTTTTTAAAAATTACATTCAGATTTTGATGGAATTTGCATTCAATCTCTATATTGCTTTGATTTTTCCAGTCCATAACATGTAATATTTTCCAATTCACTGTTTTTTTTTTCAATCTTTTTTAATAATGGTTTGTAGTCTTCAGTATATACATCCTTCACATCTTTTAAGTTTATTCCTAAGTATTTTCTTCTTTTATTTGCAATTGCAAAAGGAATTGTGTTTATTTCTTTTTCCTGAAATTTCTTTGTTAATATGTAGAAAAATAGTGGATTTTTGTACATTGATTTTGCATCCTTTTCTTTTAAAAAAATGTAATAGAGGTCTATTTAGTTGATTTTGGTAACTTTCTCCTTTCTCAGTCTTGTAGACTCAAAAAACAGATTCCTCTTTGTATACACTTTTTCAAAAGAGATTTTAAATAATTTAATCAGATTTTTAAAAGTCTAAGTCAAAGCAAAATGTCTGTTAATTCCTTGTGTTTATGAGATATCCTTCTTGGAAAATACCTATCAAAATATTTCAAAGACATAAGCAACTTATGTTCATTACAACATTATTTACAATAGGAAAGATATGGAAACAGTCCAAGTGTCCATTGGTACATGAGTGAAAAAAATGAGTATGGAATACCTCAATAATAGAATACTATTTAGCCATAAAAAAGAAGAAAAGTTTACCCTTTGTGACAGCATGAGTGGACCCGGAGAACATTGTGCAAAGTGAAGTAAGCCAGTTAAAGAAAGACAAATACCATGTAATTTCACTCATATGTGGAATCCAACAAAAAATTTGACCTAACATGAAAAATAGAGACAGACTCATAGATAGAGAGCAGGCTGGCAGTTTTGAGGGTAGGTTAGGGAGTGAAGGGATTGAGCAAAAAGGAAAAATGACTCATGGACATGGACAACAGTGTGGTGATTGAAGCAGGGGAAGGGAGTATAAGAGGGATAAATGGTAATGGAAAAATACAATAAAATTATATCAAAATATATCAGAGAAAAATGTTCTTCTTCTTACATATTTAAGATTTCTTTTCTTTTAAATATATAAGGATACATAGATTATAACTTCACCCAGCCTACTTTTCGGATGTAACATTAGGATATTACCAGTTGCTCAGGATGATATTTGGACATAAGATGAAGAAAATTATGGAAGAGTGGAAAACTGGGATAAGAGTTGCCCCATAGATTTTGGGGGGTAGGTTTGGGGAAGAGTTCATGCAGCCTCTGTCTTGCTCTGCAGGGTATAAGAAACCCAAGCTAGATGGACACATTTGAACACTTTGGCTGACAGTTTCAGCAGGTCCCAGACATTGAGTATTCTGTATTTACCTCAGACATTTTGATGAAGCATTCGTATGATTCCAGACCCCATCATTCAAATTCTTCCAGCTAAGTCATGACAAGAGGCAAACTATGTCTACTGTCTGAATTCCTGATCAAAAGAACCAGTGAGAATCATAAAATGATGGTTACTAGGTGCCACTGAATTTGGGTGACTTGTTATTCAGCAAGAGATAACTGAAGTCGTAGGATAGAAATAAGAGCATTACCTCATAGAGTTCTAAGAATTAACTCAGGAAATGAATATAAAGGATCTGGCATAGTTTCTAACAAATAACAATATTCAACAATATTAGGCCTTCATCTATTATGTCCAGGGATTTTGCTCAAATTAATCTTACATGAATTGCTTAGGTTTATGTTCATTTATCAAATAAGAAACTCAAGTGTTACCATCACCTATTCTCATCCATGCCTCCACCAAATGGCTAGCATGCTGTGACTCTGGATTTAATGAAATAGGCTTAATATCTTAAACATCTCACACCTACATAAAAGTAATTGTCATATAAACATCTCTGGCACATTTTTATATTAGCAGGTTGATCATGTTGAAAATGAAAAACAAAATAAAAAATTGGAAGACATTTTTAGAGAATAGACATCCATCACAGATTTATATTGAATAGTTATATTTTGATTTTAAGAGAAATGCTAACCACTTCTGGAAAATACCAGTGTTCTCACATTTTATACTTTCTTTCAAAGGGAAAAACTGTGATGATAACTTTATATTTTATAACTACTTAACTTTCTCTCAGAATAATTTCAGGATAAGAGGTCTGCCAGAATATTTTTCTGGCAGCCCTTAATCATATACTTTACTCTTCAGTAAAGAATAATATATTTTTATAAGGTCTGAACTTTTTACATTCCTGTTACTATTTAATGTGAACATAAGAACTGAGATACAGATGACTTTGAAATATATAGTTTTGTTAAAGTTCTCTTGGATATTTTCAGTGAAAGAAGCCCTCAAATACATAGGAAAATCAGTAACTGAGTCAAAACTATTCACTGGGTGTCTATGGTACACACACCTCTAATAAACAGGGCCATGAAAGACAAAAGATAGACTATTAACATATATCCATCTACTATTCATTGAACATTTTGTAGGTGCATTTTTGTAGGTGCATTATGTGTGGTACAGTAGAAGGAAATAAAATAAATTCCATGTATACTTATGCTTTTTATAAACTTTTAATCTCATTGTGGAGAAAGGACAGATGAAGTAGTTAACATAAATTTAAATGCAGCATAGAAATAATAGATAAAATTTATATGAGCTACTGCAGGCAGGATATTAATGGTTTTGGAAGAAATGAGCTCACACAGTGAAAAGAGTAACCACATAGATTTCGTGGGAAAGGTTAGACAGGATCTATCTGTATTTTATATTATAATCTTGAGGAGCTGAATGCTAGATATTGTTGAAAAAATATATGTGGAGATAATCATTATTCTGTGCATTAACAAATTGCACTTACATAAAAGTGTCTTACTTAAGAGAAAGTTGTTGCCATCTTCTATATCACTAAAATATCCTAATATTAACACATACCTTACAATTTTATTTTTTTACTGTATTTTTTCATTACTATTTATCCCCTTTATACCCTCTTCCACCTCCACCAACCACCTCCCTGGCCCTACCCGGCCCCCACTCTCAAACCCTGAAATCGCCACATTGTTGTCAATGTCCATGAGTCCTTTTTCTTTTTTGCTACATCCTTCTACCCCCATACCACAACACCTCAAAGCTGTCGGGCTGCTCTCTCTGAGTCTGTCTCTATTTTGCTTGTTAGTTCAGTTTGTTCATTAGATTTCATATAGTATTATCTTTCTCTAACTGGCTTATTTCACATCCATGCTGTTGCAAAGGGTAAATTTTTCTTTTTCATTTATGGCCCAGTAGTACCCCATTGTGTAAATGTTCCATAGTTGTTTTATCTACTTATCTAATGATGGAAACAGCACTTGGGCTGCTTCCAAATTTTGCCTACTGTAAATAAGGCTGCAATGAACATAGGGGTGCTTATATTCTTTTGAATCACTGTTTTGGGTTTCTTTGGATAAATTCCCAGAAGTGGAATCACTGGGTCATGAGGCAGTTCCATTTTTAATTTTTTGATGTATCTCCATATTGCTCCCCATGATGGCTGCACCAATCTGCATTCCCACAAACAGTGCAAATGGTCCCCCTTTCTCCACATCCTCACCTGTACTTGTTTGTTGATTTATTGATGATAGCCTTTCTGACCAGTGTGACATGATATCTCATCATGGTTTAATTTGCATTTCTCTGATGAATAGTTGAGCACCTTTTCAGATGTTTATTCTCCATGTGTATGTCATCACTGGAGAAGTGTCTATTCAGTTTCTTTGCCAATTTTTAATTGGATTATTTGTTTTTAGTGTTAAGTTTTATAAGTTCTTTATAAGTTTTGGATATTAACCCTTTACCAGATGTATCAGCAAATATATTCTCCCATTCTGTAGGTTGTCTTTTTATTTTGCTGATGGTTTCCTTTGCTGTGAAAAAATATTTTGTTTGATGTAGCCCCCTTTGTTTATTTTTTCTTTTGTTTCTGTTGCCTAATAAGATATATATATATATATATATATATATATATATAAATTGCTACAAGCAATGTTCAAGATTTTACTACCTATGTATTCTTATAATATTTTTATGGTTTCAGGTCTAACATTTAGGTCTTTAATTTATTTTGAATTTATTGTGTGTGGCACGGGAAGATGGTCAAATTTCTTTTTTCGTTTTTTGCATGTGTATGTCTAATTTTCCTGACACTATTTATTGAATAAACTACTTCTAGCCCACTCTAAGTTTTTTCCTCTTTTGTCAAATATTAATTTATTATAAAGGTGGGGGTTTATTTCTGGTCTCTCTATGCTGTTCCATTGATCTATGTGTCTGTTTTTATGCCAGTACCATGCTGGTTTGATTACTATGGCCTTATAGTATAGTTTGATATTAGGTAGTGTGATTCCTACAACTCTCTTTTTCAGGATCATGGTTGCTATGTGGGGCATTTGTATTTCCATATAAATTTTTGAAATATTTATTCTGGTTCTGTGAATTATGTTATTGTTATCTTGATAGGAATTGTGTTAAATCTATAGATTGCTTTGGGTAGTATGGATATTTTAATAATACTAATTCTTCCTATCCATGAGTATGGTATATGTTTCTACTCATTTGTAGCTTCTTCAATCTCTTTCTTCAGTGTCTTATAATTTTCCAAGTACAGTTTTTTTACATCCTTGGCTAGATTTATTCCTATGTATTTTATTCTTTCTGAGGCAATTGTGAGTAACATTGTTCTCTGAAACTTCCTTTATAATAATGAATCATTATATAAATTATAAGGTATATAATAATATAACTGATTTCTGGATATTCATTTTGTATCCTGATACTTTACTGAGTTAATTTATCATTGCTAGTAGTTTCTTGGTGGAATCCTTGGGGTTCTCTTTGTAAAGTATCATGTAATCTGCAAATAAAGACAGTTTTGCTACTTCCTTTCCAATTTAGATACCTTTTATTTCTTCCTTTCTGATTGCTGTGGCTAAGTCCTCCAGTACTATGTTCAATAGGAGAGGTGAAAGCAGACATCCCTGTCATGTTTCCAATCTTAAGGGGAACACCTGTAGTTATTGCTTACTGAGTATGATGCTGGCAGTGGGTTTGTCATATACGGCTTTTATTATGCTTTGGTATATTCCTTCTATTTACATTTTGCTGAGCATTTTTATCATAAATGCAAGTTGGATTTTTATCAAATGCTTTTTCTGCATCAATTGATATCATCATGTAGTTTTTATCTTTCATTTTGTTTATGTGGTGAATCACATTTATTGACTTGCAAATATTGTATCAAGGTTGCATTACTGGAATATACCACTTGATTATGGTGTATGACCTTTCTCAGGTATTGATGGATTCAATTTGCTAATATTCTGTTGAGTATTTTAGTGTCTATGTTCATCAAGGTTATTGGCTTATAATTTTCTTTTTTGTAGGATCTTTATCTGGTTTTGGAATTAGGATATTGCTGGTCTTGGAGCCTGGGAGTCTCCCCTTCTCTTGAATTTTTGTAATTATTTAAGAAGGAAAGGTCTTAATTTGTCTCATAATGTTTGCTAAAATTTGCCTGTGAAGGCATCCTGTCCAGGACTAGGATGTTTGTTGGGAGCTTTTTGATTACTGCTTCAATTTTACATGTTATAATCTGTCTATTCAGATTCTCTTCCTGATTTAGTTCTGAAAGATTGTATATTTTTAGAAATTTATGCCTTTCATACAGGTTGTCCAATTTGTTGGCACCTACTTGTTCATAATATTTTCTTACAATTTTCTGTATTTCTTAGATGTCAGTGTTTTTTTCCCTCCTCTTTCATTTCTTATTTTATTTATTTGGGTACTCTCTCTTGCTTTCTTGATGAGCCTGCTTAAAGGTTTGTCAATCTTGTTTATCTTTGCAAAGAACCAGCTTTTGGATTAATTGATCTTTTGTTTTGTGTGTGTGTGTGTGTGTGTGTGTGTGTGTGTGTGTTTTAAGACTCTATTTCATTTATTTATGCTCTGATTCTTATTATTTTCTTTCTTCTACTCACTTTGGGCTTTGTTTGTTGTCCTTTTTCAACTTCTTTTAACTGTAAAGTTAGATTGTTTATTTGAGTTCTTTACTTTTTCTTGAGATTGGCCCGTAATGTTATGAATTTCTCTCTTATAACTGCTTAAGCTGTGTCCCATAGATTTGGGTGGTTGTGTTCTCATTTGCATTTATTTCAAGGTATTTTTTTATTTCTTCCTTGATTTCATTATTAATCCATTCATGTTTAATTTAGCTTCCAAGTGTTTGTGTATTTTTTAGTTTTCTTTTTGCAATTGATTTCTAGTTTCATATCATTATAGTCAGAAAAGATGCTTGATATGATTTCAGTCTTTTAAAATTTAAATAGCTTGCTGCTGTACTTCTCAGCCACCTGGCTTAAGCTTCACAGAGTGGCCTGTAAAGGATTCCTGTGGGCAGGGCTATTGTTTTCCCCCACACTGCTGCCCTATGGAGAGGAGTGCTCTGCATGAGAAAGAGGGTTCCTTCCATATGAGGAATGACTCAGCACAGGGGTCTTGAAGGCTGTCACTTCAGTCCCCTACCAGAGCCACCAACCCCTGACTCTCCTCACATCGCTCTAGTCTGCTCTGACTTTGCTCTGCTGGAGCCTAGGGTAAGTGGTTGCACACAAAATTTTGTGTGTTGGCTCTTTAAGAGATTCTCTGCATCTCTAGCTGTCTTTCCCTTGTGGACAGAAACCCTGCTGTTTTTCACAGCTATATGTTATCTGGGTTCTTATCCTAGTTCTGGTACTCTAAGTCAGGGAGCCCAACAAGGGGTTTAGACACCACACTTCTCAGGGGGAACCCCACTCCTCTGTTGAAATATCCCTTTGGAATTTCAGCTGCCACCTATGGGAGCCCATGCAGCCCTATCATGCCTTCACACTCCCTACCAGTTTGCTGTGGTGATGCGAATTTTTTCTGTAAGTCTTTGGTTATAAGGCTTCTCTCCTGCTAGTGTTCAGCTGGTTATTCAGAATGGTTTTTCTATAATTTAGTTGTAATTCCAGTTTGGTCCTGGGAAGAGTTTACTGTGGCTTCCACCTACTCCTCTGCCATCTTGCATTTTCCTAGAATTTTATTTTATTAAAATCATCAATTTATGTATTTTTTAATCTTAATATGTTTTAATTTATCCATTTGTAGGCAGAGGGGAAGGGAGGGAGAGAAACATCAATGTGTGGTTTTCTCTCAAGAGCCCCCACTGGTGTCCTGGCCTACAACCCAGGCATGTGCCTTGACTGGGAATCGAATCAGTGACCCTACAGTTCAAGATCTGGCACTTAATCCACTGAGCCACACTAGGTAGGGCTATTTATGTATTTTTAATTAGATCATGGATCTTTGGAAAGCAAGGACCATATCTGATTCATGTTAGTGTATCTATTGCTTTCCATAAAATTTAGTAATTTATGAATGAAAAATTAAATGAATCTCAAATCATTGAGTAAATCACCAAAAAGCATCCTGTTAGTAAAAGGCAGTACTAAGACTTAATTAAACTAAGAGAACTTTGGACGCTAAAATCCAAACATTTCACAAAAATGTGAAATATTTTGTGAAAATGTGATATTTTCACAAAAATGTTCTGCTACTAAACAGCCATATACTTAAAATAAATATAGAGATAATTGAGATTCTTTCATCTAGGCCTGGTACCTTTAGACCACGTGACTGACTTGAATGATTGCCTTAGTAGAAAGCCATGAATAATTGAAATTAAGCTGTACACGAATGGACAAAAAATAAATATCACAAGTATTTTGTCCCTTGAGAAAGAGTATGACCACAAAGAATGATAGAAACTATAGAAGATAAAGCCTGTCATTCATTTTGAGTTGCAGATGAAGAGGATCAATACAGGAAAGGCAATTATGTGAAACATCTCCTTCATTGAATCAGCCATATAATGGTGCCTATGTTCAGAGACATTTGTGGCCCTGAGCAAATTTTTTTATAAAGAAGAAAATATCAGAGATTTTATCATTGGTGGTAATTTTTTCCTCTCTCAGACCAGTGGGAAAATAACCATTAGACTCTGGCTTCTACTGTGTGGGTAATATCTTCAAATGATCCTCCTCTTTTTTCAGGCTCATGTGGGGGCTGTTGTATGCTGCTTCTGGAGGCCAAACAATTAACAACTTGAAACCAAGCCAGAGGGGGTCACTCAGTTTGTGCTGCATGCTTAGAAATGAGAAAAAACATGTATAGTAAAAGGACAGCAAACTCACAATTATTAACAACCACACCTAAAGCAAAACCAAAAGAAACTAAGCAAACAACTAAAACAGGAACAGAACCACAGAAATGGAGATCACATGGAGGGTTAGCAACAGAGGGGAGTGGGAGAAGGAGAGAGGGGGAAAAGGTACAGTGAATAAGTAGCATAGAATGTAGGTTGAAAATAGATAGGGGGAGGGTAAGAATAGTATGGGAAATGTAGAAGCTAAAGAAATGATAAGTATGACACTTGGACATGACTAAAGGGGGGGTTATGGGTGGGAGGGGGTGTACAGGGTGGAGGGGAGTGAAGGGGGAAATGGGACAACTGTAATAGCATAATCAATAAAATATATTTTAAAAAGAAATACTTATTTCTAAGGTACTGTAGTAGAACAATTGTAAATTTAGGCACAAGGCAGACACAGAACAAAAGTACATCAAAACCTCCTACTGTCCACTGAACCACTTTTTAAAAAGGAAACAGATACAAAATTTTAAAAAGAATGTGAATAATCATCATTCAGGATTATTTCTGGATCTGCCAGAGAAGTCAGGGGGCATAGATGGTACTGGATTCTTATTTCATACACCAGTTTTCCCCAAACCACAAGTTGCTTGTCAGTTCACTTGCATAGGTTGTTCAATAATTTGTGGGAGGTAGTTTGAACTGAAAGATCTGTTACTTATGAATTTGAAAAGACCTGATTTGTTGACATATCCTCTTGGTAGAAAAATAAAATAGTTAGGCATTGAGAGTTCAAAAGTTGAGAAAAGTTTGCCTTCTTCTGAAAACCTGCCTTCATGTCTGTGTAACCGAGCTTGGGGGTATATAAGCCCACAACCTATTTCTTAATTAATCACAAGTTGTGGTTTGAATACTTAGTAACTATCATCAGAGAGTTGCAGTTTGTTAATCTTCATTCCATGTAGTCAGACTTTAAGTTAAATTGTCATTGAGTTAAAACACATGGCACATTTCAATATAAAATGACACCTGGATATAACTATTCTTAAATATGGAATTTTTTTATTAGCTTCCTTGACTTCTGCTATAGGAAACATAAGAGAATTCACAGGTAAATTTTATTAAAAGGGCCATAGAATGTATGCTTTCAGAATATAGAAAAATCTAATTTTTTTTAACTCAACACACTTTTATTGAGCACAGACACAGTGCCGGGCAGTGATCCAAACTCTGGGGATAGAACTGTGAGCAAAAGAGGCTCTCCGCCCTCATTGAGTTTGCCTACCAGCAAGGGAGGAGAAAGACAAAAAAAATGTGTTAACAAATAGTTGAATCAAATTATTTCAGTTGTTTTTCAATTGAATGAAGAAAAATTTTTAAAAAAGATTAGTGGAATTCACCAGAGTAAGGAAGAGTGGTGACTTCCAACTTTGATTCAATAAGGCTACTGAAGACTGATCATTTTGCCTTTATTCCCATATCTTCTATCCCCTGAAACTTTTCCTGAGCTAGGTAAATCACCCTGCCTCACATTTTCTGTCCAAGTTTCATAGACTTTGCCCTATCCTGAATTTCAATATTCCCAATCATTAAATATATACCACTTATTTACAGTTATTTGTCTACATATTTTTACTGTCAAAAACTATGTCTTTAAAAGTAGGGATCAGCTACACCTGATTCAACTTTGTATTCTATCAGTCCAAAACAGCTAGTAAAAATATGTAATACTTTCAAATGTTTAAAGAATGGATGAATGATAAAATGAGGTATTAGCCAGCCATTCTATTTTATGCACAACTCCATTACTTAGTATATTATTCCTGTACTTACACTTAAAGCTTTCTCTCTACATCTTTCCTCTGAGCCTAGTATTGCTTTCTCAGAAACCCATAAGGAATCTTTCTAAAGATGTGAACTTACCTTTCGTTCATATCCTCTCATGTCCAATTACATGTAATACATTTAGGCTAAAGAGCCTCTATGGCTTTTCTCTAATTATAATATTTTAAGTTGTACTGTTCTTGCCAACATATTCAGAATTAATTCTAGCTTTTTAGTGCTCTTTTCAAAGAAAAGGTCTAAAATAATTTTATATATCTACTATGTTCTGAGTATTCAAAAGTCTAGTGCTACAATTATCTCTCATAGTAAGTAATAGCGGGTATTTTAAATGCCAAGTTCAGGGACTTGACAATAAAATTTAAACACCAAAATTAAAAAAGTCAATACACAGATGTGATACACCTTGGAACTATAATTAATTAATTGATTGATTGACTGATTGACTGATTTACAAAACACTCAATTTCCCTCCCCTATGCTAGGCCCAGACCCTCTGTCGTCTGCCACTCTTTCTCCAGAAACTACCCCAACTGACACCTATGACTACAGGAGTCTTCTTTATTACAAACTGATGGAAGAGGAGAAACAACATGCTTATTTCATGGGTTAGTCAGCTTGAATTTTGGATGCAACTCAGAGCTGCACCTCAGTTACTTTGAGGACTCACTCAGGGGTTATGGAAAGACAATAGGAAGGGGAAATTAGAAGAAATTTAGTCTGTATATCTGATATGCTACTTTCTAAGTAAAAGGAAGGAGCCTGAGGTGTTTTACTTTTGTGTGTGTTTATATAATATATATACACACATATATACATATATGCCTACACACATACACACACATACACACATATTTATACATTCAAGATTACAGATGATGGTGAATGCCTTAGCTGGTTAAGTCATGGGCCTGTAAGAAGGAAAGGAGGAAGCTTGAACAATCAAGGTTAAAGAATTTTGGAGAAGAAGCATATAATTGGATGAACCTATGGGAATTTACTATGAATAAAAATCACATCTTAACACATTCCAAAGAATATCACCTACAACTGAAGAGCTAAAAACCAAGCAAATGACACAACTTTGCCAGTTGGTGTCAGCCAGCCTCTGTCATTACCACTCCACTGCTGGAAAATGGATGTGTGAAGAAAGGAACATAAAGACAGAAATAAAAGCCTGCACAGGCCCAACAGCAAGAGCTTCTATTCATTGAGGCTAATATCGCTACTGCTGTGGACAGTTGTTTAATCCACCAGCACCAGAGACCTCCCAAAGACACCAACCAGCCATCTGGAATCAAATTGATCACGTTTGATTTCTTCTACACTTGAAGAGCTAATGATTTATCTTGACCAATTGACACATACTCCAAATACAAGATTTTCTTTTTTACTAGAATATTCTTTGCTAGCACCAATATCTAAAGGCTAACAGATATTTGATCCATTAACACAGGATTCTGAACTATATTGCATCAAATCAAGGGACTTACTATGCAAGAGGGAGTTGTGACATAGGTTCAAGCCCATGGAGTCTACTGGTTTTACAACATATTACATTATTCAAAAGGTGCCAGCTTGACAGATTCAAGGTATAGCTTGAGTTATGGCTGACAACTCAACTTAGAGATGATTAATTTGTGTAGATGTGTTTCCAACCTCCAGTTCTCAGCATATAACCTAGACTAAAACAATAGACCATCCTTATCCAGTTTCATTTTCTGTGATTTTATTTATCTGTGGTCCACTGTGGTCTGAAGATATTAAATAGAAAATTCCAGAAATAATCTATAAGTTTTAAATTGTACATTGTTCTGAATACTGTGATAAAATCTTATGCCATTTAGTTTTATCCAACTCATGACATGACTTATCCTTTTTCCCACATCTCTATGCTGTATATACTACCTACCCATATGCCCTCTCAGTTATCAGATCAACTGTCCTGGTGTCATAGTATTTGTGTTCAAGCAACCCTTATTTTATTTGAAAATGCCCTGAAGCACAAGAGTAGTGATGTTGGTAATTTGGATATGCCAAAGAGAAGCTATAAAGTGTTTCATGGTGAAAGTTTTCAACTTAGAAGGGAAAGAAAAAAATGAATTGAGGTTGCTAAGATCTATGGTAAGAATGAATTTTTTATCTTTGATATTGCCTAATTTATAAATCAAACTTTATTATAGGTATCTCTATCCATATCTATAAAATGTAGTATGTATATCTACATTGAGATGTGTGTGTGTGTGTGTGTGTATACACACACACATATATACCTATACCTCTGTCTATCTTGCTATCTATCTTCTATCATCTATGTATAATCTATGATTTGGTACTTTATGCAGTTTCAGGCATTCACTGGCTGTCTTGGAATGTATGCTCCATGGATAAGGGGAAATTAATCATAAGATACTGTGTCTTTGATAGGCAAAATAGATGGGACAGGGGACCAAAAAGTAAAAATAGGAGTATTTCTGTATAGCATCACTTTCCATGACCCTCTTGGAAATTTATGCATATTTTTCCCACAATTCTGTTTTTTTTACTGTTGAGATCCTAATTTCCAAAAGGAAATTTCTTCCAACTGAGTAATCCCATTAAAGTTTAAGCCATAGCTTCTATTCCATCACTTTTTGCTCTTCATGCCAAGAGACAAGGAAAGGAAAGGAAGAGTCACACTCTGACAGGTATAATTAACCCTGATCATGAACAGGAAGTGGTGTATCAGTAGTATCTGATGGATGCAGGGAAAAAAATCATTTGGCACTCAGGTGATTCACTTTGTTATATTGCAATGGTGAGTAAACAAACTTAGCAGTCAGCACCTGAGGAAGCCATTGTGACCAGGGTCTTAGACTCCTAATATAGATGAGAATCTGGATCTCCTCATTAAAGTTTCTAGCTGAGGGTGAGAGTAATAAGTATTTGATAACAAAGAAAAAATAATGAGTATTAGCCAAGAACTAGGAAGTTCTGGAATCGTACTCCTCCCCTTCAGACAAAATAGTACATAAAAATATATTGCAGTGAGAAGGGCCTACATTTATTCACTAACCTTTCTTATAAAACTAAGGAGCGGCTTGTGGAAAGCTCAATTTATAGGTGGTTGGTCATAAGTACAGATGACTTCCTGGGACCTGTGTTGGCATCTGAAGTGAAGAATGGAGACAGTGTTGTGCGACTAAGCCTTTAACTTGTGGAATGTAATGCTAACCCCAGGTAGATAGAGTCAGGGTTGAATTGAACTATAAGACACCAAGCTTGTGTAGCAAGAATTGCTTGGTGTGTTGGAAACCCACATATCAAGTGTAGTGTGAGAGTAAAGGAAATGCACACAGGAGGGGTATGTTTTTCTATGCAATGCCACATAACTAAATAATTTGATCAAACTCAAACCAGTCCCCTAAAAAGAACAACATAATCCTCTAGACTATAGGTTACTATTTGCTATCTGCTATAGGGGCCCGTTCTGCGTGGCAGTGGGAAATGCAGCCCAGCTCCCACTCGGAAAAGCCAGTGGGAAGCAAGGTCCAGCACACAGGACCCACGTCCATGGATAGGTTCTCCCACAGGGAATCAGGCCTGCAGTGTACCTAGACTGCTTTGAGGCTTGCTTTTGCTAAAACTTCCTCACCCTGAATTGAGGCAGCAAATGTTTACTATATATCTTTAAAGTAACTTCCTAAAATCTATGCTAAACCTTCCAAGGACCAGTGTAACCAATTCAACCACTTTCCCTTTGCATTTGCAAATATTCTTCTTTGATGTAATTAGCAACATCCTCTCCTTTGTTTTCTGTAAAAGGTAACCACCTAAAGCAAAAATGTGCATAGTAAACGAGGACCATCCTTGATGTAATGTTCCTAGAAAAGCAATAAAAGCTCGTTCAGGCAGGGGTCAGGGCCCTCTCTCTTCCCTTCCCTTCCCTTCCCTTCCCTTCCCTTCCCTTCCCTTCTCTCTCTCTCTCTCTCTCTCTCGGAGAGTAGCCATGCCATCCCGTTTTCTCCACAGGTCTTCTGTAGTCCATGTGAATTTGTTTGTTACAACCACAACACACGGACCCCATGAGCTGGGGTCCACATCAAACTGCTATTTGTTTTTTTGGTGTGTGTGTGTGTGTGTGTGTTGTATATTACTGTTTGTTTCATCACTCTCTTCTTTAGTCAAAGATAACAGTGTCTTCTTATCAAGGAGTGAGAAATAATGCATTTCTGCCCCTCTAGCCTACTGCATTCTGCTCCTGCTGCTCTGATTGCCCAGCCTCACCAGACCATAAATGGCTAACTAGAACTAACTACTTCTCTATTATATGAACTACAAAGAAACTATTGAAAATATGTTCCTGGGTTAATGAAGAAATCTAGGCGAGAATGTAAACTAAGGCAAAACTCAATTATTAAATCTCATCTTTTCAGAACTTTTTATTTATGTATTTACTTATTTAAGATTTTATTTATTTTTAGAGAGAGAGAGGAAGGGTGGAGAAAGAGAGAGTGAGAAACATCAGTATGAAAGAGAAACATTGATCGGTTGCCTCTTGCAGTTGCTCTGACTGGGAACTGGACCTGTGCAGCCTAGGCATGTGCCTTGACTGGGAATTGAACTGGCAACCCTTCACTTTGCTGGACAGTGCCCAACCAGCTGAGCCACACTGGTCAGAGCCCACTCTTTTGAACTTTAAATGTTTCATGAAAGCATTAAATCAACTAACCAAACTCAATTTGTTTGAATTCATTTTGAATGCCTTATTGGGAATTCATTCCCTTGAATATATATTGTTATATATAAAGGAAAAAAAGGGTAGGGTTGCTACACAGAAGAGGGGGGAAACTCATCATCTAAACTTCTTATGTGCAAAGCTTTCTAAGTACTATCAAGTCTGAAAATAGTGGAAATTAAATTTCTGTCTCAATCAGTGAAGGTAAGACTACTTTTTGTCTTCCTTAAAAATTTTATATGAAGATAGAAGCAATGTAAGAAACTTCAAACATTTTTACCCTGGTACAAAGCACTTTTGAATATGCTAAGCATATATAGATTAATAAAAGAATAAACATTTGGTTTCTATATTATTACTTTTATGAATGATATGTTCTATATTCATTAGCTTGACACTGATAAGTTTTGCTGTCACAAATTATAGAAGTATAGAAGGGAGTTCTCAGTAGTCTTTGATTTCTGCAGATATGTTCTTAAGTACAGATTTTAGCATACTTATACTGGATGTTCTCAATAATACCTTATACTGGATGTTCTCAATAATATTATTTAGATATCATAGGGGATTTTCAGTTTGTGCATTGCCCTGTTACCATATTTATGTTTCTTGGGGTGTCCCAGATGGAGCCTGCCAGTTTTAGACAAGTTGCTGGCTACATGGACATACATACACATGCTTTCACAACACCTGGCAACTTTGTCTTGTTTTCAGAAGAACCAGGTGTTTGAAATAATCATCTTTCTCTTCAAAATACATTTTTACATGAAGAGAACTATGGCTGATCTAATTTTATAAAGACAAATGGTGAAACGTTGGAAAGTAGTTGATGGTGCCAACATTAACTAGTGCTTCATGCAACTGACTTAACCTGTGAAATATGTATATTCATCTTCAAATTGGATGTGTTAGTACATATCTAACAAGGTTGTTGGAAGAAATGAGGTGTCCATAATGATTCATGAAAAAATAAATGGAAACTATTAAATTATTATGTAGTGTCCATTAGAGGTCCCTCAATGATAAGTACTTGCAGACAATAAATTTAATGCCAAACCTCAGTATGAAAATGGAATAGCAACCAAAACCTTACCAAAGAAAGAAACAAAATATTTCTAAATTGAATGCTTCCAAGGAAAATAACATTTCTTTGTTTGCTTATTTACATGGAAGATTAAGAATTTTCATTAACATGCTCATTTATTCATTCATTCAACACAAATTTTATTTGCTAGAAAGAGGGAATAACATGAATCTAGGCATAAGATTTTTAAGTATATTTTATTGATTATGCTATTACAGTTGTCCATTTTTTCTCCTATTCATTCTCCTCCGTCCTGCACCACACGTACCACCAGTATTTCTTCCCCTCTTAGTTCATGTTCATGGATGACACATATAAGTTCCTTGGCTTCTCCATTTCCTATACTATTCTTAACTTACCCCTATTTTGTACCTACCATTTATGCTTCTTATTCCCTGTACCTTTTCTCCCTTCTCCCCACTTACCTGTTCCTGCTGATAACCCTCCATGTGATCTCCATTTCTGTGATTCTGTTCCTGTTCTAGTTGTTTGCTTCATTTGTTTTTGTTTTTGTTTAGGTTCAGTTGTTGATAACTGTGAGTTTGTTGTCATTTTACTGTTCATAGCTTTGATCATATTTTGTTTTATTAGATAAGCCCCTTTAACATTTCATATAATAAGGGTTTGGTGATGATGAACTCCTTTAACTTGATCTTATCTGGGAAGCACTTTATCTGCCCTTCCATTCTGAATGATAGCTTTGCTGGATAGAGTAATCTAAGATTTAAGAACAGCAAAATTTAATGTCTGAGGGGAGGGCACAAATACTTTAAAGAGGACAAAAAAAAAACAAGAAAAGTGCTTCTTATGGAAGGACGTGAGGGACTAATTTAGAAAGAGTTTGGGTAATCGTGTCTAATGTGCTGAGGGATGGGCAGTCAGGTGATGTCTGAAATGTATTGTGTATACATAATGACTGAAAAAGGAGCAATCTGGGGGAGAAAAAGCCTCTATTAGAGTATATTTAGGTGTGAATGTTCATTAGAGATATGTTAAAAGACATGAACAGCATCTTAACATTTTTTTAAGATTTTATTTATTTATTTTTTAGAGAGGGAAGGGAGGGAGATAGAGAGAGAGAGGGAAACATTAATGTGCAGTTGCTGGGGGTTATGGCCTGCAACCGAGGCAGGTACCCTGGCTGGGAATCGAACCTGCAACACTTTGGTTTGCAGCCTGTGCTCAATCCACTGAGCTATGCCAACCAGGGCTACATTTTTTATTTTAAAAATATATTTTGGCTAAGAAAGTATAACAAGAGATGGGAAAGAAGCACAAAATTAAAGACCAACTGAACTTGTAATTGAGAGGGAAACGTCAGCCCAGTATGAATGCATTTGATTAATGACAAGAATATTCTGGGACTTTTTGGGTTGCAGTAGGAGAGATGATGGAGGGAGAGAGTAGGGGTCAGAGATAGTGTGGTACAACCTGAAACTATAAGTAACATTCGGATTTTCATGTGAATGTATTGTGTTTGACACTTTATCTGGAAACTTTCTTATTGTTACCATGCATTTATACCACAAGCTTTTAAAAATATCTTCATTGTATAGAGAGGAAACCATGACAGTTTTCCTTAAATCACACACCTGCAAAGTGGAGTAGCCAGAGTTTGACTCTTGGCAGACTGGCTACAGTATAAACATTACGACAACAAGGCAGGAGGAATATAAAGGCACCAGCATGAAGTCAAGTAACAGGAGTCTTAAGGTACAAGGTTGTTTTTTGTTTGTTTATGAGAAGTGAGTACATGGTAATTCCTTCGAAGGGTTAGAAGTATTACTAGGTATCAAGTTGTATGTAAACTTCATCTCTTTGAAGCTACCTGGCAACCAAACAACCAAACCAGCCTCACACTGGGGATTTCAGGGGAAACAGCAGGAAGGCAGCAGGAGGGATTCTATTCCTGGCTTCCTTTCCTCTTCCTTGTTTCTAAATATTTCAGAACTCCTATTATTAAAAAATAATTGCTCTCAATTGTAAAGGCTTGAACAAAATTCTCCAAAGAAAATACACAATGACCACCAAGCACATGAAAAATTCTCAGCATCATTAGTCATTAGAGAACCAAATTAAAACCACAATGATGTAGCCCTTAATACCTAGTGAGATGGTTATAATTATTTTTAAGAAGGAAAAAAGGGAATAATGAAATGGAAAGTAAGGCTGACAAATATATGGAGAAATTCATTGGAATCCTACTGCACTGATGGTGGGAACGTAAAATGGCTTAGTTGTTGAAAACAACTTGGCAGTTTCCCAAATGTTAAAAACATAATTACTATATAACCCAGAAATTAGACTCTTAAGTACATATGCCAAAGGATTTAAAACTGGTTCTTAAGAATACATGTACACACATGTTCACAGCAACACTATACACAAGTGGTACAAAGCAGAAACAGTAGATGAGTGGATAAATAAATTGTGGTATGTACTTGTAATGGAATATTATTCAACCACGAAAACAAATGTGATATTGATACATACTATACAATATGGGCAACCCTCATAAACATCATGCTAAGTATACAAAGTCAGACATAAAAGGTCACACATTGTTCGATTCCATTTATATGAAATATTCAGGTTCAGGAAATCCAAGACAGAATGCAGATTGGTGGTTGCCAGAGGCTGGGGGAAAGGGAGAATGCAGCTATTTAATGGAAATGGGTTTCCTTTATGGTGATGAAAACTTCTGGAACAAGACAGAGGTGGTGATTATATCATTACATTATGAATACACTGAATACTTGTGCTTTTAATATCATGCCTTTAACGATGTGAAAATGATTAATTTTATGTTGTGTGATATCACCTCAATAAAAATAAATTGATTACTTTGGATTTGAGATCTCCTTTTCAAACATGAAAATTGGGCAAGCACAATATCAGATATCAGCCATTTACAATGGTTTACCTCTCACTGCTCTTGTTACCAGATGAAGTATGTTTCACTACCTCTTACAGGAGTTTTAACATGGAGGAGAATAGGTGATTTTTTTTTTTTGGTGTAAAGCCTAAGGAACAAATCATTGAAGGAACTGTAGATCATCTGAATAGCACTTGCACATGAGGATATTTGGAGTAGTAGAAGTTAGGGAAAGGATATTTGTGGTTACAAACAAAAAGAAAGAACAGTATAGAATTCAAATTTCTCTGTAATACTAGTAAACTTCTCATTGTGAGTCAATGAAATTGTTCATTTACATATGATCTTTCTTTGTTAATGAGTTTTCTTGTAACGCAGGAGCTCCAAGCCTAGGGGTTGCTTAAGTGTTCATGACATTCCGAAAAAGTTACCTGGAGGACCACCAGATGTGGACATACCATTTATTATTCACATTACAGGGGAGTGCACTGATGGTGGTAGATCAGTGGAAAGAGGGACCACACTAGCCCCCCGCCTAGGTGCTATTTACCTAGTAGGAAGGGAGCAGTGGCAGAGGGGAGAGATCCGAAGAAGCATGTAAAAACACTACAGGTTCTGGTAAATATAGGAGCCTTGGAACACAGGAACCTTGAGGCAAAGGGGTCTTGCAAGACTGTTTTTCTTATTCCTTATGGCTACTGGGTTGGGAGCCCTCTGTTCTCTGATGTGGAGGGGCCATGTCGTGAGCTACCCCACACCTGGCAATCTGTCTGCCAGGTATGTTTTCAAGCTTTTCCTCCTGATGTGTGTTTCTATGTGTTTACATCATTTTAAAAGCATTATTGGCCTGCTTCAAATGAAGCTTTGAGGGAAAGGTATAACAGAATAAGAATAAGAGTTAGTGGTTGGAAAGCCCTTGGTTGTGAGAATTTGATTATCCCACAGTGAAAACTACAGCATGTTTTACATGGTCTCCATTTGCTGACATTGGTTCTCTAGTGCTAGTCCTCATTTTTCATCTTAAATATTGAACATAACTTTTTAATTTAAATTTTATGGCAGGTAAGTCAATCCAGTTGGGAAAGAGTTTTTTCCCATTTGTTTAAGAATGGATTTTTATTAACATGCTTGTGGAGAAATGTATTACACTTTGCACTGTATCAGTGAAATATAATTTGGCTTCTAACAAGATATTTCATGTTGACTCTCATAGTAGAATAAGAGTGAGAGTGGTTGTATTAGGGCCGTTCCTATTAATAGAGAACAGAGACAGAGTCATCACATACTTTTCATCATTGTGACAAAATTGACCTTGGGGTAACAGTTATTCTGCATGCCACTTCTGTTGTTTTTTCATGAAGCCAAAAGAGATTTCTTCCAAGGTCTTCTGAGGAAGAGTCAGATGTCAAAATCTGAATATATTACAGAATTCACAGACAAAAAAATAACATTAAGTTAGACTCGATAAAAATTTTCCTTGGTGAACAATCTTATTGGAACTTAATCACTTTAGATTAATCAATTCTGATAAATATATGAGCATAGTAACCTCAATTCTGAACCTCAAAGATAAGTTCTATGTTGTACTAATTGTACATTTTTTATAATCTAGAGTAGTACCTAGCTCATTTCTTAGACTTGGTGAATACACACATTAATGAACAAGTAAACTTTCTTCATAATATCCCTATTTCTATGATGATTTCTCTATATCTTATCTGTTATGGTCACCCTGTCAAACTTCACTCACTCTTCCTTACTCCTCCTTATCACCTGGTATTTGAAGTATATTTTGAGTGAAGATTGCATCTGTTATGCCCAGCCATCCATAATTTGAAGCACTTTACCCACCTAACGCTATTGTTTTCCTACTCCAGAACTTGAATCTTCTCCATTCTACTCAGGTCTTTCAGGGTACCATACCTGGTCTCCATTTTATGCCTTTTTCTATCATCTTATCTGCTCAGAACATTTGTATAAAACATAAGATACTAGGTCAAAAGAGACAATATAAAAATCTGTAGTGAAAATAGCTTGCCTGGCAATGGACACTTGATTCTAAGAGTTATGGTCCTCTGCAGTCCAGTTATCATTATATACTCATAAATAAAAGGATTACACTCTAGCTATTTTTACATCATGCACATGTACTGACTTTGGTGTCCGGATATTCTGTTAGACACAGTTAGAACTGTGGTCATCAGTGTGTTGTCCAAAAATATGCATGTGTTTAAGTAAGAAAAGTAGCTATACCTCCCCTTTGGCTAGGTTATTAAAACCTGAGCATGTACTCTGTTAGTATGGATAGATGATAGATACTTAATATAATGTGCCATTACTATTCCCCCTTTCTCAATCCCATCTATAATACATCTTGAAATTATATGCAATCTTTTAATTTTACTTTGTTATGAATGGTGTATTAAAATTATAGAAATCTAATACAAAAAGTCTGCATTTTTCTTTCCAAACTAGTATGTGTGTGTGTTTATCTCAGAATTCCTTTATATTTTTCAAAATTTTTGAGGATTCTAAGGAGTTTCTATTCAACATTGGTTGTTGCCAGAGGCAGGGCTTAGAAGTGGGTGGAATGAGTATGGAGAGAGAAAAGGCAGCAATACCTGGTGATAAATGTAGAAGTGCTGGGGGTGTGATGTAACATGGTGACTATAGTGAACAATACTGTAGTGGATATTTGAAAGTTGCTAAGAGAGTGGATCATGAACGTGTTCATCACAAGAAAAAGAAATGTGTAACTATATGTGGTGTTGGATGTCAACTAAACTTATTGTGTTAACATTTCTTAATATATACATATATCAAATCACTATGTTATACACCTAATGGTAATACAATATTACATTTCAATTTTATCTCAAAGAAAAGATTTTCTGTTCATGAGCATTATATTTATTAATATTTACTCAAACATTAAATGTAAAATATAAATATTTATCAGTATTATTTTTAATATTTGTATGTAATAATAAACCCATTACAAAGCAACATAAAATATTTTATGAAAGATAACTTTTTCCAGAAATTAGTGAGATAAGTTCTATTATTTGTTTTACAACATTTAGACATTTAATAGATTTATATACCTGCTTCTGTATTTAATCTGTTGTGGTATCACCAGACAGAGAGAATGAGTGTAAAGAAATAACTAATGGCAGCAGTATTTTGTCAATAGTGCCAACCTCACGGGTTCCCTGAAAGGGTCTCAGGACTGTCAGAGATCCTCAGACCATGTTCTGAGAGATGCTGAACTAGTCATGACAGGTAATATGGGCTACAAAATAGCTTTATGTTCTCTTGAACCATATTCTACCACTTCTCTTATCTCTTTATCAAAACCTGCCACTTTTGCCAAGACTTCTGTGCTATGAGGGTAATCCCAACAGGTCCAGAACTGACCTGGCCTGTTTGGTTGAAGTACCTGCTTGATCAAGACATGAAAGATACTGATTAATAGTCATGCTTTGTAACTAAGGGTCTAAGAACTTTCCTGGAGATTTATACCAGCTTGTCAGCAGTGTATATTAATGAGAGTGAGATTAATGACTTGCATCTGGTCTTGATGAAACCCCAAGAAGGGTCTGCTCTTGGGGCTGGTAACATAGCAAGAATATGCCTACAGAACCAGCAACATTTAAGAAACACGAATCAAGATTTACTAGTGTACTCCCTGGGTGTGAGGTGTTCCACACATGTTAGTGGCCCTTACTTCAGAGGGAAAGTGTGGCTGGTATGGCCCTCATGGAAGAGAACCATTGGTGCTTCAGCCTGACCTCTCTGACACCTGGCTGTGAGGCAGCAAGGTGCACTTGAGTGCTGTTGCTACATTACATTTTGTCCTGCAGTAGTGTATATTTGTTGGCGTTGTCATTTTCGGTCCTGTGAGTCTTATCTAGCATTTGAACCCTATCTGATGGCCACTATTAATGGATCTTCCTTAATAATTATAGCTCATTCTGGCCTCTCTGTTTCATGAGCTCTGGCAGTATGTATTGTGTTGTATGCTGGACATCAAGTTGCTCTGCACAGTCTGTTATACTTAAAGTGTTTCTTCAATGCAAGTCATATCTTTCCACTTGATTATAAACTCCTTGAAATAAAATAATATGGTTTGTATTTCTCTTTTTTAAACCCCACATTGACTAGCAGAGGTCAGGGTCTCTATTTGTTCATTTGATGCCAAAAATATTACAGTATTGGTAGCTTACCAGATGGATTATCCAACAGAAATTTATTTCCTCAGGGTCCCAGAAACTAGGAGTTGAAGATAAAAGGCATCAGCAGAATTATTTCCTGATTAGGACTCTTTCTGGCATGTAGATGGCCACCTTCCTGCTGTGCTTCCACAGTTTTACATGGCCTTTTCTCTATACAGACATGGGTGGGGGAGGAGAGGCAATCTCATGTCATTTTGTCATCTTATAAGGGCACCAGTCTATTGGATAAGGGGTCTACCCTTTCAACCTCATTTAAACTTAATTACCTCTCTAAATGTCCTAGCTCCAACAAATGAGTCCATAACAAGCTCCAACTAAACTCATATCGAATAGAATTGAGCCTAACTTGTTTTACAAAAATAAATGACTTGTTTACATTCCTAAAACAAAATGGTTACCATGACTATGATGGTTGATAGGTAACCAGCATCACTACATTTGTTAATATTCTAATGTCTACTTCTTTTATATCATTGAGTCATTGGAATGAAAAATAGGCAGCAAAGGAATTGTGTGTTTGTAACAGTGGAAAATTGTAATGGTGGGAAATTATAATCCACCCCACTATTCTTTTGACATTGTTGCCATAAATGCTGACTCTGACTAATATGTAGCCTGTAGATGAACAGCATGTTTGTGTAAGAATCCTAGGAACTAACTTCAAAAGATACAGACACTGACCTTCAGGCATCCCAGCTCTGGGAGGTTTGCTGCCCTTCAACCATGAAGCTGGGATAATGTGAAGCCAGGATGACTAAACCAGGATGATGCACACAGGACAGTCACTTGCCTTATTGGAATGGACTGTGCCAGTCTGCATGTAGAGGGCTTTGGAAACCTCTTCCTTGATCTCTTTGTTCTGTTCCCTTCTCTGTCCTTATAAAAAAAGCCCTACCTTCAGTGAGAGGTGATGGGCTTTGAGACATGGATCCCCCACCTTCCAGATGGCCAGCATCTGCAAATAAAACACTTTCCTTTGTATCAGCACCTACCTCTCGAGTATTAGTTCTCATAGAAATAGGCAGCCAGAACTGAATTCAGTTACATTTTGATATGCTACTGTTTTAATAACTAATTTAACTAATAATGAATTGAAAACTAATTAGTTTTCAATAACTAATCTCACTTTGCCAATCAGTTTAATCATATAAAACACCCATTCTAAGATAATGATGTTCTTAGAAAATGAATGATTTGTATGCAGGATCTAGCACCTGTGAAAATCATTTTACAAAATTTAACATAGACACAGAGTACTCTCAATTGTTATCTTTAAAATGAGTTTATCTTATTAATCTCTTTTAAAGACTTTGTTAGGAATAAATTCTAGTTCTCACTCAGATAAGTCCTCTGTAGCATAATTTGGCTAAGTCAGTTGTTCTTGATATATGGTCACTGGATCAGCCAGCAGTCCTCCTTGTGATTCTACTGCATTCAAAAGTGAGGATCTCAGCTTGATCAACAGTTCCAAATTCTACTTTCATGTTAAAATATCTTAAAAGCTTTTTAAAAATGCATCATCCACAAATGATTTAATTGTTATACAGACATGGTTAAGGACCACACCATTCTAGATTAATTTGCTTACCAAACAATGGAATACTACTCAGCCGTAAGCAAAGATGATATATTGCCATTTTTGATAACATAGATAGCTCTTGGGAATATCATGCTGGGCAAAATAAGTGAGAAGAAAGAAATAAAGAATTAGATGATTTCATTCATATGTGAAGATATAAAAATGAAAGCAAACCATAAGTAAACAATACAAACAAAATATTCATAGACACAGACAACAGTGTGGTGTTTACTAGAAGGAATGGGGAATGAAGGATGGTAAAGGGGGACAAATATATGGACAGAAGTAAATTTGACTTTGGTTGGTAAACAGACAATGAAATATACAGATGATATAAAATTGAACACTTGAAACTTGTATAATTTTATGAAACAGTGTCATCCAAATAAATTTAATAAAATTGTTTAAAAATGGGGAAAATATTTCTATTAAAAAACTGAAGTTATAAGATTATTTTGTAAGCCCCGGATGGCGTAGCTCAGTGGATTGAGCGTGGGCTGTGAACCAAAGTGTCCCAGGTTCGATTCCCAGCCAGCGTACATGCCTGGGTTGCAGGCCATGACCCCCAGCAACCGCACATTGATAATTTCTCTCTCTCTCTCTATCTCCCTCCCTTCCCTCTCTAAAAAAAATAAATAAAATCTTTAAAAAAAAGAGTATTTTGTAACCCTTGGCAGAGTTATAATAGAGGCCATAATTCTTTTAAGATCAGGCTTATTTCTGTTCTCTATCTTCCCTTGACATTTTTAAATATAGTTGGATTGAAGTATTAATAAAATACAGTAAACTTTATCCTTTACAAGTGTTCATTTGAACAAGTTTCTTTTTTTAAGATTTTTTATATTTAGGGGAGAAGGAAGATGGTGGCGTGGTAGGAGGGAGTGGATTTCCCTTCTCGCTACACACAAGAGAGAAACTGACTGATCTGTGGAGGAATGGAGGAAGGGGCCAACAATATCGCAACATTTATGAAAACAGGACATCAAAAAATATAGCGGACATTGAAAAGCCAGACCATAAGGAGACTGCTTCAGGATAATAGGGGCCCAGGTATCAGTGCGGGTCCAGGGAGGTTACAGCCCCCAAGCCCGGTGCCCCTGGGTCTGCCTAAGGACACCAGGCAGGGAGCAGAGTCAACTGCACCCTTTCCGGCCAAACAAGGATTGAACAGAACCAAGGGAGGCCTTGTTCCGTGAAGGCACAGAGAGAGGAGTGGGGACTGAGAGACAGTCACACAGGGGGCACAAGCACACACAAATAGCTCTGTGAAGAGTGCGTATCCCAGCCTGCGCGACCAAGAGTGGCCTAGCTGTGCTCCTGCATCCCCAACCCAGTGTGAGTGTGGTTTTGTGGAAGACCCAGACCCCACAACCCTGAACAAGAAAAGGGCATGGGCATTCACAGGATTCTGGAATCCGAGGTGGTGAACTTTGGGAAGCATACGCTCCCTCGCTCGGATCTCACATGGTGAACCCAGAAAAGATACGGGTGCTTTTTGGGTTCCTGGAGCCTGGGGTGGGGAAATTGGTGGAAGTGCGCACCGCTTTGTGACCCCGGGAGCTTTCACCATGAACCCAGAAAAAACACAGGTGCTTTGTGGGAACCTAGAGCCTGCGGCTGTGAAATTGGGGAAAATATGTGCCCCCTCTCGATCCCAGGAGCATACACCATGAAACTGGAAAAGACGTGGGTGCTCTGTGGGACCCCAAGCCTGGGAGTGTGCTGTGGTGAGCTCCAAAGAGCGTGCTTGGGAGCACCTGGACCCACACCCAGGGCTCTGTGGAGAGACACCAGACCAGCTCTGGGGAGAGCCCACTGCTAGCCCTGGGGACTGTACTTGAAAGACTGAGTTCTGACTGGGAAGAGTGGAGAGCATTCCAATTGCCCCTCAGCCTGCTGAAGCCAGAAAGACCAGACAAACTGGTTTGGACAGATAGAAACGAGTTTTTTTTTTGGGGGGGGGGGGCTGTTTTTGTTGTTGCTGTTGTTGTTTCTTTGATTTTATCATTTTAAGTAACTTTTTCTTTTTTAATTCTTATTATTTTTATCTCTTAATTCCTTATGTTTCTCTTCTTCTCATCCTAGTGTTATTCCTCCTTTCCAAATTTATCTCTCCTGCATTCCATCTTCTGCTTTTTTCCCCTTTTTTCTGAACCTACAAGTTACTGCAAATTTGTATTATCTTTTTCTCATTATTGTTACATTTTTTATTTTAATAATATTTTGGTATTTCTTGTTTTTCTGTATAGTCTTCTCTGCCTGGCTGGTTATACTGTATCATTTGATAGGTTTCCCCTGTTAGCTCATCCACAGTGTATTGCTAATTTACTGTCCTTCATTTGTGTTCCATTAGTACACTACTCAAGGTTCTATACTCCCTATTCTTGTTATCTAGATCTCATAGATTCTGCCATATGATTGTTGCTCTAATATTACTCTAAATAAGATCTATTTCATACAATTGTAAATACTACAAAAAACCCTCCCAGATCTCAGCCCTCTTTGAGATTTCCTAAACTCTACTATTGTAGTGGTTAACACTATTCTCTTACAAACTACTCCTATTTACTATTCTTTACTCCCACTCTACCTCGGAATCTGACCTCCCACAACCTCACAGCTTTCTAGATCCAGCTCACAATGCTTTCCTCCCCAATAAGTGTCATACCTTCTCTCCATCCTTTCTAAAATGTGGCTAATTGGGTGGAAGATCACAGTTAACACTATACATAGCCAAAGGATCTCCTATCTCTTCTCTACTGGCTGCTACTGTAAATATCATAGAATACTCTCTTGCTGTTTTAAACCATTTTGCCTTATTCATCCAACTGATCACAAAAAAGAGTAGGGGGAAGCTGTGAACATCAGGATACCCGAAGGAGACTACACCACTGAATCTCACAGGTATTCTACCACAGAAGTTCACACCATAAGCCCAGGGAACCAGAACAGATCAATTTAAGAAACAGAGGCTAGCAAGAAGAGTTTCATGAACAATGAAAAGACAAAGAAACAATCACCAAATGAAGAGAAAGGAGGAAGCCTCAGAAAGAACACTAAATGAAATAGAGGCAACTCAACTATCAGATTATCAGGAAGCTCAATGAGCTCACAATGACCTACCAGAAACTACAGGGAAACTACAACGAATTCACTGCAAACTATATCAGCATGAAAAAGGAAATAGAAACTATCAGTAAGGCCCAAGAGGAAATAAAGAATATAATTTCTGAAGTGAAGAACACAGTAGAAGGAATGAAAAGAAGGAATGATGAAGCATAAGATAGGATCTGTGAGTTGGAATACAAAGTAGAAAAGAACACCCAGAAAGAGCAAGAAAAAGGAAAGAGGCTCAGAAAGAATGAAGAGGGATTAAGAGAAATGCAAGATAATATGAAACAAAATAATATCTGTATAATAGGGATACCAGAAGGAGAAGAAGAACAGGAAGGGACAGAAAACCTATTTGAAAAAGTAATGATGGGAACCTTCCCTAATTTGATGAGAGAAAAAGTCACACAAATTAAGGAAACACAGAGAGCCCCAATCAAGAGGAATCCAAAGAGGCCCACCTCAAGACAAATCATAATAAAAATGGCAAAATTTCAAGACAAACAGAGAATCTTAAAGGCAGCAAGGGAGAAACAAGAAGTAACATACAGGGGAGCCCTGATAAGCCTAGCAGCTGACTTCTCAATGGAAACACTCCAAGACAGAAGAGAATGGCAAGAAATATTCCAAGTAATGAGAACCAGAGGTCTGCAACCAAGAATACTTTACCTAGCAAAGCTCTCAATCAAGATAGAAGGCCAAATAAGGGGTTCTCCAGACAAAAGAAGTCTAAAAGAATATACCTCCACCAAACCAGCTCTGCAAGAGATGCTAAAGGGACTGCTTTAAGGAAAGGAAGGAAAAGAGAGACAGAGAGGAACACAGGTACAAAAATGACAATGAATAAGTACCTATCAATAATAACCTTAAATGTAAATGGATTAAATGCTCCAATCAAAAGACATAGAATAGCTGAATGGATAAGAAAACATAACCCACACATATGCTACCTACAAGAGTCTCACCTAAGGATAAAAGACCTGCACAGGCTAAAAGTGAAAGGCTAAAAACAAATTTCCCAAGCAAACAGACAGGGAAAAAAAAGCTGGGTAGCAATACTCACATCAGACAAAAGAGACTTCCAAAAAAGGGCCATAGAGACCCAGAAGGTGACTTCATAATACCCAAGGGGACAATCCACCAAGAAGACATAAACAGTGTAAATATATATGCACCCAATGTAGGAGCACCCAAATACACAAAGAAAATCTTAGAGGACTTCAAGAAAGATATTGACAGCAACACAATTATAGTAGGGGATTTTAACACCCCACTGTCAAAAATGGACAGATCTTCCAAAAAAACTGTCAACAAAGATATTGTGGCATTGAACAAAGCCCTAGATGAAATGGACTTAATGGATATATACAGGACCCTCCATTCCAAAGAAGCTAAATACACATTCTTTTCAAATGCACATAAATGTTTTCAAAGATAGACCACATGATAGGATATAAAACAAGCTCAACAAATTCAAGAAAACTGAAATCATACCAAGTATTTCCTCAGATCATGAGGCACTGACACTAGAAACCTACCCCAAGGGAAAAAAAAAAAACCAAACACTCAAAATCATGGAGATTAAATAGCATATTATTAAACAATGAATGGATCAAGAATGAAATTAAGGAAGAAATCAAAAGGTTTCTGGAAACAAATGAAAACGAACTCACAACAACCCAAAACTTATGGGACACAGCTAAGGCAGTCCTGAGAGAGAAGTTCATAGCAATACAGGCATACCTAAAACAAATAGAAACATTTCAAACAAACAACCTAACCCTATGCCTACCAGAACTCGAAGAACAAAAAAGACAGCCTAGAGCAAGCAGAAGGAAGGAAATAACCAAGATCAAAGCAGAATTAAATGACATAGAGACAAAAAGCACAATTCTAAGGATCAATGAATCCAGGACCTGGTTCTCTGAAAAGATAAACAAAATCAACAAGCCTTTAAGCAGATTCATCAAGAAAAAAAGACAAAAGACCCAAATAAACACAATCAGAAATGAAAGAGGAGAGATTACAACTGATACCACAGAAATATAAAGGATTGTAAGAAATTATTACAAAGAACTGTATGCCAAGAAATTTGAAAACCTTAGTGAAATGGACAAATTTCTAGAAAAATATAATCTTCCAAAACTCAATGAAAAAGAAGCAGAAAGCCTGAACAGACCAATAACAGCATTGAAGAAGTAATAAAGAAAAACTCCCGGCACACAAAAGCCTTGGACCAGATGGTTTCACAGGAGAATTCTACAAAGCATTTAAGGAAGAGCTAACCCTATCCTCTACAGACTATTCCAAAAAATCCAAAAAGATGGAAGACTCCGAAACTCTTTTTATGAGGCCAACATCATCCTAATCTCAAAACCAGATAAAGACACAACAAAGAAACAAAACTTCAGGCCAATATCTCTGATGAACATAGATGCTAAAATCCTCAACAAAATACTGACAAACTGCATCCAACAATACATTAAAAAGATCATACACCATGACCAAGTGGGATTCATTCCAGGGATGCAAGGATGGTTCAATATTCACAAATCAGTAAATGTAATACATCACATAAACAAAAGCAAAGACAAAAATCACATGATCATATCAATAGATGCAGAAAAAGCATTTGATAAGGTACAGCACCCATTTTTGATAAAAACACTCAGCAAAGTGGGAATAGAGAAAGCATTCCTCAACATAACAAAGTCCATATAAAAAGACCTACAGCCAACATCATACTCTATGGGTAAAAATTAAAATCTTTTCCACTACGATCAAGAACAACACAAGGCTGTCCATTTTCACCACTTCTAGTCAATATAGTACTGGAGGTTTTAGCCACAGTGATGAGACAAGAAAAGGAAATAAAAAGCATCCAAATCAGAAAGGAGGAAACAAAACTGTCACTGGTTTGCAGATGACATGATAATGTACATAGAAAATCATATAGACTTGGCCAAAAAACTGCTTGACCTAGTAAATGAATTTGGCAAAATAGTGAGATACAAAGTCAATATCCACAAATCAAAGGCATTTTCTGACCACCATCAATGAAACAGCAGAAGCAGAAGTCAAGGAAAAAAATCTCATTTGAAATAGCAAAAAGAAAAATAAAATACCTAGGAATAAACCTAATCAAAGAAGTAAAAGAACTGTATTCAGAAAACTACACAACACCGAAGAAAGAAATCAAGGAAGACAGAAACAAATGGGAACATATACCATTTTCATGGATTGGAAGAACTAACAGCATTAAAATGTCCATACTACCCAAAACAATTTACACATTCAATGCAATACCTATTAAAGTACCAATGGCATATTTCACAGACATACAACAAACACTTCAAAAATTTATATGGAACCATAAAGGACCCCGAATAGCTGTTGCAATTTTGAGAAAGGAAAGCAAAGCAGGAGGGATCACAATACCTGACACTAAATACCTGACACTAATACCCAAAACTATACTACAAGACCACTGTAATCAAAACAGCCTGTTACTGGCATAAAAAACAGGCACATGGATCAATGGGACAGAACAGAGAGCCCAGAAACAAACCCAAGTCTTTATGGTCAATTAATATTTGACAAAGGGGCAGCAACATAAAATGGAGTAAAAATAGCCTCTTCAACAAATGGTGTTGGGAGAACTGGACAACTATGTGCAAAAAAATGAAACTCGAGCACTAACTTACATCTTACACAAAAATAAATTCAAGATGGATAAAAAACTTAAATATAAACCATGGCACCATTAAAGTCCTAGAGGAGAATGTAGGTAGGAAAATCCCAGATATTTTACTCAGAAACATTTTTACTGACATGTTTCCCAGAGCAAGGGACATAAAGGAAAGAATAAACAAATGGGACCTCGTCAAAATAAAAAGCTTCTGCACAGCTAAAGAAAACAGTATTAAAATAAAAAGAGAACCAACTGTATGGGAAAACATATTTGCCAATGATACCTCAGACAAGGTTTTAATCTCCAAAATATATAAACAACTTACATGACTCCACTCTAAGAAGACAAGGAACCCAATTAAAAAATGGGCAAAGGACTTGAACAGACATTTCTCCAAAGAGGACATACAGAGGATCCAAAGACACATGAAACGATGTTCAATATCACTAGCTATCAGAGAGATGCAAATTAAAATCACAATGAGATGCCACTTCACACCGGTCAGAATGGACATCATAAAGAAAGCAACAAACAAGTGTTGGAGAGGTTGTGGAGAAATGGGAACCCTAGTGCACTGTTGGTGGGATTGCAGACTGGTACAGCCACTATGGAAAGCAGTATGGAACTTCCTCAGAAAATTAAAAATGGATCTGCCTTTTGACCCAGCTATTCCACTGCTGGGACTATATCCTAAGAATCCTGAAACACCAGTCCAAAAGAACCTTTGCACTAAAATGTTCATAGCAGCACAATTTATAATAGCTAAGTGCTGGAAGCAACCTAGATGCCCATTAGTAAATGAATGGATCAGAAAACTATGGTACATTTACACAATGGAATTCTATGCATCAAAAAGAAAGAAGGGGCTCCTACCCTTTGCAACAGCATGGATGGAACTGGAAAGCATTATGCTAAGCAAAATAAGCCAGGCCGTGAAAGACAAATACCATATGATCTCACCTTTAACAGGAACCTAAACAACAAAACAAAGAAACAAGCAAAATATAGTCAAAGACACCGAAATGGAGGACAGGCTGATGGTGTCCAGAGAGGAGAGAAGAGGGAATTTCAAGGGAAAATGGGAAGGGTTTACAGAAACAAATATTGAGGACCCATGAACAAAACCTAGGGAGGGGATTGGAAATGGGAGGCATGTGGGGAGGGCTGGGTGGGCATGCTGGAATGGGAGCAAAGGCAGAAAATTGTACTTGAACAATGATTAAAATTAAAAAAAGAAAAAAAGATTGTTTATATTTATTTTTAGAAAGAGAAGAAGGGAGGGAGAAAGAGAGGGAGAGAAAGATCAATGTGTGGTTGTTTCTCATGTGCCCCCTACTGTGGACTTGGCCTGCAACTCAGGTATGTGCCCTGACAGGGAATAAAATCAGTGACCCTTTGGTTCACAGACCAGCACTCAACCCACTGAGCCACACCATCCATGATTTGAATGAGTTTTGATAAATGTTTATGGTCTATATAGTCATGTTTTCACAAACACAATCAAAACAGGAAATAGTTACATTCTTTTCCAAATGTTCCCTTTTTTTTTTTGCTTTGTCGTTATTGTCCTGCCTCCACTCCCAGTCCCTCATGACAACTGATCTAATATTTTCTTAACAGTTATGCCTTTCCCAGAAAATTCTAGGAATCATACAGTGTGTACCCTTTGCATCCTTTCTTCTTTTACTTAGTATAATGATTTTGAGATTTATTGTTGTTGCATGTAGCAACATTTCTTTCTTCTTTATTGAATGTATACTTTCACATATGTGTACCACTATTGGTTTATTTATGCAGTATAATGATTTTGAGATTTATTGTTGTTGCATGTAGCAACATTTCTTTCTTCTTTATTGAATGTATACTTTCACATATGTGTACCACTATTGGTTTATTTATGCACCATTTGATAGACATTTGGGAAATTTCCTGCATGGCACTATTAGGAATAAAACTGCTATATACATTTACACATAGGTCTTGTGCAACATATTTCTTATATCTCTTGGACATGTATTAGGAGTGTGATTATTGAGTTGTAAGGTAAGAGTATGTTTGATTTAAAAGGAAGCAGAGACATGGTTTTAAAGGGGTTGTATTATTTTTATTGTCATAAGCATTAAGTAAGAATTCCAGATGTCCTGCAGTCTGCCCAAGTACTTTGTGTTTACTTTTAGCATTGTAACTTTTTTCATTTATTTGTTTTTGCCATTCTAATATCTGTGTAGTGGTATCTTGTTGCAATTTTCATTTGCCTTTCTCTAATGAATAACAATATTGAGCATATCTGCCATCTATATCTCTTCATTTCTGTAGTGTCTCTTCAAAACTTTGCCAAATGTTTAAAGAGTTGTTTTGTGACTGTAGAGTTGGAAGAGTTTTATATATATTTGGATATTTTTCCTTTACAAGCTATATTTTTTGCAAATATCTTAATATCTTCTCCCATTCTACAGCTCTAAAAAAATTCTTAACAAATGTTTTTCAAATAGCTCACATTTTAATTTTGATTCAAAACACTTTATTAATTACATAATTTTATCATTCACATTTTATGTTATATAAAATCCATGCCTAAATCAAGATTACAAAAATTTATTTCATGTTTTATTTTAGAAGTTTTATACATTCAGTTTTACATATAAGTTTAAGATTAATTTTAGCCCTGGCTGGCGTAGCTCAGTGGATTGAGCGCGGGCTGGGAACCAAAGTGTCCCAGGTTCGATTCCCAGCCAGGGTACATTCCTGGGTTGCAGGCCATAACCCCCAGCAACCGCACATTGATGCTTCTCTCTCTCTCTCTCTCTCTCTCTCTCTCTCCCCCTCCCTCCCTTCCCTCTCTAAAAATAAATAAATAAAATATTAAAAAAAAAAAGATTAATTTTGATCTGATTTTTGTATGTGAAATGGGTGTTCAATTGAGGCTTTGGTTTGTTTGTTTGTTTGTTTTTTGTATGTGGAAACTAAAATACTCCATTATATTTTGCTAAACAACTGGTTTTCTCCATCAAATTATATTGGCATCTTTCTCAAACTCAATTGGAAATGTACATGTGGGATTATTTTTTGAATTTTTTTTCTGTTCCTCTGATCTATGTGTTTAACCTTACAACAATTATTTATTTTGGCTTCTTCAGGTTTTTAAATTTCTACATAAATTTTGGGTGAAGAATCTCATAAATGTCTGTGATCTCAGTTAACTATATCTGTTGTCTGCATCTTTATATAGTCTTACTAATTTGTCATCTATTTGTTCTACTGTTTGCAAGGAAGAGAATATTGAAATCTCCAACCATTTGTGGGTTTGTCCATTTACTTTTCTATTAATGATCCTTTATTTTATGCATTTCAAAGTATTTTTGTATCGTGTGTCCGTCACTAAGACGATTAAACCTCTTGGTTAAATTGACTTTTTACTAGTATGTTATAGCCCTGATTAACTCTGATAATTTTTCTTGTATTACATTCTATTTTATATGATAATAAATAATGCAACTTTATTTTGAATAGTGTTTCCTGAATATATGGGTTTCCATTCTTTTTACTTTAAACTTGTATTTATATTTAAAAATGAATTTCATTCAGTAAAGGTTATAATTGGGTCTCTCTTTGAGAAATCAGACAATCTCTGATTTTATTTGGAGTATTTGTATTATTTATGCTTATTGTAGTTATTGATATATTTAGATTCAAAGCTGTCATGATAGACCTATTAGTGTTCTCTGTTGTGTTTTATTTTTACTTTTTTTCTGACTTTTTATATCAAGAACTTGTCATTGAGCCTTGGTGGCTCAATGGATTGAGTGCTGGTCTGCAAATCAAAGGTCACTGGTTCAGTTCCCAGTCAGGGCACATGCTGGGTTATGGGCCAAGTCCCCAGTAGAGGACACATGCGAAGAAACCATATGTGATGTTTCTCTCCCTTTTTTCTCCCTCCCTTCCTCTTTCTCTAAAAATAAATAAATAAAGTTTTTAAAATAAAAAATAATTTGTTATTGACTTCATTTTATCATACTATTAGTTTATGAACTTCACCTGTTTTGTAATTATTTCTAGTGGTTACTCCATGCTTTACAATACATACTTTTAATTATAACATTCCACTTTTTAATAATAATATTTTTTATTTCTTATACTTCAAGTAGAGTGAAAGAAATAATATACTTCTGTTGCTTTCCTTTTTATTTTTGCTATTTGGTGTTATACATTTTATTTCTACACACATTAGAGATCCCCAATATATTATATTTTTAAGATTTTATTTATTATTTTTAGAGAGGGGGGAAGGAAGAGAGAAAGAGAGGGAGAGAAACATCAATGTGTGGTTGCCTCTTGCATGCCCTCAACTGGGACCCAGCCTACCACCCAGGCATGTGCCTGACTGAACTGAGCTGGCAACCCTTTGATTCACAGGCCAGTGCTCAATCCACTGAGCCACATGAGCCAGAGCCCCAATATATTGTTATTATATTTGCTTGGTAAAGTCTTTAAAGCAGTTAAACATAATAATAGAGAAACGAAAAGTTGAGTATTTTCCCTTTTTAACCAGAGTTGGTGCTCTTCATTTCTTTGTATATTGCCAAATTTTCATTTAGTAGCACATTCCTTCTGCATAAAGAATGTTCTCATAAGACTGAATTTTCTCAGCTTTTGTTTGCCTGGAAAAGTCATTATTGCATTTTCATTTGTGAAAAATATTTTGCTCAGCACTTTTGCTCAACAAGCACTTTTAAAGTGCTGAGTTGATAGATTTTTATTCTTTCAGAATTTAAAAGAGTCACTCTATTATCTTCTCCCTTTTTAATTAATTTTTATTGAATTTATTAGGGTAACATTCATTAATAAAATTATATAGGTTTCAGATGTACAATTCTATAATACATCATCTATCATTGTTAGTGTGTTCACCACCAAAAGTCAAGTTTCCTTCCATCACCATTTATCCCCCTTTTACCCTTTTCTACTTCCCCACACCCAGATTCCCTCTGGTAATCACCATACTGTTGTCTGTATCTATGAGGGTTTTTTCCTTAATTCTTTCACCATTCTTACCCAGCCCCCAACATTTCCTTTACTAACTTTCCTCATACTCCTTAACCTATCATATTCCTCCACAACTACCTACTCTCTCTCTCTCTCTTTTTTTAAAATTTTATTTTATTTTTAGAGAGAGGGAAAGGGGGGGAGAAAGAGAGAGAAAGAAACATCAATGTGTAGTTGCCTCTTGTGCATCCCATACCAGGGATCTGGCCCACAAACCAGGCATGTGCCCTGACTGGGAATTGAATCAGTGGCCCTTTAGTTCTCAGGCTGGCACTCAATCCACTGAGTCACACCAGCTGGGGCCACAGCTACCTACTCTTCATCAAACTTAGCATAAAACAAAACTAAACAAAACAAAAACTGTTTCTTGGGATATTCATTTTATTTTGAATGTTCCTGTATCATATAAATTAAACAAACAAATAAATAAATAAGCATATTTTTCTCCTGTTAATCTGTCTTTGTCAGTTTGACTTTCAGATCCAGCCAGGGATCCTCAGAGCATCAAGCAACACTTTTTACTCCCCTGCACCTGTATACACTTGTCTGATAATCCAGACACTTAGTGTAATTCTGTCTTCTAGGTACATTTGGCACTTTCTTCTTACAGAATTCTAAATTCTCAAATGCCAATTGTAAGTTTTATAGGCCCTAAGTATCCTAACCAAACATTGTGACCTTTCTGGAAGCTCCCTCCACCTTGCCTCCACAGAACCCCATTTTTTAACCTAATGATTTTATCATTTCATTTCATTTCATTTCATTTCATTTCATTTCATTTCATTTCATTTCATTTCAATTTCATTTCATTGTTCTATTAGAGTTGTCCCAATTTTCACCCATTGTTCTCCCCTGCCCTGCAACTCCCTGCTCCCACAATCAATCCCCACCCTGTTGTCCACATCCATGGGTCATTTATACATTTTCTTTAACTAGGCCTTTCCCCTTCTCTCCTCCCTTATCCCCCCTCCCCTCCCCTCCCCTCCCCTCTGGTTCCTGTCAGTCTGTTCCTTGTTTCATTCTATTTAGCTCGTTTGTTTGTTTTGTTCATTAGGTTCCACTTATAGGTGAGATCATATGGTATTTGTCTTTCACTGCCTAGCTTATTTCACTTAGCATAATGCTCTTATATTGCTAAGAAATGTTGCTTTTCTGTTGATCTCAGCTTCACTTCCTTTTCATTTATTTGGTCTGGTATTGTCATAACTCTGTGTAATTACTTATTTAAATTTAATAAAAAGCTCTAAATCACCCACTTTCTCTTTTTACATTTAGTCTTTTTTCATCTTTATCTACAAATGCCCCATACATATAAAATAAATCTAATCAGTTAAGAAACAATGTGACAGAAAATTCATGTCCCCAGTTTACTTGTCCCTTTTTAACTCCCAGCAACAAACACAATATGTGTCTTTTTACTGGTAATGTAATCATTATGATTGGGAGAGTATAAGATAAATTAAAAGCACTTAATAAAAAAGGCTCCAAAATTTTTTAATGGCACTATATGTATTTCTAAGAACTCTTCTGTCCATTTGTCACTTCTTTCTCACAATAAACCTATAGAGTATACAGTAGAAGTGTTATTTCCCTTGAGGAAAGTGGCATATAAGACTCAGAGAGTAATAGGGAAACAGGTGTATTTCAGATATAGAACAGTATTCTGCTAAGCCAGCATAGTAAGCTATGTAAAATTACCCCAGATTTGCTTTTTGGTCTCTTGTAAATAAGGAAAATTATATATGTGGTCTGGGCTTCTGGAGACTTAGGATCCCATCTCTATGAAGCCAGTTACAATGTGGCTAAAATCACTTACCTTTTTAATTTCTACAGCTATCATGAGGTGATGATGACGACCACAGTGACCAAGTCACAGGTATGGGAAAAGTGTTCTGAAGGCCAATACTGTCCCCCCTTGCCCCTAAAGGGTTCCTATTTGTAGCATTTGCCAATTATCACAGTTTAACACCAATTCACAGTTACTACTGAAATATTAAAAATAATGAGTGTGATGTTTTTTATACATTTTATTTTAATGTATTAAAAAGCAATGTTTTTAAAGACAAGTTTCAGTTTTATAGCACAATTTACAATAAAACATGCATAGTCTCACTTATTGTCAACATTACAGATTAAAATGGTACATTTATTATCAAGAATGAATCTATATTGACACGCACCTTCATCCAAAGTCTATAGTTTACATTAGGGTTCACCCTTGGTGTTGCACATTCCTTGGGGTTGGCCAAAATGTCTGTATGGATTTTTCCTTAAAATAAAAGACACATGTTTCATTTTTACCAATAATTACATTGACTTTGATATTTTGAGTATATTGGCTATCTCCCCTGTGTTATATAATGTTGATTGTTCTCAGTTAAGATCTTGATCTGACCAGTATCAACTTCAACTGGTTTATCGAACTATGGGGCATTGGCCAGTGAGAAAATCTCTAGCATGAAACTTCACAAACCACTTCGACACATTTAATCATTCATAGCACTTCTCCACACACTGCACAGATCTTTTTTTGTGTATTAGTTGTGTTTTTACCTTTCTGGAAAGAATAAAGCCTAATATGCTGAAAATGTTGCACATTTTCTTCTCTCTTCAATATTAAAATGGTTTCACAAAAATTCACCAATTTTGATAATTTTTTAAATGCACACTGATATGACAGCTGTCACAATACAGTCTAACAAAATTGTTTCAAATGAAGTTAATGTCTACTAAGTGCTTCTAGAATCATCTTATGGAAAAAACAAGCAAACTTTTTGGCCAACCCAATATGAGTTTGGACAAATGTAAAGTGACATACATTAACCATTATTGTATTATAAGGAGTATTTTCACTGCTCTAAAGATTCTCTGTTCTCTGTTTTTTCATCTCTCACTTTCCACTAACTCTCAAAAAATCACTGATGTTTTTTTTATTCTCTCCATAGTTTTACCTTTTCCAGAATGTACTATAGTTGGAATTAGAAAATAAGGAGTCTTTTTTCAGATGGGCTTCTTTCACTTAGTAATATGCATTTAATTTTCTTCCATGTCTTTTCAGGACTTGATAGTCAATTTCTTTTTAGTCTAAATAATATTCTATTTGGATGTACCACAATTAACTTGCCCACTCAGCTACTAAAAGACATGTTCATTGCTTCTAAATTTTGTCAATTTTGAATAAGGCTGTTATAAACATCCGTATAAAATTTTTGTGTGGGCATAAGTTTTCAACCCATTGGGTAAATTGCTAAATTTTATATTAAGAGTATGTTTAGTTTGTAATAAACCACAAAACTATTTTCTGAACTAGTTGTACCACTTTGCAATCCCATTATTCCTGTTGGTCTATATCTTTACCAGCATGTGCTGCTATGTTTTAATATATATTTTATTATAAATTTTATATAACAACAAAATTCACAATTGGCTTGTGAATTTTAACAATTTAAAGAAAAAATAACAACTGGCTTTCATATGCCAACAGTAGCAGGCTCTCACATCCCCTTCCTAAAGACTAAGACTGGCCCTGCTTTTCTCTGACACTTGTGAATCTTTCTGACTTGAATCTCAGATCCCTGCCTTTCTAGGAACTCCCTTTCCAAGTCTGTTTCCCCAACTGAAGTTATACTTTCCACATTAAAAAAAAAATCATTACCCAAAGATATGTTTATTGATTTTAGAGAGAGAAGGGAGAAAGAGAGAAACATTGATGTGAGAAACTTATCAGTTGTCTCCCATACACACTCCAACCAGGTACTGAACCTTCAACCTTTCAGTGTATGGGACGATGCCCAGTTAACTGAACCACCAGGCCAAGACTAGTGTCCACATTTTCATTTTGACCTGCTCTGTATATGGGTGTCCTCTGCCATTAGCTCTTTTTGTTTTGAAATTTCTGTCAACATGTAAGAGGATGCAAGAGTGCCAAGGGTCTCATCTTTCTCCTCAGATCCTTGATATCTTTTTCCCTTGGATTAGATCCTACTAAACCTGAATTTAAGTGACCTGTTGAGCATCACAGGACTTAGTGACAGAGCTCGGTCACAATTAATTCTGCTGACTTCCACACCCTAGGGCCTGGGAGTGCAGTCTGCCACTCAGGCAGTGAGAGCCAGAGTGCTGGGGGAGAAGGAGGCACCGTTCCCTCCATCATCCCTTTCCAATCTGTGGTCTGGCTTTCCTCAAGATATCTACTTTAGCATGATTTTGGAATTATTCCCAGACTCCTGATATTTTTCAGGGCCAAGAGTGACCCTTTTAGAGGTGAATAATCCATGATAATGAATATTGATTTCCAGTAAGTTAGATGAAGATGAAGTGGGTTGCTCTAGATTTGCCATATGTGCCCAGTAGTAGCTTGAAAAAAGGCTCCAGAGTATCTAACAAAGAAGCAGCAGAGAGAAATAAAAAAGGCTCTGTGTTGCTAGGATACTGGCTTGACACTGCTTTTGTGATCAAGTAGGGTAAGTGTAAAACAAACAATGGCAATTGATACCTCAAAGAAATACAAAATGCTTGCTAGAAAGTGACAGCTAGAAACATAAATGATCTCTGGAGAAGGAAAACCTTGCTTCTTGCCACTCATTAAGCTGGAACAAGTGCTTATTCTTTTTAGCTAGTTTCTCAGAGGCTTGAAAAACTTGCAGCAGTCATGACAATATGTAATTACAGCAGTAGATGCAATATTATATATAATTGCTCTATTGTAGTTTCCTTGTTCTCTGTGCATATCAGCAGACAAAGAAGGCATTTTCATGGCAATGATCCACTAAGTATAAGGGTTCATTTAGATTGTGTCTACACAAGGCCAGGGCCTCTGATCAATTCAGGCCATTCAACAGGGGAATGAGAGTGCATTAAAACTCCTTTCAGAGCCTAGCAAACAAAACTGGTTGCTTGATTCCCTTGTTTGCTTCACTGAATTTCAATCACTTAATTAAATGAAAATATTTTAAAATTGCCTGTAATTATATGCCCCAAATTATGGCTGGCAGCATGAAGGTTAAACATGTAATAGAAAAAAAGGCTTCCTGCTGCAGATTAAGAAATTTTTGGCAGACAGACTAGTCAATTAGCCCAATCTTGGCACTGACACCTAGGGGCCAGGGTCTGATAAGTTAGATGGTAGCCAAGAAAAATTAAACTTCAAAGAAAAACTTCTTTATGAAAGTGGTTAGAGTACATCATAATGCAACTGGAAAGTCAAATATATTATTGAGTCTAAGAGTTGATTCTAGAGGCCTGGAACATGTAATTAGGCTAAGAGGTCAAAACCTGGTTAATAGAGACTTTGAGTGCAGGTGAAGTGAACACAGGTAATGAATAATAGAACACCATTCTTTTTCTCATAGGACTCTAGTGCTCTGATTTGTTCATCAGTGAGTAAGACTTAACAACCAAAGGGAAAATTTCTTAGAATGGAGAAACAAAAAGGCTTACAGAGAAAGCACCGTTAGAAAAGGATATACATCAAATGTTGGATAATTCAGTGCGAACCTAAAGTTCTTGGGAGAAAGTGCAGATCAGTTAGGGCTGTACTGATAGGTTCTAGGAAATAACTTTTGAGCCAGATTTTTTTTAGCAGATAAAGAATTTAGATCAGTAGAGAGAGGAATGAAGTAGTTTCCAGAAATACCTGTTTTAAAACATTGTTTCATTGTGATAGAAAATTTTCTATCTGTAGTACTAGCTATAATTTTTTCTTGCAAAATCAAACACCAACCAAGCCCTAAACACTTTATATTTTATCACCAGTTTTCCCCTGAGACCTCAATCTTGATTTGAAAGGACAGTAATGAATGCTGAGATGAAATTTCTGCTGCTAAACTCCTTCAGGCTTGCTCCTGCCAACTGAATTATTAGCTTAGAAAAGGCCACAGAATTATTTTTTCTTCATTATTCATAAAGCAATATTCTACATGCCTGTCAGCCATTATTTTTCTCCTAGATTGACCTAATAATATATCAGTATTTAGCTTTTCTTATTATTTTCACAAAATATCAGGCACTTGGAAGATGCACATTTTTACAAAAGAATATGCGACAAGCCTTGAGATCATGATGCAAATGTCAGGTTAAAGAGTCAATATAGCTTTCAACATATAAATCGTGATCTTTTTCAAGCGTGCTCCTAAAGTAGAAGTTCTTGTTTGAAAGGGATTCTGGCCCAAGTTCCACCTTGGTAATGGTGAAGTTTTCCCTGAGTTGGGTCTATATAATCAGTAACGATTTATCTTCCTTGGCTCCTTCTGTAGGAGGAAGAATGGATATCTTCTTTTATTAATTTTCATTCTCTCCATAAAATTTGATTGCAAACTACTCTAGAGTAGTTTGAATGCAAACTACTCTAAAATTTTCATTTTCTCTTCTGCATTCCTTTCTTTTATCCTTTGTGCTCCCAGCTTCACTGCTGCACAATATTGGAAGTGGTAGGTAAGATGGAAGATTAAGGTCATCCCTCTACACTGTAGTTTCATCACTGAGTCCTTCATTGTCAGAAATGTAACTTTCCAGGAGCAAAATTTCCACTTCTAATTGTGTTCTGTCCCAAATATTTTGCCTACACAACGCAATGGTTTTTTTCCTGTTATATAATTTATTGACAATATATAGATACTCTTAGTAGTCGACCTTATTTGGGTCTCAAAAAATGACATTTTCAAATTATCTTAGCTGTTGTAGGTTTAAGGATACATAAGGGAAGTAAGACTGTATCTTAGCAACTATTCAGCCAGGCAGCAGAACTATAGTTTATTCAAGACACCTCATATCGTTGGAGGACTGACAGCAGCCCTCACGCCCCATAATAATACTGACAGAAGCCTGTTCAGTAGTTAACTTCTGTCGCTTCCTATGACAAGAACTCCATCCCAGCTTCAAATGGGTTGAACTTAGTCTCCATTTCTGCTGTTTCTGTGTCTCCTAACACTGTTCTTTCTACCTCAGGGTATCTGCCTTAAGGTTTTTCCTGCCCGATGACTTCTGAAGCCTCAATGGGTCTCTTGGCTTCTGCTCCCAAAAATTCCAAAGATTGCTTTGTGAGCCAGTCACCTCCTAATATTGGCCATCCTTACTGGTCAGATTTTAGTAAAAGACCCCTTCATGGGCTAATCCATCTTGGTTTCCATCTTGGTTCAAGATGGAATGAATCCTTTCAACTAAGTTAGCTAGCCCATAAAATCAGGAACTGTGATACAAAAGCATGCAGTGTCCTCGTGTTCTATACCAGGTAGAGGAGAGTGACTTATCATCAGAGACAGAAAATCAGCAATGAGATGGCTCTGCATAAATAAGCTTTACTAAAATAGTCCCAAACTTCCATTTGTTCCCCCTACATATTTCCTAATTGCTTCCATACAATTTATCCAAACCCTCTTTTTTTGTTGTTGTTAAAATAGTGAATAAGCCGCCAAGTGTAACTACTTTGTTGAACTTCACTTTTGTTTATGTGAACTTCCATGGACATAAAGTATTAATAAAATTATATGCCCTTTTCTTTTGTTAATCTTTCTTTTGTTAATTTAACTTGCATGTATCCAGATCCTAAACCTAAGAGAGTAGAAGAAAAATGTTTCCTTCCCAGAAATACCTAGAAAAGAAATTGCTGGATCATATAGTAACTCTGTTTTTAATGTTTTTGTGGAACAACCATACTGCTTTTCACAGAAGCTGCATCCTTTTATATTCCTACCAACAACGTACAAAGGTTCCAGTTCCCCCATATTAAAGACAACTGTCATGAGTGTATGTTGGTGATATAGTCTTTCCTATAAATCAGCCAGGCAACTTCTCCACTAGCTATCTACTGAACAGCCTGGCACCAAGGAATACACAAGAGTCACACACAGTAACTATGCTATTCGCTCAGCTTTTATGGAATTTAGGTTCACTCAAAGTATAACATCAACATACATTAATATCCTACTCATACTCTAACAGTCTAAGAGAAATATAACACACATACAACAATCAATGGAGAATAACAAACCCAAGTCCCAGAGTCTCAGAGTGCAGGTCTGGGAGACAGCATAGTGGGCAAGGGAGTCATCAGCATCTTGCAAGAAAGTATCTCCAGAGCCAGGTGGGCAGCAGGGCAGATGAGGTCCTCAGTTCAGCAGGGCAGAGCCTCTGGCAGCTGATGCCAAGGAAGATAAGGAAGATCAGCGTGGCATGGAACAGCACAGCTATCTCAGAAGTAGTATGGACCCTGCCTCAGTTATACATTGAAAGTGGTATACTCTACCCTTCTGGGTCTCTTGATAAAGTGTCATGGCACCCCTGATACCAAGTGAGAAATTTGTCCAGGAGCCTATGGGTGGTCCTGCCCTGCAGACATGGCTGCTCTGATCATGTGTACAGATACCTTAGATGCATCTACTTGCCAGATGTATTTAACGTGACTTACGTAGTTTTCTTCTTGAACCAAAGTGTCATGGCTGACTGGCAGCTACCTTGGCTGAAAGGAGTGACTCCACTTTGTTTTATATACTTCATGCTATCTTGACAGGACCAGCGCCATTTTATTGGTCCTGCTCTCCACACCAACACTTGTCTTTTTTTTTTTTTCTGTTAACCATCCCAATGTTTGTGAGATAGTCTCATTGTGATCTTTTTTCCATTTGATTTTTGTTTTGAGTATCTTTTCATGTGCTTATTGGCCATTTGTACATTTCCTTTGTAGAAATGTCCATTCAAATCCTTGGTTGATTTTTATTTGACATTTTGTTGATTTGCAGAAGTTCTTTATGTATTCTGGCTATTAACTCCTTATCGTATATATGATTTGCAAATATTTTCTCTTGTATCATGGGTTTCCTTTTCATTCTATTGATTGTGTCCTTTGATGTAGAAATAAAATTATTTTTTCAAAATATTTTCTTGATAATGTGGATAAACTTTCACTTCATAATAACTGTTGTCAAGCACAGAAGAGTTTTGGCACTTCCCCTAATTTTAACACTCCAGGCCATACCTCACAGGAAATGGGCTATTGTCATTATCTCCCCCACATCTCACCTAAGTACAGTTTACATTGTGGGAAGGAAATTCTGTTGATTGACTTCTACTTCAAGCCTCTTCCTAGATTTCAGTAGAGGTAGCTTTTCAAAGAAAACTGGAGATTAAGGCTCTTAGTTCGTTATCAATTACTCTGTCCTGACTCTGCTTTCAAGCTCTGCTCTTTGCCAGTTTGGCTTGCCTGCTACTTTTCTGTGAGTCCTGTTTTGGAGCCTGATTATGCATTGTTTAATTTATGTGTCCTTATTCTACAACAGATTATACCTGATACTGTATCTGCTACTTGCCTCAGATCCCTCTGATATATGAATATCTACTATAGACTTCAAAGCTTCTGCTTAGGAACATTGCTTCATGTATAAATGAGAATAACAACAACAATGTTTTTTTAGAGGGTTTTTTTTTCCAAGATTAATGGACTTAGCTCTGGCTGATGTGGCTCAGTGGATTGAGCAATGGCCTGTGAAACAAAGGGTCGCTGATTTAATTTTCAGTCAGGGCACATGCCTGGGTTGCAGGCCAGGTCCCCCGTGGAGGGTGTGTGAGAGGTGACCACACATTGACATTTCTTTCCTTCATTTTCTCTCAATGCCAGAGATTTGTAAAAAGGAAAGGAAAGGAAATGTTTATTTAATGCTATACAAACTTAAAGTAGTGACCTAATGTCTTTATCAAAAATCCTAAAGTCCCTTTTAAAACACCCACAAACAGACACAGTCCTTCCTTCTTTCCCCCTTTGCCTCTGTCCAGAGTACCGTATCTCAGGAAAGGAAATAGAAGTCCATGGCTCAGGCAGTCCTCTGGTTCTTCCCAGTTAGTACTCCATCTCGACTGGGAGACCCAGGGAGACCTCCCTGGGTTCCCGGCACCCTCTGCTGAGTCGCCGGGATCTCTGCTAAAACCAGGTGGTGGTTCTCCCTTCTAAATCTGCGAGGGTCCCCACTCTGGCAAAGGCACGTGATCCTCTCTCCCAAGGCTATGGGAGTCTCCACTCTACCCAGGCTGCATGGTTCTCCCTCTCTCAGGGCTGTGGGAAGGGAGAGTCCCCACTCTGTCAAGGCCACGTGGTTCTCCCCCTCCAAATGGCTATGATCCTCTCTGCACTTCCACAGCTGCAGGGTTTTCCCCCTCAATGGCTGCAAGGGAGGGGGGGGGTCGCCACTATGTCAAAGCCGAGTGGCGGTTCTCTGCTAAAGCTACATGGTGAGTCTCTCTCTCAGGGCTGTGTGATCTGCACTTCCATAGCCACATGGTTCTCCCTCTCAGGGCTGCCACCTCTGGGTTTAAATCCCCCATGCCAATCTTCCTCTGCAGCCCCATTTCCAACTCCTCCCACACTCGGCTTCATGTGCCAGAACTCATACCCTTCCAGGGGGAGTCCTTTACTGGACTGCCATCATGAGTCTGGGCAGGTGTGGCCCCATGTCATGGAGCCAATCATCTCCAAGCTCCCACACAGGCACTGTAACTCAAAGGACCTGCCCCCCAGTTACACCTTGGTGGGGTAGTTACTTCCATTCCCCTGGCTCAGAGCATGACCACAGCTATTTAATATATCTAAGCGACCAGCTAAAGGCTATAGATATGTTAAATGACCACACCAGAGGTTAGCTACAAGGCTTATTCATTGCCTTTTATGTAGGTGTGATCCTCTCTCACTCTCTCTTTTCCTTCCTTTCCTTAAAGCAGTCCCTTTAGCATCTCTTGCAGAGCTGGTTTAGTGGAGGTGTATTCTTTTAGACTTCTTTTGTCTGAGAAGCTTCTTATTTGGCCTTCTATCTTGATTGAGAGCCTTGCTGGGTAAAGTAGTTGTGGTTGCAGGCCTCTGGTTCTCATTACTTGGATTATTTCTTGCCATTCTCTTCTGGCTTGGAGTGTTTCCATTGAGAAGTCAGCTGTTAGCCTTATTGGGGCTACAAGGCTGTTGCTATGTGAAACAGCTCTCAAAGGCCCTGCCTCATTTGTCCCTTCCCCCAACCCACACCTGGGGGGTGAGGGTGAAGACATCCTAAAATCTCCTGGACACCTTGAGTTCTGGACCCCATTTTAAATGCCCATTTGGGGTCCCCCCTCTTGGCTGCACCCTGTAACAATGCTTCTAAAATGCAATCCCTATTACGCCCCCTAAAGTTAGCTGTTACTTTGGGCTGCAGCATCACTTATTAGTTATCTATTGCATTCCTGATATGATTATTGAGTATCTTCACTGGTCTTGGGCTACCTAAATCTAATTCTAGTCTTCTGTTACATAAGAAAATAATTTTTTAAAAATGTTCTTCTTCACATCCTGTTTGTTGTGTTTAAAGTTTATCTCTAATTGAATGTATTCTAAATTGACTTAAGAAACCAAGTATAACTTTAATAATAATAGATAGGCAAGTGCCTGTAGCAAATGAGTACAGTTTTTGTAACAAATGAATTATAGAAAGCAGCTTAGCCTGCAAGGCCTGGGTAAGCCTCTTGCATCTTACTTTTAAAATGCCTGGGTCTATGGTAATACCTCTGGTCTGATTTACCCATTTAGACGAAAATGAACATGTGGAGCAGAAGAAATCAATACCTACTATCTAGTAATAGAGGATGAATGGCTTAATTTCCTTACCAATGTGGTCAAGAATTATAAGAGGAAGAACAAGTCTGGGTATGCCCAGGTATGGTTAGTTAAGAGAAAACAAGAGATGGAGGGCAGTTACCCTCACCTGGATCATAAGCTTAGTTATTGAACACTTACATCAGATTTTGGAGTGTAAAAAATATCATCGGCAAACTTTCCATCTTCAGAAAGGCCCTAGTCAAGAAGGTAGCCGAAAAGAACAGAATTTAGACAGAAATGTTTTCTTCCATGGACAGAAGTATAAACATGAGTAAAAGGAGCATATATTTTTATGCTTCAAAAAACAATAGTGAAAAAGCAGTCAGGAGAAAAAGTTAATAAATATCATAGTTCTTTAGAGTCCAGTAAGTATTATGGCACTTCACATTGTTACAGGGTGCTGCCAAGAGAGGGGACCCCAAATGGGCATTTAAAATGGGGTCCAGAACTCAAGGTGTCCAGGAGATTTTAGGATGTCCTCACCCCCACCCCCCAGGTGTGGGTTGGGGGAAGGGACAAATGGAGCAGGGCCTTTGAGAGCTGTTTCACATAGCAACAGCCTTGTAGCTAACCCCTGGTGTGGTCATTTAACATATCTATAGCCTTTGGCTGGTCGCTTAGATATGTTAAATAGCTGTGGCCATGCTCTGAGCCAGGGGAATGGAAGTAACTACCCCACCAAGGTGTAACTGGGGGGCAGGTCCTTTGAGTTACAGCGCCTGTGTGGGAGCTTGGAGATGATTGGCTCCATGACATGGGGCCACACCTGCCCAGACTCATGATGGCAGTCCAGTAATGCTGGAAGGGTATGAGTTCTGGCACGTGAAGCCGAGTGTGGGAGGAGTTGGAAATGGGGCTGCAGAGCAAGACTGGAGCAGGGATTTAAACCCAGAGGCGGCAGCCATTGAGAGAGAGAACTATGAGGCTTTAGTAAAGTGAGGACTTCTGCAGCCGTGCAAGAGAGAATCACCATGCGGCTTTAGCAGAGAACCATCACTCAGCCAAAGCCAAGTGCAGCCATTGCTCAGAGGGAGAAATACGCGGTTTTGGCTGAGTGAGGACTCCCGTGACCCTGGGAGAGAGGACCGCGTGCCTTTGCCAGAGTCGGGGCCCCCACAGCTTTAGAAGGGGGAACCACAACCTGGCTTTAGCAGAGATCCCAGTGACTCAGTGGAGGGTGCTGGGAACCCAGGGAGGTCTCCCAGTCGAGATGGAGTACTAACTGGGAAGAACCAGAGGACTGCCTGAGCCATGGACTACTATTTCCTTTCCTGAGATATGGTACTCTGAACTGGGCAAAGGGGGAAGGAAGGACTGTGTCTGTTTGTGGGTGTTTTAAAGGGACTTTAAAGGATTTTTGATAAAGACATTAGGTCATTACTTTAAGTTTGTATAGAATTAAATAAACATTTCCTTCCCTTTTTACAAATCTCTGGCATTAAGAGACGTCTTTCTTCTGGCAGCAGACATAACGGACCTGGGGCTTTCTTTCAATAATAGTATATTGTCCCAGGCCCCCCTTGTTTGTTCTATAACAACATCATGTTCAATGTTTTTTTTAAATATAATTTTTAACAAAATAGTTCAAAAGTCATTCATTTCTTCTTTTTGTGCTGTAAAGGTTATCACAATGTGGGGAAATTATACTTTTCTATACATTACATTCACCTTCAGTCCAGAATGTGGGGCAGGAAATTATTTGGAATATCCCCCATGGTTTACAATTCACATTTGAAAGTCAGCCTAAGTATAATCCTGAGTTTCTCATACTACAAGTGAATAAATTAGAAGTGTGTGTTTCATTATTCACTCTATGATGAAAAGCTGTAATGTTATGATGAGACTAAATACAAAGATTTTTAGCAATGTCAGGAATTGATAGACAAATATTTATTTTTTCTGTTGGGTCAACATTTCTGAAAGATATTAAAGTCATGTTATTTTTAAAAATTTGGTGAGGCAGTCTGGAAAAATAGTAGAAAAGTAAAGGACGATTGCCGTTAGCTACCAAAGCTTCTAGAACATACCTGAGATCTCAGTGTTTCCTTTGCAGCTGTGAAACAGAAAGCACAGTTCACTTCCCATCCCACACTGCTTGTCTCCCCCAACATCTTTTATACCACCTGTGTAGACATGAAAGCAGGGTTTTAGCTTTTTTTTTGTCTCCACTGTCATTACAAGATAAAGTGGCCATTTTGTAATGGAGGTTCACTGGGAGAAAAAACCAGTTTGTGTTAGTCATCAGGCCTCTAAAATTCTAGTGCTGAACATAGCCCTGGGGCCATGCTCCTTCCATGGGTGGAGCCTCACTCCCTGCCCCCTTTCTCATATAACTCAGAGGTTCTATAATGGAGCAGATGAAAAGAATCCCATCTTACATCTATTTTGAAAAAGTTTTGTTGGGATTGATACTTACAGTAATCATTTTAGAAAAGCTGGCATTAACAAAAAAAAGTATGACTATCAGGTTTCCCTAAAGCCTGGACAGCTCCTAAGACAAACAAATGAACTCATGCAATGGTCTTTTGTTTGCCAAACCTTACTCCTAAATTAATAAGGGACCATAGACTTTAGCCTTGAGAAAGCTTGAGTGGATGCCATATCACTTGCTCTGCTTAAATAATGACACAACTTGTTTAGACTTTGGAGGTGCACCCTTAGATATTGCTTACAAACAGATAAGAAATAGCAAAACAAAGCAATTTATAAAGCAATAACAAAAATAGCATATTTTAAAAGGTTTTTTGATCTCACTAGTAACAAAACATAATGGAAAGTAAAGAAAGATGTCAGTATTTGACTATTAAACCACAAAGGTTTTTAAATAATAATACCCATTATAAATTAGGATATAGAGAAATAAAAATTTGCATATATTAATGAGGTGATAAAACTTATAAAGTCTTTTGTAATTAGCACCAAAATTCTTAAAGAACCTGTGAAGATGGTAAAATGACTCTACTTTTATAAACCTATCCTAAGGAACTCAACAAATGCACAAAATCTGTATATAAGGATTTTTTTTTGCTTAATATTTCACATTTTATTTTATTTTATTAAATTTTACTTTAATAATTGTTCAAGTACAATTTTCTGCCTTTTACTCCCATCCCAGCCCACCCACAGATATCTCCCCACCACCCTCCCATTTCCACCCCTCCCTATTTTTGTCCACATGTCCTTTATATTTGTTCCTGTAAACCCTTCCCATTTTCCCTTGAAATTCCCTCCCCTTTCCCCTCTGGTCACTGTCAGCCTGTTCTCTATTTCAGTATCTTTGCATATATTTTGCTTGTTTGTTTATTTTGTTGTTTAGGTTCCTGTTAAAGGTGAGATCTTATGGTATTTGCCTTTCACTGCCTGGCTTATTTTGCTTAGCAAAATGCTTTCCAGTTCCATCCAGGCTGTGGCAAAAAGTAGGAGCTCCTTCTTTCTTTTTGATGCATAGAATTCCATTGTGGAAATGTACCATAGATTTTTGACCCATTCATTTACTGATGGGCACCCAGGTTGCTTCCAGCACTTGGCTATTGTAAATTGTGGTACTATGAACATTAGGGTGCACAGATTCTTTGGATTGGTGTTTTAGTGTCCTTAGGATATAGTCCCAGCAGTGGAATAGTTGGATCAAAAGGCAGATCCATTTTTAATTTTCTGAGGAAGTTCCATACTGCTTTCCATAGTGGTTGTACCAGTCTGCAATCTCACCAACAGTGCACTAGGGTTCCCATTTTTCCACAACCTCTCCAACACTTGTTTGTTGCTTTATTTATGATGTCCATTCTGACCAGTGTGAAGTGGTATCTCATTGTGGTTTTAATTTGCAACTCTCTCATAGCTAGTGAAATTGAGCATCTTTTCATGTGCCTTGGATCCTCTGTATGTCCTCCTTGGAGAAGTGTCTGTTCACGTCCTTTGCCCATTTTTTAATTGGATTGCTTGTCTTCTTAGAGTGGAGTCATGTAAGTTCTTTACATATTTTGGAGATTAAACCCTTGTTTGAGGTACCATTGGCAAATATGTTTTCCCATAAAGTTGGTCCTTTTTTTATTTTAATACTGTTTTCTTTAGCCATACAGAAGCTTTTTATTTTGATGAGATCCCATTTGTTTATTCTTTCCTTTATGTCCCTTGTTCTAGGGGACATATCAGTAAAAATGTTGCTGCATGAAATATCTGCCTATGTTCTCCTCTAGCATTTTAATGATGTCACAGTTTATATTTAAGTCTTTTATCCACCTTAAATTTATTTTTGTGTAAGGTGTAAGTTGGTGTTCAAGTTTCATTTTTTTGCATGTAGCTATCCAGTTCTCCCAACACCATTTGTTGAAGAGGCTATTTTTACTCCATTTTATGTTGCTGCCCCTTTGTCAAATATTAATTGACCATAGAGACTTGGGTTTATTACTGGGCTCTCTGTTCTGTTCCTTTGGTCCATGTGCCTTTTTTATGCCAGTACCAGGCTGTTTTGATAACAATGACCTTGTAATATAGTTTAGTATCAGGTATTGTGATCTCTCCTAGTTTGCTTTTCTTTCTCAAAATTGCAGCAGCTGTTCGGGGTCCTTTATAGTTCCATATAAATTGTTGAAGTGTTTGTTCTATGTCTGTGAAATATGCCATTGGTACTTTAATAGGCATTGTATTGAATGTGTAAATTGCTTTGGGTAGTATGGACATTTTGATGATGTTAGTTCTTCCAATCCATGAACACAGTACATGTTTCCATTTGTTTGTGTCTTCCTTGATTTCTTTCTTCAGTGTTGTGTAGTTTTCTGAATACAGGTTTTTTATCTCTTTGGTTAGGTTTATTCCTAGGTATTTTATTTTTGTTTTTGCTATATCAAATGGGATTTTTTTCTTGATTTCTGCTTCTGCTGTTTCATTGATGTTGTACAAACATGCATTGGATTTCTGGATATTGACTTTGTAACTCGTTGTTTTGCCAAATTCATTTATTAGGCTGTGAAGTTTTTTGGCAGAGCCTATAGGAATTTCTATGTACACTATCATGTCATTTGCTTCCTCCTTTCTGTTTTGGATGCTTTTTATTTCCTTTTCTTTTCTGATTGCTGTGGCTAAAACTTCCAGTACTATATCGAATAGAAGTGGTGAAAGTGACAGCCTTGTCTTATTCCTGATTTTAGTGGAAAAGATGTTACTTTTTGCCCATTGATTATGATATTGGCTATAGGTTTCTAATATATGGCCTTTATTATGTTGAAAAGTGCTTCCTCTATTCCCACTTTGCTGAGTGTTTTTATTATAAATGAGTGCTGTACCTTATCAAATGCTTTTTCTGCATCTATTGATATGATCATGTGGTTTTTGTCTTTGCTTTTGTTTATGTGATGTATTACATTTACTGATTTGTAAATATTGAACCATCCTTGCATCCCTGGGATGAATTCCACTCGGTCATGGTCTGATCTTTTTAATGTATTGCTGGATGCGGTTTGCAAATATTTTGTTGAGGATTTTAGCATCTATGTTCATCAGCGATATTGGCCTGAAGTTTTCTTTCTTAGTTGTGTTTTTATCTGGTTTTGGGATTATGATGATGCTAGCTTCATAAAAAGAGTTTGGGAGTCTTCCATCCTTTTGGATTTTTTGGAATAGTCTGTAGAGGATAGGGTTAGCTCTTCCTTAAATACTTTGTAGAATTCTACTATGAAACCATCAGGTCCAAGGCTTTTTTGTGGGAAGCTTTTTGATTACTGCTTCAATTTCAACTGCTGTTATTAGTCTGTTCAGGCTTTCTACTTCTTCATTGAGTTTTAGTAGATTATATTTTTCTGGAAATTTGTACCAGGTTTTCAAATTTCTTGGCATACAGTTCTTTGTAGTAATTTCTTACAATCCTTTGTATTTCTGTGGTGTTAGTTGTAATCTCTCCTCTTTCATTTCTGATTATGTTTATTTGGGCCTTTTGTCTTTTTTTCTTGATGAGTCTGCTTAAAGCCTTGTTGATTTTGTTTATCTTTTCAAAGATCCAGCTCCTGGATTCATTGATCCTTAGAATTGTGCTTTTTGTCTCTATGTCATTTAATTCTGCTCTGATCTTGGTTATTTCCTTCCTTCTGCTTGTTCTGGGCTGTCTTTGTTGTTCCTTGAGTTCTGGTAGGCATAGGGTTAGGTTGTTTGTTTGATATGTTTCTATTTTTTTAGGTGGTCCTGTATTGCTATGGACTTCCCTCTCAGGACTGCCTTAGCTGTGTCCCATAAGTTTTGGGTTGTTGTGAGTTCGTTTTCATTTGTTTCCAGAAACCTTTTGATTTCTTCCCTAATATCATTCTTGACCCATTCATTGTTTAATAGCATGCTATTTAATCTCCATGATTTTGAGTGTTTTTTTGTTTTTTTTTTTTTCCTTTGGGGTTGGTTTCTAGTGTCAGTGCCTTGTGATCTGAGAAAATACTTGGTATGATTTCAGTTTTCTTGAATTTGTTGAGCTTGTTTTATATCCTATCATGTGGTCTATCTTTGAAAATGTTTATATGCATTTGAAAAGAATGTGTATTTAGCTTCTTTGGAATGGAAGGCCCTGTATATATCCATTAAGTCCATTTCATCTAGGGCTTTTTTCAATGTCACAATATCTTTGTTGACAGTTTGTTTGGAAGATCTGTCCATTTTTGACAGTGGGGTATTAAAATCCCCTACTATAATTGTGTTGCTGTCAATATCTTTCTTGAAGTCCTCTAAGATTTTCTTTGTGTATTTGGGTGCTCCTACATTGGGTGCTCATATAGTTACAATGTTTATGTCTTCTTGGTGGATTCTTCCCTTGGGTATTATGAAGTGACCTTCTGGGCCACTCTTTATGAACATTTTTTGGAAGTCTATTTTGTCAGAGATGAGTATTGCTACCCAAGCTTTTTTTTTCCTGTCTATTTGCTTGGGAAATTTGTTTTCAGCCATTCACTTTTAGCCTGTGCAGGTCTTTTATCCTTAGGTGGGACTCTTGTAGGCAGCATATGTGTGGGTTATGTTTTCTTATCCATTCAGCTATTCTATGTCTTTTGATTGGAGCATTTAATCCATTTACATTTAAGGTTATTATTGATAGGTACTTATTCATTGTCATTTTTGTACCTGTGTTCCTCTCTGTCTCTCTTTTCCTTCCTTTCCTTAAAGCAGTCCTTTTAACATCTCTTTCAGAGCTGGTTTGGTGGAGGTGTGTTCTTTTAGACTTCTTTTTTTGGGAAGCCCCTTATTTGGCCTTCTATCTTGATTGAGAGCCTTGCTGGGTAAAATATTCTTCGTTGGAGACCTCTGGTTCTCATTACTTGGAATATTTCTTGCCATTCTCTTCTGTCTTGGAGTGTTTCCATTGAGAAGTTAGCAGCTAGGCTTATTAGGGCTCCCTGTATGTTACTTCTTGTTTCTCCCTTGCTGCCTTTTTGATTCTCTCTTTGTCTTAAAATTTTGCCATTTTAATTATGATGTGTCTTGAGGTGGGCCTCTTTGGGTTCCTCTTGACTGGGACTCTCTGTGTTTTCTGGATTTGTGTGACATTTTCTCTCATCAAATTGGGGAAGGTTCCCATCATTACTTTTTCAAATAGGTTTTCTATCATTTGCTCTTCTTCTCCTCCTTCTGGTATCTCTATTATATGGATTTTATTACATTTCATATTGTCCTGCATTTCCCTTAACCCCTCTTCATTTTTTTCAGAGTCTCTTTTCCTTTTCTTGCTCTTTCTGGGTGTTTTTTCCTACTTTTTCTTATGGCTCACTGATCCAATCTTCTGCTTCATCATTCCTGCTTTTGATTCCTTCTGCTGTCTTCTTCAGTTAAGATATTGTGTTCTTCGTTTCCTCTTGGCTCTTGTTGATTATTTCTATTTCCTTTTTCATTTTGATATCATTTCCAGTAAGTTCATTGTAGTTTCCCTGTAGTTTCTGGTAATTCACCGTGAGGTTACTGAGCTTCCTGATAACCATTGCTTTGAACTCAATATCTGATAGTTGAGTTGCCTCTATTTCATTTAGCATTTTTCTGAGGCTTCCCCTTTTCCCTCCATTTGGGAATTGTTTCTTTGCCTTCCCATTGTTTGTGAGACTCTTCTTGTTATCCTTAGCTTCTTAAATTGATGTGTTCTGGCTCCTTGATTTGTGGTGTGAACTTATGTGGTAGAATACCTGTGAGATTTAGTGGTGCAGTCTCCTTTGGGTCTCCTGGTATTCACAGCTTCCTCCTACTCTTCTTTTTTGTGATCAGTTGGGGAGGGTAAAGCAAAATGGTTTAAGACAGCAGGAGAGTATTCTATGATATTTACAGTAGCAGCCAGTAGAGAAGAGATAGGAGAGCTTTGGCTGTGTATAGTGTTAACCATGATATTCCACCCAACTATCCACTTCTTAGAAAGGATGGAAAGAAGATAAAACTCTTATTGGGGAGGGAAGGATTTTGGATTGGATCTAGAAAGCAGTGAGGTTGTGGGAGGTCAGATTCTGAGGTAAGGTGAGAATAAAGGATAATAAATAGGTGTAGTGTGTGAGAGAATAGAGTTAATCACTACAGTAATAGATTTCAGGAAACCGTGAACTGTACTGGGTCGGGTGTGTGTTGTGTAATATTTACAATTGTATGGAGTAGCTATTATTTACAATAATATTAGAGCAAAAATCATATGACAGAATCTTTGTGATCTGGATAACAAGAATGGGGAGTATGGGACCTTGCATATGGAACACAAGTGAAGTGAAGGACTGTAAATTAGCAATACACTATGAATGAGAGAATAGGGGACACCTGTCAAATGATACAATATAATCAGTCAAGGAAAGAAGACTATACAGAAAGAAGAGACATACAAAAATACTATTAAAATAAAAGATGTAAGAATAATGAAAAATAATAATATAAATATGCAATAACTTGCAGGTTCTCTGTAATAGCAAAGTGAAATTTGTTTCAGTGTCTCAGCTGTTGGGATGCCCCCTCTTTGAGTCCAACTCTGGTATTTTCACAGTCCTTGGTTTTTTGGTCTTACTTGTGGGTATTTAAAAAGAAAAAAGAAAAAGGCAAAAAAAAAAGCAAGCAGAAGAAAGGAAGAAGAGTTAAAATTGGAAAGGAAGAAAGAGTAAATCTAGAAAGAAGGAGAGAGAAGCAAAAGGAATTGAGAGATATAAAAATAATAAAAAAAATTAAAATTGCTTAAAGAAATCAAACAAACAAAAAAACCTCTTCCTGGTTTCAAACTGGCCAAAGTGGTTTTCTGGTCTTTCTGGCTGCATCAGGCTGAGGGGCGATTGGTATCACTTTTCTTCCTTCCTATTCAGCACTCAGTCAGCCTCACATGCACTCTCCCCAGGACTAGCTGTGCATTCTCCCCAGAGCTAGTGTGACATCCCTCTGCAAGGCCTTGGGCATGGGATCCCAGCCTTCCTAAGCACGTGATCTCCCTGGGTTTACAGGTGTGGGCTCCGGGTCTTCCACAAAGCACACTCTCCCTGGGTTGCTGGTGTGTGGCCAGGCCACCTGGGGTTGCACAGGTTCTGGTGTGCATTCTTCCCAGGGCTATGTGTAGGTGCTCACAGACTCTGTGTGTTTGCCACTTAGTCTTATTCCCCTCTCTTTGACTTCAAGCAATTAGGTCTCTCCCAGTGCTGCTCAAACCTTGTTTGACCAGGGAGGGAGCAGTTGACCCAGCTCTCTCCCAAGAGCCCTGTGGCAGACTGAGTGATCCCTGGGCCTGGGACTGCAGCCTCCCTGGTCCCTGTGCTGATCCCTGGGCCCTTATTATCCTGAAGCAGTCTCCTTACCATCTGTTTTTTCAATGTCTGCTACAGTTTTTGATCTATTTTCATATATGCTGTGGTACTGTTGGCTCTTTGTTCTGTTCCTCCATAGATCAGTTAGGTTTTTCTCCGTCGTGTAGGGGGAAGTGGGGTCTGTTCCTTCCTACCACACCACCATCTTCCCTCTTCCTGTATATAAGCATTTTTAATAGTGTAAATATAGATAAGTTTTACATGTCCTGATTTATGGTGCTAGCTATATAAGCTATGATATTGTCATCCAATGAACTACAATGTACTTGCCTTAGCTTGGGCTGTCATAACTAAATCCATAGACTGGGCATTTTAACTAGTAGAAATTTCCTTCCTCACCATTCTAAAAGCTGGAATGTCCAAGGTGAAGGTGCTGATCAATTAGCTACCTGGTGTGAGCTCTCTTCTTGGCTTGTAGATGGCCACTTACGTTGTCATATGGACTTTCCTCAGTGAATACAGATGCAGAATGATCTCTCTGTTCTGTTTGTAAGACCATTAGTCCTATAGGATTAGAACTTCATTCTTACAGTCTTCTTTAATTTTAATTCCTTCTTTAAAATTCTGTTTACAAATATGGTCACATTAGGCTTTAACATACAAATCTGGGGAAAGGGGCACAATTCAGTCCATAGTAGTACTCATGAGAAATAGAGACACATTGTTAAGTGAAAAACTAATTCGAAAAATTCCAAACTAATTAGTCAATTCCAAGTGGTTATTATGGTGTGAGAAGAATGGAAACAAATCTTAGATATGATAAAGGTTTGTGGCTCTCCAAGATCAATTCTACCCAATAAAATTGTATTTGTTGGTATTTCATTTCTGTTGTTGGGTTTTCTTGAGCTCTTTTGCTTTCTGTTTCAGATGAGACTCTTCAGAACAAATTCCCAGTGGACTTTTATCAGCAGCTGAATGACCTAGAAACCTGTTTAATGCAGGAGTTGAGGCTAAAAGAGATTCACTTGAGAAATAAAGATTCCATATTGACTGAGAAATTGCTTCATATGACCATTCTGTATATGAAAAAGGAGGAGTACAGCCTTTTGCCTAGAAAGTTGTTGGAGCATGCCATGACATACTTCTCGTCATCTTTAAACTTGCCAGACAGATTAAATTGGGTATTGGAAATATCAGACAGCACACTTAATAAGGCATATGATTGTCTAGCCATTAGGCTGTGCACCTGAAACTAATACAAAATAATATTGAATGTAAACTGTCATTGAAAAAAACATAAAAAATAAAAGCATATATACACCAAAAAAGCTAAGTTTTTATATAGAAAGGATTATCATTTATTAAAATGTCATATTGCAGTCCACATGTTTAGTCATTTCAAAGATGTATTCTTGCTATAGTTATGAATAAGTTGATTAACATTCATGAAACTTTTTCAGGAGTAATAAGCAACATCATGTTCATTCTCTGATCAAGAGTACTTCATGGATGGCCATGGCAATCTATCTGTCTGTCTCTGTCTATCTATCTGTCACTTTCATCACCATCACTTCTCTATCTCTGTCTAGTTACTTGACTTATTTTATATACTATTTAAATTATTTTGTTTATGTAATATCATATATACCCTTATATTGTGTTTAATATAAAATGTATTTACCTCTATATTTAATTTATTATGTTGTATCATTTATTAAGTTTTTACTAGAGTGAAATTTTTGTTGATGTTCATTTTTTTAAAGAAACTTCAAGACTGATTGTGTGAACAAAGTAAATAATAGGTGCCACAACTAAAAAATTAAAAATATGCAAATTAAGCATGCCTTTCTGTAAACAAAATAAATTAATTAAATAAACATAACAAAAACCTGAAAGGATATTATGCAAATATTAACAATATTTATCTCTGGGTATTTTTTCTTCTTTTGTGTTTATCTTTGTGTTTTATAGTTTATTTAATAATTGTTAGAAATTATAGTTTTTTTCCCTTCTTTTTAAAGGATAAGCATCTCTTAAATAAGTACCTATCTGGTATAAAATGTGTGGTCACACTTTACTCCTTTAAACCTCATGTTTGTCGAAGCTTCCCAGAGGTACACCTCACAACCATACTATATTTTTCTGTGTCACCAATGGCTATGTGTGAGTTCCCCAAATAGCACTATTGCTCACTCTCTGTTGTACATTTAGTTACTTTATAGCCATAATAATAATGTTATAATTTGATCTCTGATTTGATTTCAAGATTGATGTTTTGCCTCTCTGATGTGTGTTTCAAAATATAATAGTCACTCCCCAGATAATCACACAATACTCTTCTGGGCCTTTGGAAATAATATCTTTCTGATTAGAATTCAGTCTTCTCTCTTGTATTCTGGATGACACCTTTACTTTATAAAAGTAAAGTCAATAATTACCTACTTTCTGTTTCTTTTTTAACAGAAAAAAATTAACTTTTTGGTTCCCTTTATAAATAATATCACAATATTTGTCTTTCTCTGGATTATTCAACATAATATATTGCAGGTTGCTAGGGTATGGTGTCTGTATTTAGGGTGGGGGGAACTGAGGAGATGTTGTTCTAAGATAAATTTGGAGAATATAATGTTTAAATGGTGAATATAGTTAATAATATGGTATTTCACATTTAAAATTTGGTAAGAAATAACAATTTTTTCTGATATACTGTTTGTACTATTTTTCATTTATGAAAACAGTTTAACATACATTGTTTTACTTTGAGAAAATTGGTAAAGTGGATACATTACTAAATATAAAATTAAATCTGTTAGATTTGAGTTTTCTTTCTCCCTCTATATGTGAGTCTTGAACATGCCCATAAACTTTCTATTTCAAGGGTATGTTTTAAGCCTATTTACTTCAAAGTTCACATAGAGGAAAATAGTCCAGCTTGAAATAACTTAAGTCATATTTAGAGTAGGTCCAATATTTTTAAATTGTTTTTTAACCCTAGCTTCCAAACATTTATTTAATCCTCAAAAATACTGTAAAGCTGTTATTGTAAATATTTTGAAGGTTGTATAAACTATGTTGGATCACCTATCCCAGTGGAATAGGCATGCAATATTTTTGTTGATTATAATAATGATAAAATTCAAGTAAAACAGTTTTAAATCTCCTGTTTTCCATTTGACAAGTGTGAACACTAAAACAGAGGCAAGCTATTTATTTAGCTTGTCAAATTTTTCACAGCTACTTAACTAATTTCCAGTTTAATGTTTTTCTAATTTAACTACAAAATTACATGTATGAACTACAATGTCCTACATGACAAAAGTGAAAATGTGTAGCAGTTTTTCTTTTTCTTTCTAAGTTTTCACTAGAACACCATTGTTCTGAGAAATGCTTAAGTTCCATTTCTCCTACCTGTTCCCAAAATGTCTATGTTTCTTTTGTCTTCCCTCTTTTAAATATCCTTTTATATAACTCCATAAACTTAAAAAAATCATTCCCATTTTCTCTATATTACTCAAACATAAAATTAAATAGAAAGTAGTTTGGGGGAATTATGCCACACGACCTACATGAGTTCTTGTATAGTATGCCAGCTTTCAACATTCCCTGTTCTGGGATGCAGAGTAATTTATTTTCAGAAAAGTACTGATCTGATGTCTTGGTCTCCATGCTTTTCTTTTTTTTTTTTTTGAAACTTGAAATACTCTGAGACCTTTTATTAACTTTGCTAAAGTGAAACCCCATAGAGACCTGTTTGTAGCTTTATAAAAGTTGGCACTTTCCACTGATGTGTCACAAATGTTATCAATGAAAGCTGTGAAAAGCGTATAGTGCTGTTATGTCTTGTAAAAATTATGTTTCCCAAACATTTTCCTTGCTACAAATAAATCTCAGTGAGGGATATGGTTGCTGAACATTCAAATTAGAAATCAGCTTCCCAAATTATAACATCCATTGCTATTTTCCCCTCTACCAGGGAAACTCTGCAAAGAACTAAATAAAGAAGAACTGAGGGAAAATACTGTACATTTTTCAATTTCCAGTTTCTGGTGGAAACTATCAGGAATAATCATGACATTGTTTCCATGGAATTACCACTAACCAGGTGTTCCTTTGGTGTCTAGGATCAGGCATTATTAATGTATAGCCAGTACCTAGCTATCTATGATAATAGATGAAACTGAATGATCATTTTAATATCAGAAAGATGATATGAGGGAATCTTAGAAATTGTACTTAAGATAATTTTAAGTATATTCAATTTTCAGTGTTTTGTTGTTATTGGTAGTAGAAGTGGTACCAAATGTCTACCTCATCAACTTAGACAAAAAATAGACCATATTATAAAATTGAATACTGTGCCACTTTCATGTCAGAAAGATCTAGCTGTAATTGGAAACTGAAACCAAAAAGCTACACTTTAGTATCCATTTCTCAGGACTTGTGTAGTCCATTATTTCCACTCCTCCCTGATGTCTCTTCAGTGTTCTCTTTCCATAAATCTGTAGCCTTTCTTCTCCAGACACATAATAGAATATATCCAACAAATGTTCACATATATCTCAGCTTAAATTGTGAAGACAGGCTTAATAGCATTTCTAAATCCAAATTTCTAGTATCTGAGACAAATTACTTTCCACAACTCAAATGGTTTCCTCAGCCTATCACTAAGACATTAAAGTACCAGGACTTAATCAAAAGAGTATTAATAGTGATGCAAAATATGTAGTCATAAAGTAAAAAGACAACCTACTGAATGAAAGAACATATTTGCTGATACATCTGATAAAAGGTTAATATCCAAAATTTATAAAGAACTTACAAAACTCAACACCAAAAAAAATCCAATTAAAAAATGGACGAAGATCCTAGATAGACACTTCTCTGAAGAGGACATACAGGTGACCAGCAGACATATGAAAAGATGCTCAACATCACTAATCATCAGAGAGATGCAAATTAAAACCACAAAGATATATTACTTTACACTGGTCATAATGGCTATAATCAATAAATCAACAAACAACAAATGCTAGGGAGGATGTGGAGAAAGGGGAACCCTTTTACACTGTTGGCGGTAATGAAGATTGGTGCAACCACCATGAAAAGCAGTATGGAGATTCCTCAAAAAGTTAAACGTGGGACTGCCTTATGACCCAGTGATTCCACTTCTGGGAATTTCTCCAAAGAAATCCAAAACACTAATTCTAAAGAACATAAACATCCCAATATTCACTGAAAAATTATTTACAATCACCAAATGTCGCTTAGTAGATGACTGGATAAAACATCTATGGTGCATTTATACAATGGAGCACCACTAGGCCATAAAAAAGAAGAAAATGTTACCCTTTGCAACAGTGTGGATGGAACCGGAGAACATTATGCTAACTGAGACAAGCTAGTCAGGGAAAGACAAATACCATATGTTTTCACTCATGTGGAATCTAATGAATAAACTAAACTAATAAGCAAAATAGACTGACAGCTCTGGAAGGGCTACTAGAAGTTGGAGGCATGGAGCAAAAAGAAATAAGGACTCATGGACATGGACAACAGTGTGGTGATTGCAAATAGAGGGGATATAAAGGAGTTAAATGATAATGAAAAAAATACAATAAAATAAATTTAAAGTATAACTTAAAAATGAAATAAAATATGTAACCATGAAGATATGCTAAAATCATAAAAATATTGTGTATTTAAAGTAAAAATTAATTTAAAAACTTCCACTGATAGAACTTTAAGAGCTTCCACTTCAAGTGCTTCTCACTTTTCTTCAAGTGCTATTTTTGTAATAGAAATGTTATTAACTGGCTCCCCAAGCTTCATGGTATTTGAGCTGAAAGTACTACTCTTCCTAGTAAGCTAAATTCATCTGCATGTCTTAGACCATCCCTGTGACAAACCCAGGCAAGTACATGTATCACCCTTGTTACCTTGCCCCATTAAACAATTAACTCATTGCTTTTATGAGTCTTCAAATACAAGCATATAGAGCCAAGCTCAGATATCAGTCTATGAGGATTTGTAAACTGAGGATCAATAATCATCCTAGGAATTACATGATTATATTACATGAATTAATAATAAAATAATTGTTAAAATAATAAAAATAATACAGTACATACTGTATGTCATCCATATCAGTTTTTTTCTATTATTCCTATAATAAACTGCCACAATTTTAGAGGCCTAAAACAATATAAATTTATTATATTACAGTTCTGGAGGTCCAATGTCCATAATCAGTCAGGGAGATCATTGCATTTGCTCTTCTTTCTGGAAGATTTAGGAGTATTACATTTACTTACTGTCATTAATGACAGAGTTTACTTCCTTGTTGTGTAAATGAAGTCTTAGATTCTTTGCTGACTATCATCTAAGGAATGTGCTTGTTTTCTAGTGACTTCCTATATTCCTTGGTTTGGGCCCCCTTCTTAAAGGCAGCCATGATGCATTGAGTCTTCCTCACTTTGGATCTCTCCTGCCTTTTCTCCCATTGTTACATTTCTCTGACTACAATTGGGAAAGGGTCTCTGTTTTGAAGAACTTGAGTGATTTCTTTAAGTTCATTTGGAAAATCCATGATAATCTCCCTATCTCAAGTCTGTAACCTCAGTCACATCTTAAAAGTCCACGTTTTTTGTGTAAAGTATTTACCGATTAAGAGGATTAGCATGTGGCATTTTTGTGAGGCCATTTTTCTGCTTTGTCACACCAAGTATTATAAAGTCCAATCCAAATTGTGCAGTCTCCCTCCATGATAATTTTTCAGACACTTTGTACTTTATCATTATTTTTGTTTGAAGCATTGATAAATGATTTTTGAAGAAAAATGGCAGTAATATTTCCAGTGTCTATAATGAGAAAGCTAAGATGGAATATGTGTTAATACATGAGGTTTGTCTGGAAAAAGTCCAGTCATTGTGTGTGTATGTATGTGTGTGTGTGTGTGTGTGTGTAACGAGAGTGGTTTGCGTGACATCGATGTACCCGAGCAGCCAAGGAGAGTGGACTGGAATGTGCATGCATGAACAATGATGCCTTCACTGTACTAGTCACTGGGGAGGGGGGTAGATGCCATTGAGTGAACACATGTATTTTGTGGCCTGTGCATTCAAAATGACTGAGTGAGTAGAGCAACTGACCTGCATCAAATTTTGCCTTAAGCTTGAATATAGTTTCCTCTGGGGAAACTATTTGGATGTTTCAGGAGGCCAGAGCTATGGGCAAGTCTGGTGATTGGCAGTTTCATCATGAACATGCTCTCACTCATGCGTTGTGTTTCATGCAGATCTTTTTGGTGAAATTATCAAATCACCTAGGTAACTTAAACAACCCCCTCACTCAACATCACAGCCCAGATTTGGCATCCTGAAACTTCTGGCTTTTCCAAAAACTAAAATCAACTTTGAAAAGAAAGAGATTTCAGACCATGGATGAGATTCTGGAAAATACTACAGGGCAGCTGATGGAAACTGAAAGAACTGTGTGAGGTCCCAGGGTGCCTACTTTGAAGGAGACAGGTTTCATTGTCCTGTGTACATTGTTTCCTGTATCTTTTATCTTCTTCAATAAATGTTTCTATTTTTCATATCATATAGCTGGATACTTTCTGCACAGACCTCTGAATTCTGGATAACATAGAATAAAAAATCACAATTTACAGAATGTGCAATATAAAAATCATTTAAAAGTTATACTCTCTAAGTGACTTTTTTTTTCAGTCACAGTTGAGCTAAGAGAAGAAATGAGTGAGTCTTTTCAGTCACGGTGTCCTTGACTTTAAATCCTACAGATGAAGGTCTAGAACACAAGTGGCAAACACAAGACCTGTGGGCTGAATCCAGCCCTCCACCTTGTTTTATCAGGCCCAGCACTTTGTTTCTACTCAGTAGCAGTGCCGGACTCTCGCTCAACTGTTAAGCAGCAGTTATATTTATACAGTCCTAAACTTACATTCTCCCTTTGAAGGCAACCATGAGTTTGATGTGGCCCCTGGTGAAAATGAGTTTTACACCCCTGGTCTAGAAGGATGGTAACCTTAACTTGCATTTATATCATTTATGCTTCATTAACTGGTGGCATATATTGTTATGTTTTCTTCTCTGCTCCCACCACCCAGAAAAAAGGAGAAATAAATCAGGCAGGAACAACTATCTTCATTAAACATGTAACAGATTCAAAATCTTTGAAAATGCAGAGCAACTTGCTGACAGAGTGTACTTTTTAGTAGTAAGAGCTAAAACTACTGAGTGTTAATCATCTGTCAAGCTCTACTCTAATTGTTTTAAATATATGAATTAAGTTTAATTCAAAGGAAGTCTATTATTACTTCCCTACTTTACATACAAAGGACCTGAGGCAAAGAGATGTTAAATAACTTTCTTAAGAGAAATGCAGCTAGAAGTATACATGAGTAGAATATGAACCCTGGCAATCTGGTCTCTTAACTAGGAAATGCTGTATGAAAATTCCTAGTTAGATTTTCATTCCATTTTATTCCCTTCTTCCACCAATTCCTGGTATCACTCTTTATTTCTTTCATCTCTTTATAGACACATAATGAGGGGAACTGTATACATCACTTATCCAATAGTCATCTGTATCTCTCCAGCTGTCAGCTGATGGAGGGTATAACAATAAGAGACAATTTTATCATACTTGTTACATCACTTACCTTGCCTCCAGCAGTTAACATCTTTATTTCAGGGTTTTTTTTTTTCTTAGAATAGAGATGTGAAGTAAGTATAATAACAATAAACATGGGACTTTAACCACTGTGGATCAACTGATAACAAATCTTTAAGGACCATACGGTGGTAAAATACTTCAAAATATACACACACTGTATAAACAGATTTGGGAGTGTATTCCATCACTAACATGCCATCCTTGACATGAACAACTGCCATTAGCATTAAAAAAGAATTTCCAGGTTAAATATCTCAGGAGAAAAGATCCAAACCCAGTTATCTATCTCACAGATGTGCTAGATTATTTCTTATGGACCATGTGGAATTGCCCAAATCAAGCACCAAAAGGGAAACAACAGAATTTTAGTGGTGATGGTTCTTAAGTGGGGAGAAAGCTATTCACAAGCATTTAAAAAAATAATTATCCAACATAACCAGAATCAATTTTCCTGCCCCATAAACTAGAATAGTGTCAATTATTCCTTCAGTTATAGGAAAAATAATTTGAGAACAACTGAGCACAAAAGCTAGATCATTACACAGATGTTTTAAGACATATCAGATGCCACATGTAGGAAACATCTTATTTTGTAGAATATGTACTTTTATTGTTAACATCTTTCCAAGGTAAGCAATGCTAAAGATGGTAATTGTTCTTGTCTCTGCTGTTTTTCTTTTAGTCTGCTTGACATGAATACGATCCTGTTAGATCTAGGCAGGCTGCTGACACAATTACAATACAGACATGGTTCCCATAAAAGTAGGGTGGATTTCAATATTCTTTTCATGAATTTGACACCCCAAATGAAAGGGTAATTGCTGAAAATATAGAAGTTTTATCAAAAACTAAAACCATAAAATTGACAGAATACCATTCAAGTATGCCTGATGAAAATTAGATAAAATTACTCATCTCTAAGATCAATCTTGCATAAGAGTATGCCTTCTGCTCTCTGATTACATCATTTTCTTGTTTTTATTCTCTTTTTTATGTTGGTAATTTCATCGTTCTCCCAATAACATGAGTTAGGCCTGCCCCATGATAACTTGCTTAGCCCAGGTCTAAGTATCTGGCAGGAGTCCCGTGTCAGTGTATAAAGTAATATTTAATGATTTAAGTGTTTAATGAACAAAAATCAGTTGTCCTTGATATCCCTGATTCAGGTCTCCAGAATTCACTTGATTCCATAAATATTTTTATGAAACTAAAATTACTACAAGTCTTTCACTGACTGTACTAATTAAGAAGTTGTTAAGATTAGAATCAAAGAAGATTTGATTTATAGTGGCTTACATGATAAGCAGTCTCTGGTGGCTTCATGGTGTCAGGGCCAGAACCTCTGCAGTTTTCCTTACCATGCCATTTTGATAACAAGGTGATGACCCTTAGCTAAGTGTCATTTTCCCACCTAAAGTTGGAAAGAGGAGGAGATGATAAGGGGAAAATCAAGAAAGCAAAGTGTTAACTAGGTGAATCTTACACACAATTTAATCCTCTTCTTTTAGGCCCATACTGAATAATGGGGTATGCAGAGGTATAAGGTAGATTAGGAAATACAGAACCTTAGATTTCAAACCTCTGTAGTTAAAGGCAGCAAGAAGAAAATGGATTGGAGATGGCTTTGGGAAAGCACATCAGAGTAGCTGCTTGGAAAATAACTTACTTTTGTTCATATCAAAATTTTTTCTAATACTTTAGAACTCCTTCAACTATCCACAGATTTTGATGAAATAACTTGGATATTTACTGTCTATACTGTTCTTTCAGGCTTGGAGTGAATCTCATTTTCTTTTTCCAATATGCTAAATTATTAATTTGTTGAGATAATTATTAGTTGAGATAAAGATGCACTATCTCTTTTGTAATTGACCTCTCAACTATAACACACTTTTGAAGCCTATCTACACATGGAGAATAGATTGGATAGAAGATGAGTTTCAGATCTATAGCTTTGCAAAATTGTCCTTAAAACTTCATTCAATTACCTCTGGCACCCGACAATATTAACTAGCTGGGAAATACCACAGTATAGAATTTATGAATGTTTATTTTAAATGAGTTTGATTAGTCCTTCTACCAAGATCTTTCTAGATTTGTCTTATTTTTTCACCCAGTAAATAAAGCAATATTCTCAGTTTTCTTTCTTATCTGATTTATCATAAAGAGGATATTCTTTCTACTTACTGGTTAATATCTAATTATATTGTGTTACAATGAGTTCCATAATGGTTCCATAATGCATTGGTAAGAGTAATGCCTTCTTCCTCCCCATCTCCTACAAAAAAAATGTGTCTATGCCCTGGTCCCTGGAACCTAAAAATATGTTACCTTACATGGCAAAATGGACCTGCAAATGTAATTAAGATTAAGGACCTTGAGATGGGGAAATTATTATTGATTATCCAGGTGGACCCAACCTAATTATGTAAATTTTTAAAAGTGGAGGAACTTTCCCAGTTGTTGACAGTCACAGGTATGAGGTCTGCAAAAGGATTCAAGAGACTTTAATGTTGTTGACTTTGAAAATACTGGAGAAAGGAGACCTTGAGCCAAGGAAGGTCAGTGGCATCTAAAAGCTGGAAAAAGTAAGAGAACTGCTTCTCACCTACAGCCTCCAGAAAGAAAGGCAGCCCTCTTAACATATTGGTTTTACACTAGTGAAACCCATGAAACTTATTGTGTTAAAGACACTAGATTTGTAAGACTGGTTTACACAGCAAAAGTAAACTTTGTTAATATATAGGTACTTGAAAGTTGGAGTGCTGCTGCAAAAAATACCTAAAAATGCAGAAAGTGTTTGAGACTTGGACATTTGACTTATTCTGGAGAATTTTTGAGAAATACAATACAAAACACCTAAGTTGTCTTGAACAGACTGTTAACAAAAATGTGGGTGTTAAAGATTCTGCTAGTGAGGGCTCAGAGGAAGTGAGAAGCATGGTAGAAAAATGTAACTCATCTGAGAAAATTCCTAAATTATTGTGCACAGACTGTTAATAGAAATATTAACTGTTAAGTCTCTGCTATTGAGAGCTCAGAAGGAAATGAGGAAAATGTTATTAGGAAGGGAAGAAAGGGAAATCCTTTTTATATAGTGGCAGTAACAGTGCAATCATTCCTTGCAGTTAGGTGAAAACCAGAACTTGTATAAGATGATGTTGGAAATATACCTGAGATGGTTTCGGAATAAAGTGTTAGACATATGGTCTGCTTTATTCTTATAGTAAAGAGTGAAAAAAGGTAAAAATAAAGGAATATTTGTTTAACTAAGGTAAACTAGGAGTTGATGATTTTAGAAATTTCTAGCCTACTAAGGTGCAAAAACTATTAAACTTAAGAGATATCCTGTCAGAAAAAAAGACACTCTAGAGGCAAGACTAAGGTTGTGGATATATAACCTTTTGCTAACATCTTAGAAAGATGAAAGGATCAGAGCACTCAGTCACATACAGAATTTTTAGAGAGATTAAGGATGCAACACATAGATCTGACCAATCATACCAGAGAGCATCATAGAAACATAAGGGCATATTTCCTCAGTTATATCAGTAAAAACCAACACTAGAGAAAGGACTATCTAGGAAAAGATTTATAAATGAGCTTTTTGTTTAATGAAGTGAATCCCCATTAATATGCATAAGAAATCCACATGGTTCTTGAAAATTTTATATAGCAGAATCTTTGCCAGCTTGGAACGAATGGGCAGAAAGAGTACAAAATACAAGACCCTCAAATTTAAATTGGCAGGAAACAGATTAATACAATATGTAGCTGTGAACACTCACTTGTTACCCTCCCTGAGAAAAAGGAGGAAACACTCTGAGGGCAGAATTGCAAGTCCAGGGGACCAAGCTGTAAGCACAGAAAGTAGAGCCATGAGCCAAAGAAGATTGCTTCCTGGCCTTTAAAGCAAATGGAGTTTACCTGACTGGATTTCCAAATTATGTGGTATAAATACTCCTTTTCCCTTCTATTTTTAAAATTTTTGAAGCCAGAATGCCTATAGCTATTTTCCTATGCCATTCATCATTGTATTTTGGGAGCCAGTAAATACATAAAACTTTTATAAGTTTTATATATTTACAGATGGAGAGATATTGTACCCCCAAATGAATAATACTTATAAAATCTCATTCATACTTAATCTATATGATATTTGAAACTTATAATCTGCTAAAAGATATAAAAGAAATTTTGGATTTAGAATTAATCCTTAATGTATTGAGATTTTGGAAACTGTGGGATAGGATGAAAATCTTCTGTGTATTAGACAGAAGGCAAACTGTGGTAGGCAGAATAATTGTTCCCCACAAAGTTGTCCATGCCCTAACCACTGGAACCTGTCCCCTTACATTGTAAAAGCTCTTTGAAGTTATGATTAAGGTTAAAAACCTTAAGTCTGAAAATTTTTATTGGATTTTCTAGTTGATTCCAGTTTAAAGATGGCTGAATTGCAAGCTCAAATCAAATAATGCACAGCAGAGCAGGTAAACTGAAGACCCAAGTTCCCGTCCAAAGAATTGAAAAGGAATGCCTCAAGAAACCATAAATTACCAAGGACACCATATAGAGAAAAGAGGTAAGAAAAGATATCTAATAAAATTGTTCATTCACTCCAGATCTCACCTCCAATCTTAATATGAGAACTGATCCTAATAAGCATGCCAAAACTTTGAGAACTAAATTCAAACATAGGCCACCACTTAAATCTCAGAATAACTATCAGATGGCATATACCTGGAATAAACTGAAAACTACTACAAAGGCTTGAACATAGTTATGATGTTGCAACCACAACAAGGGAGGCTGGAAGTATTGACTAAAATTAATTAATTCAATTTTCTACTAAAACAAAAATATTAACATTTCCATAACATTTAAGAACACCCATGATCTCATGATAGCATTAAACATATGCAGGATATAATTCACAATTACTCTGTACACAACCATTAAAAAATCTAACTTTTATGGGGGAAAAAAAAATCAATAAAAGCCAATACTGAGATGACTTAGGCATCAGAATTATCTGATAAAACTTTAAAACAGCTATTGAAAAAATGCTCTAGTTAATAATGATGCATAATTTTAAAATATGTTAAAATAGTTTCAGAATAAAGTCATAAATAAATCTATGTACATATAAATATATATGAAAATAAAATTAAAATTACAGAAATTAAAAATGGACTTCCATAATAAAAAGTTTACTACATGAACTTAATAGCAGAATGGAGATGACCAAAAACAGAGTTATTAAATTTTCAGATAGATAAATGGAAATGAAGCAATCTGAATAAGAGGGAAATATGTTGAAATAAGGGAATAAATAGGCTGAGGAACCTGTAAGAAAATACAGAAGGTCTAACATTTGTGCTATCAGAGTTCCAGAAAGTGAAAACAAAGAGAGAGGGGCTGAAACATATATTTGAAAGAATGATGGGAAAAACTTTCCACATTTTGAACAACACATAAATCCCTAAATTCAAGAAGCTGAGGAAACCCTAAGTAGGAAGCCCACAGTCCAACACATTATAACAAAACCTTGAGAACTAAATACAAAAAAATTTTAAAAGGCCAAGAGAAAATGATGCTTTTTCTATAGGAAACCAAGTATACAAGTTACTATGGAATTCTCATAATTTTTTTAAGTGCTAAGATGATAAAATCTTGAATCCTATGTTCAATAATCATATCACTTGGGGATAAATGTAAAATAAAGACACTTACTTAAATAAAAACTGAGCACATTTGCTGATTATAGACCTAAAATGAAAGAAACTTGGAACAGTAGGAATAAAGAAAGAGCAAAAAAAATCAGTAAATATCTGAGTAAATGTGGTCTTCTCTTTTCTTGAGTTATTTAAAGAATATTTGGCAGTTGAAATCAGAGAGAATAACATTGTCTAATAAGATTTCACTGTATTTACATATAATATATAAAACAAGTGCTGTAGCATAACAAGGTACAGCATGGGTGCCTATATGGTGGCAATATTTGTACATTTTAAATGGCATAGTAAATTATTGATTCTGAATAGATGAAAAAGTTAAATATGCATGAATATTGGAACTAATTATAAATAATTATATTAAATACAGTCAAAACATTCTAATAAAAAACAATGATTTTTAGATTGCATGCAAAACATGATCCAACTGTATAAAGTCCACAAGAAATTCACTTCAACAGTGATATATATATATACATATATATATATATATATAAAGATATACAATCTTTTTCTATATATATGTATGTATATAGGAAAAGATACACAATGCAAAGATAAAACAAAAGAAACTTGAGTGGGTATATTAACATCAGAAAAATTATCCAGGAAATAGAGATGTTACATAATGAAATAGTAGTAATTTACCAAGATATGTATGTACCTTACAGAAGAACTTCAAAATATGTGAAGCTAAAATAAACAGAATGAAAACAGATATAGATAAATTCATAATTACAGTTGGAGATTTCCAGACTCTTTTCTCAGTGATATTGTCATAAGCCACTTCATCCAAATATACTTGGAATATTAACCAAGATGAATTGCAACCTATGGCATAAATCAAACCTTTATAAATATAAATACTTGATATCATATAATGTGTATTTTCAGACTATATGAAATTAAACTAGAAATTGATAACAAAAAGTAAGAGAATAATCTTCAAACACTGAAGAATTAAACAGCATACATCTAAATAGTCCAGGAGTCAAAAATGAAGCTTGACATGATTTAGAAAACATGCTGTGGATTTGAAAATTTGTTTGTTGCAGGGACAGTGAACCAACTATAAGGAATGACATTTCAGACAAGCTAAATTGGCATTCAAGAGCAAGGCTTCTGGCTTCAAGTTAAAGGTGGTAGAGTAGGCAGATCCTGAGCATGCCTTCTTTTATTAACACCAAAACTGCAACTACATACAGAACAGCTATCTCTGAGAACAACATGAAGATGAGCAGAAAAGATTTTCTGCAATTATGAATATAGAGGAAAAGACAGTATGATATAGGTAGGAAGGGCAGAGACTCATTCTAGTCAAAACCCACCCTATCCACCACTCCCAGAACAGTGACCCAAGAATTGAGGGGATATCACAATCTCAGAGGTCTCCTTCCAGAAAGAATGAAGAGTTTGAGACCCAGTGTGGTAGACCTGTACCAGAAAGAGGAGTCAGCATAACATCTGGTTTTTAAAACCAGTGGGTCTTGGGAACTGACTCACAAATGGAGAGCAAGGTGACAGTTAGGGGTGTGAAGGTTAAGGGTTGGAACAAATGAGCAAAAAGAAAAAAAAAAAGACTCATGGACATGGACAAGAATGTGGTGATTGCTGGAGGAGGGAGTTTCAGGGGACTAAATGGTAATGGAAAAAATAAAATTAAAATTAAATTTTAAAAAGTGGGGCTTACATCTGGGAAATCCAAAGAGTTGTAGGAAACAAAAGCTGTGCTTTTTCTAAGTCCCAGCACATAGGCAGCAATTTGAAAAGCATGTTGGGTATAGGTGAGGGTAATACATAAGGAATATGCTAAAGGGAGAGAGATCTGCTGGAACTTTTCCTGAGTCAGAAATACTGGTGGGTTCCATTACCTTCTCCTTTATTTGTTCTTCTTCCACCTAGCTGGTCTGATACTGGCAGGCACCATTTCTGACATTCTCCATTAATATTGTTAATAACATTTATCCCACCCTGGTGTTTACTTAAGGATTGACCCAGGTTGGCATATTTCCAAAGCATCTCTTGCCATGCCAAACCTGGTGGGAGATCTTAAAACACAGTTGGATGTCTACAACTATTGAAACTGGACCTTGAAGCCACCCACACCAAAGGCCTACCATGACCACTGGCCACCCATACCAGTCGTGGACAAGTCTCATAGCCAACAGGACCAGGGGCCAGCCTCCCTGGCTGGGGTGTTTGTAGAAGTTGTGGCCCAACCACAAAATAAGGTCAAATTTGTCCACACAGGTAACATCCCTGGAGCATCTGGCTCTGATGACAAGAGGGGTTCAACCACCTATCCTCACAGGACACCTACAAAATAAGGTCATTTAATCATGACCAGGAAACATAGCTTATTTACCTAATACATAGAGAAAAAAACAAAATGAGAAGACAAAATAATATGTTCCAAACAATAAGAATAACAATAACTAAAAAAGAGACAAACACCCAGAAAAAGAACTAAACAGAATAGAGGTAAGCTGTCTACTAGATAAGGAGTTCAAAGAAATAGTCATAAAGATGCTCATTAAACTCTTGCAGTCAAGTGGATAGACTCAGTGAAACTTTCATCAAAAAGGTAAACATTTTTTAAAAAGAATATCAGAACTGAAGAATATAACAATTGAAATAAAAAAATACACTAGAGGAAATTAGCATCATATCAGATGACACAGAAGAATGTAACTGATTAGGGAGGCAGATTAGCAAAAATCGCCCAATTAGAAGATCAAAAGTAAAAAAAATCAAATTAAGGGTATATTAAAGGTAGCACATGAGATCTCTGGGACAATATCAAGAGCACTAACATTCACATCATAAGGGTCCCAGAAAGAGAAGAGAAAGTGATGGAAAATCTATTTGAAGAAATAATGACTGAAAATTTCTCTAACCTGATGAAGGGAATAGACATCCAGGTTCAGAAAGCACAGAGAATCCCAAACAAGATGAAATAAAAAGAACCACACCAAAATACCTCATAATTAAAATGTTAAGTTAAAGATAATCTTAAAAGTAGCAAGAGAAAAACAACTAGTTGCATACAATGGATTGCCCATAAAACTATGAGCTGATTTTCAACAGAAATTTTGCAAGCTAGAAGGGTGTGGCACCACATATTCAACATGATGAAAGGAAAAAACCTACAATCAAGAATACTCTATGTGGTAAGGTTATTATTCAGATTTGAAAGAGAGATCAAGCGCTTCCCAGCTACATACAAAAAAAATCAAAATGAGATGACACTTCACACCAGTGAGAATGGCCATCATAAACAAATCAACAAACAACAAGTTGTTGGTGAAGTTGTGGAGAAAAAGGAAATCTAGTACCTGTTGGTGGGAATGCAAACTGGTGCAGGCTCTGTGGAAAACAGTATGGAATTTCCTCAAAATGCTGAGAATGGGACTCCCTTTTGACCTGGCAATTCCACTGCTGGGATTATACTGTAAGAATGTTGAAACACCAATTCAGAAGAACGTATGCACCCAATGTCCATAGCAATGCCCTTCACAATAGCCAAGTTCTGGAAGCAGCCTAAGTGCCCATCAGTAAATGAATGGATCAAAAACTGTAATACACAGTTTTTGTACACAGTACACAATGGAATACTACTACACAAGAGAAAGAAAGAAGGAGCTCCTACCCTTAGCGACAGACAGCATGGATGTATCTGGAGAGCATCTCTAGGCGGTGAAAGACAAATACCATATGACCTCACTTATATGGTATTATAATCAACAAAACAAACTAATCAACAAAACAGATAAGTGAGCAAAATAGAGCCTGAGAAATTGAAGTACAGAACAAACTGACAATAGCCAGAGGGGAGGGGAAAGACGGGCCATCACAGAATATGTATAAAGGACACATGGACAAAGACAACAGAGGGGTAGGACTGAGTGTGGAAGGTGGGGGTGGGTGGGGCAGGGGAAAGTGGTGGGGGTAAAATGGGAGCAACTGTATTTGAACAGCAATAAAATTATATATATATATATATTTCCCAGGCAAGAAAAAGCTAACGGTATTCATCACCTCTAAACTGACATTACAAGACATGTTAAAGGGAATTCTTTAAGTGGAATGGAAAAAGCAAAAACTAGAATTAAAAATCAGGAAAGAAAAAAATTCACTAATAAAGGCAAACATATAGTAAAGGTATTGACCAACCACTACTTTATGAAAACAATTAAAATGGCAATAAGTGCATACCTATCAATAATTACTTTAAACATAAGTGGACTAAGTGCTTCAGAAGACATAGGGTGGCTGAATGTATTTAATAGCAAAGCTTACCTACCCTTACATATGCTGCCTACATGAGCCTTCTTTCAGTTCAAAAGACACACATAGACTCAAAGTAAAGGGATGGGAAAATATTTCATGAAAATAGAAATAGAAAAAAAAGCTGGAATAGCAATGCTTATACAAGATAAAATAGACTTTAAAACAAATATGATAATAAGAGACAAAGAAGGACCTTGCAATTCTATTCTGGGTGCTTATCTGAAAGAATAAAACACTAATACTGAAAGACATGTGCACCCATATATTTATTGCGACATTTTTAAAGGTTTTATTTATTTATTTTTAGACAGAGAGGAAGGGTAGGAAAGAGGGCGAGAAATATCAACTGTGGTTGCCTCTCATGCACCCTCTCACTGGGGACCCAGGCTGCAACCCAGTCATGTGCCCCAATTGGGAATCAAACCAGTGACCACTTGGTTCACAGGCCAGTACTCAATCCACTGAGCCACACCAGCCAGGGTTATTGAATCCTTTTTTACAGTAGCCATGTCATGGAAGCAGCCTAGGTGGCCATCAATAGATAAATAAGAGGAAGTTTTACACATAATTTTATTAGCCATGGAAAAAATACAGTCTTGCCATTGCAACAACATGCATGTACTTAAAGGGTACTATGCTTATCATGCTAAGTGAAATATAGTCAGGGAAAGACAAATGCTGTATCATTTCACTTATATGTGGAATCTAAATTTTTAAACAAAAGAACAAACAAAACAGACTCAGAAATACAGAGATTTAAAAAAACCCTAGTAGTTACCAGAGGATTATTCAATGAAGAGATGGGCAAAAAGGTAAAGGGAATTAAGAAGTAAAAATTGTAGTCATTTCCTGTGTATGATGCACATCCACGTTTTTGTGCACATTATACATGGAATTATTTTACTCATCATTATAGCAATGGTACATAATCCTTATACCCATGTATAATGTGCATCCTCATTTTCCTTTCAAATATTAACAAAAAAAGTGTGCACTATACACAGCTGTAAAGTACAACATAGGGAATACAGTCAATAATACCACAATAATTTTGTATGGTGACAGATGATTACTAGACTTCTTGTGGTGATCACATTGTAAGTTATATAAATGTCAAATCACTATGTTGTACACCTGAAACTGATATAATATTATATGTCAACTATACATTAATTAAAAAGAGCTATACATTTAAAGAAAAGAAAGAAAATTTAACTGAACAAAAATGAAAAATTTGGGGGCATGCAAGCAAAACAGTGCTTATGGGAAAATGTATAGCTTTTAATGCTTACATTAGCAGAGAAGAAAGTTTTAAATAATTAATCTAAGCTTTCACTTAAAATAACTAGAAAGGGAAGAGGAAAAGCAACCTAAATTAAGCAGAAGGAAGAAAATAGCAAAGATAATAGCAGAAACCAATAAAATAGAAACAGAAAAACATTAGACAAAAATCTAAACAAAAGCAGGTTCATTGAAAAATTGCAAAATGATAAAATTTTAGAGGGTCTAATAAATAAAAGAAATTGTCTTTATTAGGAATGACAGGCATGATAATTACTGCCAACCTCACAGGTATTCAGAAGATATTAAAGGAATACTATAAACAACTCTGTAAGTCAACTCTGTACACTTAAATATGACAACTTAGATGAAACATCACAGCCCCAGTTAAAGTCTTGTCAAATGAGTCTTGACAATTTTAATATTTTTCTTAATGGGCTTATAGTTCTAGTTTCACCTGACTACCATCACTTTTCAGTCTATAATTGGCACAGCCAGAATCTATCTCTTTATTTTCTAAAGTGGATCAAATAACTCTTCTGTTTCATATTCTTGAATTCCTTCCAGTTGTTTATTAGGAAATAAAACCTTAACATCAAGAGTTTATCATGATATGTGTCCTTCTATGTGCCCAGTATCTTTTGACATGACTCATTCTTTATTTTTATAAAATGCATCATGCATTTTTACTCTAATACATAATTACTTCTCATGTATGCCTAGAATGCCCTCATAAGATTTACAATTGCAAACTCCCCCTTTCTAGAAATCCAGTGCACTTCATCTTTCAGAACTTATTTCCCCAAGTCCATTCATGTGTTCTTTCTCACATGCACCTATTGCACATTGCTTATGCTCCAACTATTGTATGCATCTCGTGTCTTTATCATGATTCACAGATCAGCTTTCCAAATGGAAAATCTTACATGCAGGAGCTGTGTCTCTTTTGATTTGTATCTTTACTACTATGCACAGTTCTCCCACATGGCAAGTACTCAGTAGCTTTAGATGAACAGGCATATAAATCAGCAGATGGTTAGAACCTAACAAATTTATGGAAGGCTTGGAGAGATGGTGGTCCACTTGATTAATTGGTACTATATTTGTCACTGAACTTCTAAAATGGAAAATAAGTAAAAGTTAAATATATGGATCACATTATTCTTTAAATTTCCCAAAGTTATTACTAAAATTTCATTTAATAAAAAAAAACACTATTAATGTAAGGTTGATCTGCTAAATTTGACTTTATCAACTTGACATAATATCATCTCCTACTACATCTGTAATAAAATATAACCTAACTTGTAAAAGTATTTTGACATTAACTCCCACGCATACAATGAAGTCTCTCTTCCCATTTGCTATGCATGAGTGAACACAACATATGCTCACATGACATTCTTTTTATGGAACAGTACACTCAAACTATAATTACAGCGTTGTTAAGCATGAAATATTATTAAAGACAAACAGATGAAGGCACCAAAGGATTAATGCCATGCAGTATTGCATCTCCATTATTTCAGAGGTTGAAACTCTCCCGTGAGGCTGTTATAGTTATAATTTGCTTCCAACACCTGTTTTAGCAATAACTTGCCCACTGGCAACATCTTCAAAAAGAGACTCTTCCTTTTGATATTTGGCAAGTGTCTTGACCACATCTTGTGCCATTTTTGCTGTGTCTTATGAAACTCAGTGATAAACACTTTGGGAAGGGGCATCCACTTATATTGTAAATGGGTTTATCTTACAATTAGTTTTAAAGAGGAGACAGAATTTTCTGAATAAGAGACATTAATCTGTTCCATCAGGTAATGCAATGTGACAAAGTAACTCATGTGAATGAAAGACTGTAATTTTGAAGGAGGAAAACTTAGAAGTGACATTATATTCTGGTAGTTTTTTTTCTTTGTTTACGCTCCTAAAATCAAACTAGTCAAATTAGCTCAATGGTTGGAATGTGTCCACTCTGTCAGTGTATCTATTTTGGATTAAAAAAGCAGCAGGTATCCTGGGAAAACTTTAAATGGAAAACTTGAAATTTCCCAAAGGGCAACAGCATCATTCTTTTTGAGGGATTTTCCTGCAAAGAGCCAGCTCTTCTCTGCAGGAACATGGCTCTCTCTCGATAGGTTATTCTACCTTGAATATTATTTTTCAGAGATACCCCAGACAGGTCTAAACTGACCTATCTCCATGCAGAGGAAACTGCATTAGTCAGCCCACTCTGCAATGATGACAGCAATAGCTTTGAGAATCCCACATGTATCAGGCTTACAAAGCAATAGGTGGAAGTTCTGGGTTTGGAGTGAGGATGGCTGCAAAGAATGGGGGAAGCTTCCAGATGTGATTCCTTCTGGTTAGCACTACACTTCCATCATTGTAAACATGCAGGGGGCCAACATTGCTCAGGATGGCAGATGTCAGAGAAAGAATGAAAGAGTTTTCTAAGTAAATCACCAAGACTTATTTAGGTCAACCATACCCCTGCCATTTGGAAACTGCCCTGGTACTTTACTTCTTTATTTTGTTTTTCTTGAAAGAAAACATAGCCTTCTAAAGAAGGCCAGAATTTACACGTGGCTACAAATTACTTGTTGGATAGCGTTTCTACATTTGACTTATCTATGAAAACTTGGCTTTTTCATCATTAGTTAGTGCATTCCATTTGTGCTTCTCCTACATGTTTGTTTCTTATTTGTGTCTGTCTTGCCATGTGATAGAGAAAAGAAAGACACTTAATGGCTGTCCTTCTGCCTTATTCAGGTTCTTCTTTTTCCATATTGTCAGAGCACAGTTCCGTTCCTTGCAAATGCCCAAACCCTTTCCAGAAACAAACTGGTCTTATTTACCTTCTTGTCTAAATGCTCACAGTTTTTATCAGTGACTCAATCTGCCATACAATTTTACCAAACATATTTCCCACTAAAGACCAAGGGCCATTCCTTTCCTATGGTCTTATTTTAATAAAGTCCCACTCTAATAATATTAATGTTCACATAAGTGGCACCAGATAGTCTATTTGCATTTTTCAAGTAAAGGAAGTGTTTCTGAGGAATATTCTGGAGAAGTAACTTAAATAAGTGTTTCAAGTTCCTTAAAATTTAATTGCAGCAAAATGATTAACATATGTAAAGTTTCTCAATCTTACCAGTAGTTCAGCAAAATAAATGTTAAAGCTATACTAAGACACATTGTTGTCTTATAAAATTAGAAAAAAATAATAGAGCAAAATCTAGCATGGGAAAGATATTTTAAAATGGGCACTTATTGCTCAAGAAGACACTAACTGTGGACCCCAAGAAGAAAGATTCATTTCATGTGAACTCCAAGAAATTTATCTGCTCAGATGAACTCTTCATGGTCAACTAAGGGCCCAGATTTTATGAATAAGAGTTTACTAGACATTTGCTAACAGGTGCTCCTTATGTACTCTGTACACTGGAAAGAACCTCACGCTGAACCTTCCTTTTGGCTTCCTGCTATATGCCCTGTTTTTTTAAATGCTATTTGGTCAACCACTGCAAGGAAAACCTGATTTCATCTTTCCACCAATGGACCAAGACCAGCCCCAACCAATCAGAACCACATAAATGTATCCTTATTTGATCTATAGTGACCAATTAGAACTGCAAAATTTTGATACCTTGTTGACATAAAATGAACTTAATCAGTGACCTGGGTGGTAACTTTCACTATAAAAGGTGGCCTCCCTTTGTCTTGGTGGAATAAAATTTAGGGTGTTTACTGAATCTGCGTCTCCTGTGCTGCCAACACTTTTGCTCAAATAAATAATAGTTTCTCTTTATGATGGTCTAAAACTAATTTTGGTTTATATAATTTATTAAAAATTAATCTAGAAGACACCAGTATAGTTGAAAACTTAAATGTTCCATGATCCACATTTCAAAAAAACTATTTATTAGAAAATTAAACATTAATCTTTAAAAATATATGTTAAAAATGTTTACTGCTTCATAGTATCTATTAGCAAAGCATAGGATAAAACCTGAATATCCATTTATAGTAAAAGGGTAAAATAAATTGTGTAAACACGGTTCTAAAACATGAAAATAATGAGATAAAACCTCATGGGATCATCACGGAGGGATATCCACAGGTGCTATTAATTGAGAAAATCAAACGAAACAAAAAGCAAGCAAATAAACAAAAAGTAACTTCTTTGTGTGTATACATATTATATATCAGGCTATAAGCTTTTTTGTTGAGATAGAGAAGTAATGGATGGAGTTAATTACATTTTCTATATGATTTCATTGATTACTGGTCATGTGCAACTTAATATTTAAACACATATTTAAAATTTTTTTAGAAGAAAACATTGTTGTCTTATAAAATTAGAAAAAAATAATAGAGCAAAATCTAGTATGGGAAACTGGAGGAGTTTGGGTGAGATAGCCAAGACCCTCAGCACCTCCTGGAAGTCAACCACCTTTACAAAGTTCTGTTTTATACTGAAGGGGATTTGCTATATTCTTTGTCTGACTACCAAAGATAAACTTAAATAAGTGTTATTTTACTGTATACATTTATCAGTTACCAAGATTTACAAACTAAAAATAAAATGAGCCCATGAGGAAAGCATGTCTTGCAGTGGAAAAACAACAACAGAATTTGGTGTGGAAGCCATTACCTGCCTCATTGTAAATGATGAAGGTTAAGAAAAGCATATGAGAAGCACATAAAGAGATGACTACTGATTAACAATAAGTGTTACTCCAGCTTACTGTCTAGCATCACCACGCGTCTATTCTTTGACCACAAAGAATTTGTTCTTCTTTTGTATTATTTCCCTTTGTATTATTTACTACCAAAATAATATACATAAGAACATTAAATAATTGTACAAATGCAGCTTTTATTTATTGAGTGCCTACCATGTGCAGTCAGTGTTCTAAGTGCCAGGCATATATTAGTGAACAATTTTAACAAAGATTGTGTCCATACAAATTCCACATTTGGCCTGTTCTCAAATAGTCCTGTACAGACAGACTGTAGATTACACATTTTATATTAGAAGAGTCCGTTTCTAGAGCTAAGAGAGAACTTAGGTGGTATTAAACTTATTATGTTTATAAATGAAAGATATGGAGCATTCAGTCTCAATATTTAATGTAAATAAAAATATTCTTGAGAATATTATGAAAATGCCAATTCCTATATTCTAAACTTAGAAATCTAGGGTAAATCCCAAGAATTTACATTTTACAAATCATCTCTGACAACTCCTTTTGGGACAGGATAGTAAGAAACTAGGGAAATTCCTGGGCAAGTGGAATGGGGAAACAAACCAAAAAATTTAACAAGTCCAAACAGTTTGAGCAACTTACAGCCAGATGGTAAATTGCAAGATCTTATCTCCTCTAACCAAGGAAATATGAAATAAATGGTTCATATCTCTCCTCCCTAAATAGAGAATACATAACTTAAATTACCCTGGCCTGGAACTTTCTTTGATACTTCTCCTTGCAGATTGGAAAGGGAAAAATGAGGAGGGGGTGCCTAGAAGCTGCTGCAAGCATAAGACCCCAAGAAACACAAGATAAACAACTATCTTTTATTGAGTTTATTCACAGGACTTAAAGGGAAAGAACGAGGTCAGGGTGCCCCTGCAGAAAGAAAATAGTGGTGACTACACCCTCTAGCTTAAATGGAAGAGACTACTCCCACCCTCTGACCCCAATGAAAAGCCTAAGCACTCACAGGTGTGACTCTCTGGTCCTGATTACTAGAGTTTCTACCCTTTGCAGAGCTGAAATAAATCTTAATTTTATTATCAGCATACCTGAACTAAGTTCTTTCATTTGGGAGATGAGAACCCAAATCAGTTCTAGTCCAGTTCCATCCCACTTTCAGGGTCAGCATACTAGAGAGTATCTGGAATGGTGACCCATCACTGTTTGACCAGAAACTTTTCCTACTGTTGCCAAACTAAAGGGGGTTTCCTGTGCTCATCAAAGTCCAATAAGATGTGAATAGGAGTTTGCACCAAAAAGAGTAAAGTTTTATTTAGGAAAATGGCACCAAAGCAGGAGGTATAGATGAGCAAGTACTCTAAAACTTGGCTCCCCAGTGGCCTCAAGGTGATAGATTATATGAGGAAAATCATTATTCATTGTAGCTAAGGAAGTTGGGGTTGTGGGCTCTAATGACTGGTGAGGACTGGTATAGGGAGTAGTTTATTATTGTATCAGGTTTTGATGTCACCGACGTCATCATAGACATCATCCTGTCTGATTTCCTGAGGATATAGTTGGTAAAGGACTTCTTTCATGAGTCTGGGGCTGAAACATAACTGAGGTCAAAATTCATCTTTAATTTGGCTGAAGCTGTTTTTCCATGGTCCACAAGTCTGAGTCCTTGTTCTTATGATACCTTGATGCTGACCATACCCTAATATCTTAAGGGTTCACTCATTAAGGGAGTGGACATGCAGTATGTGCAAAGGTAGAAGGATAAGGTTGAAAGAAAGCATGAGTCATAATTCTATTTCACTGCACAAAGCTAGCTCAAATTAAGGAGAACATTATGTTACAGAAATGTAGTTCCTGTGCATTTACACTGCCTCTGTGTACAGGGGTCAGATGGAGAAGTTATATTAAAATGTATACCTACTTCTCACGTATTTTATTTACCCAAAGATTAGTACCTACTCAACATTGATCAGTCTAGTTGCCCATACTTGTGGTTACAATTTATTGGTCTAGATGGGGATATCCAACATAAATTTGATAAAGAAGGTGACCTGGGGAAAGAGCATTTGATGAAATTCTAGCCCCTTATGTTAGCTCTTCCACTAGCATTTTTTCTCTCTCATGTAGGCTCCAAAATACATACATTATTATTATACTAAATCTACTTGCAGTATTTTAATTTATAAGATATTTGGTCTTCATCTATAGTTCCTGTTTACAGCTCACCAAACCCTTGGGATTCCCTAAGTGAGGAGAGTGACAAAGGTTTCTTTTGTTATGTTAATATGGTGACTTTTTGATCTCACTCAAGGGTGGGGCTGCCTGCCAGAAGAACCAACCAAGTGGTTAAAGATTTGGAACTTTTGATCCCACCTCTTATTCATCCTACCTAGACCTCCATGAAACGAAAAGGGATTGGAGTTTAATCACCAATGGCCAATGACTTTGCCAATCATCATTATGTAATAAAGCTCTTATAAAAACCCAGGAGAATAGTTCTTTGTTCCTTTTTCCAGAGAACTGCCACACTGGGGAACCAGAAAGATCTCATATGCAACCAAGCCAGACCCCAGACTTCCCAAGGACAGATAATCCTTTGTTAGGGACCTAATTTTGTGTATCTCTTTATCTAGTTGTTGATTTATATTCTTTCATATTCATTGTAACAAATCTGTAATATAGTGAGTGAACAGAATTTCCTGAGTTTTGTAAGCTGTCCTAGCAAATTAGTTGAACCCGGGGAGAGAGAGCATTAGACCCTCCAACCTATAGCTGGATGGTCAGTAGCACAATTAAGAGCCCGGGCTTGTTACTGGCATCCAAGGTTGGGGGTGGGGGAAAGGGACAGACTTGTAGGTCTGAACCCTTAACCTGTGGAATCTAATGTTGTCTCTGTGTAGATAGTGTCAAAATTGAGTTGAATTCTTACAATTGGGTCTGGGAATCCTCCATTTGCCACCATGTTGTCTCCAAGCCTTTTAATTGATTTTCTATCTCATGATCCTAGGCTTCTAAGTACCAAACAAAAGTTCTCATTAACAGTAACCTAAACAACAAAACAAACAAATAAGCAAAATATAACCAAAGACACTGAAATAGAGGACAAGCTGACAGAAACCAAATGGGAGAGGGGAGGGTATTTCAGGGGAAAAGGGGAAGGGTTTACAGGAACAAGTATAAAGGACACATGGACAGAAACTAGGGGGGAGTGGAATTTAGAGAGAGGTGGGGAGGGATGGGGGGTTTGACTGGGATGGGGGTAAAAGGCAGAAAACTGTACTTGAATAACAATTAAATTTTTAAAAAATGAAAAAAAAAGAGAGAAAAAAAATCCCAGGCATTTCCTAAAGCTACCAATAATAAGTAGCAAACACAGAAATGACTCCAAATTCAGAATATTTTTCTCCTTACTGCTCTTTTGCACATATCTTATTTTGATCCCATGTTAACCACAGACCTTAAGGTTTATTGAATCTGTTCTCCACTAATCCTTCTCTTTTTGTTAATGTGATTCTTCAGTTGTAAGGAACCAAAGTAAATTCTATCTCAGCTTCTGTGTCAAAAAACATTTATTTCTCATGTAAAATCAGCCCAATTTTGTTAGCAAGGTAAAAGACTATTCTGTAATCATGTTGGGTGTGGGGAGAGGGACTGTTGGGTTACCAGCCTGAATAGATGGGAAAGTGTTCCAGTTTGGCCTTTCAATTCCAGCTGGCAGTTCAATCTTGGGGTAGAACAGAACTGCAGTTGCTCCTCAGGGTGTGCTTTTACTTTGGAGGTGAATGGTTGCTCTTCTTGCTGCATGGGATTTAAATTTCTTTGTGTGCCTTTCTTTGTGGGAGAAAAGAGGCTGTATACATGTCCATCTCACTAAACAAAAGTAATCTGTATGGTGCCACAGGTCAGCTCTGAGTGCCTTCAAAGTTGACCTGCTAGCTTGTCTAATTTACCATCCCTGGGGAGAAAGGTAATGGAAAGAAACTAAAGTAACCTATTCTTAGATTCTCCAAGAGCAACTCACTTGAAGTAGTTTGTCAGGAGTTTTGTTGATATATTTTTAAGCATTAATAAGGGCAATAGAATAAAGATACAAAGTATGAAACTTCAATGGATAGTCAATTATCCAAGAAGGTTTGTAGCCTTCTCTAAGAATAAAAAAAAGTAGCATAAAAAGGGTGACACCTTGGGATATTTCTTTTCTGTTACAAACCTTTAATGAGAAAAATACCATGGGGTGTTTTTAAAGTATCTCACAATGTGGGTTCAGCAAAACACACCTCAACATCTTAATGTGTACTAGAGAGAACTCCTGGTTAGGAATCAGAAAGCCCAGAACTGTTTCTGTTTTTCCTTATTTGGTGTTTTATTCCATACCTATGAAATAAAGATGAGAATGATATCTATCAACTAAGTGGTTTGAACATCAACTCAAAGATGTATGAAATGAACATTGTAAATTATGAAAGGCTGAATAAATATGAGACTGTCTTTTTATTGGGGTGTAATTTACACAGAGTAAACACCATATTTTCACTGTACATTTGAGTGTTGTCACCATCATACACTATTATAACTATCACCAAAATCAAGATCTAGAACATTCCATCATCCTCATAGTTTTATAGTGAGTCTATCTTCTTTCACTTAGAACCAGGTAGAGATTATCCACACTGTGGTGTCAGTAGTGTATTATCTGCTGTTTTACTGCTGGATAATATTCCATTGTATGAATTTACTAGGTGAAAACACTTGGATCTGTTCTTTTGGTGATTATGAGCAAATCTGCTATAAACATAAGCATACGAGGTATTGTGTGAATGTAGTTCTTACTTTCTCTTGGTTGACTACTTGGGAATGGCATTACTGGATCACTGGTGTATATTTTACTTTAAACAACTATTTTCAAAAGTGGCTGTATAACATTTTATTCCAATAACCAATATGTAAGAATCTAGTAGCTCCACATGCTCACTAGCACTTGGTACTGGAGATTTGTTCATTTCACTTTGCTTTGCTTTTATTTTTGGCCATTATAATAGGTATGCAGTGGTAGTTTATTGCAATTTTCATTTGCATTTTTCTAATACCATTAAACATATGTTCAAGCTTTTTTACTATCTATGTATCTTTTATGGTGAAGTGTCTTTCAAATCTTTTACCCATATATCATTAAACTTTTAAAAAATATATTTTAGTGTTCACATTACTTCATTAGTGGCATATTACAGATGACAGAACTGAGTTTCAGTGTGGTTTGAAAAAGTTGTACAAAGGTGCACAGCTATTAGGTGTCAGAGTGAAAGGGCAGGCTTGTCTGATTACAAGTCACATGATAGTCAATGCTGCTGTACTAGGTCAACAAAAGCCAGGGTGCTCTTCTAATATTTAAAAGTGTATCAATTTCTAGTGTGCTTTAGGAAAATTATGTGCATTGAGAATTATAAGTGGGGAGTTTGAAGTATCAGGTGAATTTGCATCTGTTTTTCAATTACCCTTTAGAACTAACAGTTTTCTGCACTAGTCATATTTACTGACAGGGTACCAAATAAGTTCACTGTTTTGAATTAGGAAAAATAACATGCTGGAGAAGCTGCATGAAATTCATTCTCAAATGTTAAGTAAATATAGTCTTGGGTTACCTACCTCTTTGCCTTATTCATGTCTCTACACTCCCCAGTTATTCTAGTGAATTAAAATTACTCTTCTCCTGATTATTATTCCATAAGGACACAAGAGGCTTTTCTTATAACAAATATTTATAAGTTAGTGTAGACATTCATTCTTCAGAAAAGAGACCCCGAGCCTCAATATTCCCAACCAGAAAATAAGGATTATAAAAACTGATGCAATGAGTGCTATGGATTAAAATAATATATGTGGCATGCTTACTTAGCATATGGTAGTCACTGTATAATAATATTACCCACTATGTGCAGAAGATTTTTAAATGAACCAAATAATTCTACAAACTCTATGAATTAGATATTATTATCTCAATTTTACAGGTGAAGAATTGGCATATTGAGGGATTACATAACTCTATAATACAAAAATCACACAAACAGTACATGAGAAGGATGGGGTTCAAACTAGGTCTATTTGATTCTAAAGCCATACACTTGACACCTGTACTCATCTTACTGTTGTTGTTTTTTTTTAATTTTTAAGGGTTTTATCTATTTATTTTCAGAGAGAGAGGAAGGAAGGAGAAAGAGAAGGAGAGAAACATCAGTGTGTGGTTGCCTCTCACACACCCCTTACTGGGGACCTGGCCCTGATCCCAGGCACATGCCCTGACTGGGAATCAAACTGGTGACCCTTTGGTTTGTAAGCCAGCACTCAATCCACTGAGCCACACCAGCCAGGGCTCATCTTACTATTTTAATGGAAAATACTGGAAGACTCCTAAAAAGAAGACACTGCTTAACATTTTACTAACATAAGGCAGAGAATGTATGAATGTAAGACTGTATAGTTGTCTCTGAAAACTTCATCTGACAACATACCAAGAAAGTAGAGAAAGGTGGTTGACATGAATGAGCAATTATTATTAGTTCATGGACCATTGACCAGATGCAGGGCAGCATTGTTATTCATGCTGTGTTATTCTGAGGCAAATGAAAAGTGCCAAACAACCGATCTAGGCAGAAAGGAGTTAGGAAGGCACGTGGGCAACTCCAGGAGGATATTCTGAGTCTGAAACTTTCTTGTGATTTTACAGTTAGTAGCTGGGTTTATTAAATCCATACTGTGTATATAACCCTTTTCTTTTTAATTTTTTTTCAATTACAGATTACATTCAGTATTTTTTGTATTAGTCTCAGGTGTACAACATTACAGTTAGTCAATCACATACTTTTCAAAGTGACCCCCTGATATTTTTAGTACCCAACTAGAACCATACATAGTTATTACAATATATGATCTTTTTCTTACATTAATCCTCCAAAACATGGAGAAAAACATTCCTCATTTTACAGATTGGGAAAAAGAAGCTCAAGAATCTTGCAAAATGCCATCTATCTGGTAAGAAATAGATTTTAGTAAAACAGGTATTTTGTTCCCTCAAAAGTTATGTTCTTTTTACTATACTATTCTTTCCCTAGAAGAGAATATGCTAGACACCCAACCTTGGGCAGAAATCAATAAATGCTGTTTCCAGACATCCCCATATTACTCACAGCTGACTACTCATTGGTACTGGTCAAGAGAAGTACAGGAAAATCTGGTGTTTGCTGGAAGATTCATCTGAAAGCCAGAGAAGTAGTGGAAAAGTGAGAGGCTCTGAACATTGTATTCACTTATTTATTCTACAAAAGTATTTCAAACTTGAAACTTGAGAGAACTGCAATAGCCACATGAGGCAAGATAAGCAGAAAAAATGGAAAAGGGTTTTATTCCATTTACACTTAATAAACCCTCACTATTTGATGAAAATGTCCTCTTTGAAGAGCAGTGTCAACTTGCTATGAGATTATTCATTTCATCATAGTTCTATCTCTGTCCTGGAGCAAATGTCTTTGCTTATGTCCATAGCTCTTAAAAATAAATTCAAAGAAACACAATCTGATGCCTTGTGAAAATGATTGCATTTATAAATGAAGGCATTAGTGATATGATACATATCATTATGTGTCTGTGTTTGTGAGATAATGTGTTAGCACTCAAGATGAACACAAGAAAAGAATATAGCATACATATACTCTCAGGAATAATTAGTTAAAAGATATTGTGGAGAGATTTCTGGTCAGTTATAAAGTGATGTGGTGGACTATTCATTCCTGTTCTTTCCCACTAAGTACAACTATAAGCTCTAGAAAATATTCACAAGGCAACTGAGAACTCTTAAAGATGGAAAGTAAAAGGCAGGCTGGTTCATGACCCAGGACTGAGGTAACATGTGCAGCACTGAACAGAAACAGTGTTTACTTTCATGGAAAATGTACATAATATAATGTTAAATGGGAAAAGCAGGATTCAAAAAACCCACTCCATTTAATATAGTCATAATTTTGGTTTTAAGAATATTGTTGGGTATAAGTATATAATAATTCTAAAAGGAAAATAGCAATATTCCTTTCATGACACTTATTCTTTAGCAGTAAGGGTCTAGATTATTTTAATGCTTTTATTTAAAATTTACCACAACTTCTCAAAGCATATGTAGTAAACAAGAACAAATGTATGCTTTGTAAGGAAACATATACTTTAAATAAGGAAGCTAAACCTACTGATATGTTGATGTTGAACTTCCAGCTTTCAAAACTATAAAACAATTAGTTTCTATACTTAAGCCACAGGGTCTATGACAAATTGTTATGGTGGCCCTCACAAACTAATTTGCCATACAACTTAAAAGTGATGTTAACTTCCTCTAACCTTAATAAATTGCTAATTTTCTTACTAAACCTGTATTTTTATGGGTTAGAAGAGTATATCACTTGCCAGTCTTTAAATAGCATAGAAATTAAGCATTAATTTCCACTTTTGGTGCTAACCCATCAATTCTATCTTATGTTCCAAATGAGATACAATATTGAGAATTTTTTTTGCTACATTGCAAACATCAGATCTAGAATAGCAGAAAAGTTTATTGTGAAACAGTAAAACAGATACTTAAGTCAATATGAGTTAATCCTTGTAGGTTGATATTTTGAACATTGACCATATTCCCTTCTCTCCTTTTTCTCCTTCTTTAAATTGAATGCCTATTAATGAATTGAATCACAGTAGAAGAAAATACTTCCAGGAATGTAATACGTTTGAAAAACTTCAATTTGCTATTTACATTCAGGAGAAATGTGAATATTTTTGTAAAAAATAGTTATTCTAAAATACATATAATTTACTAAAATGCATGAGAAAAAATTTATTCAGTTCATGTTTGCTGTAATTAATATTTTCTCCTTTCTCTAGAAAAGGGCACAATGGCTTACTCAGCATGATGGTTCCTAATACCGTAAACCTGTTATTTTTTATTTTTATTTTTATTTATTTTTATTTATTTTTAAAGATTTTATTTATTTATTTTTAGGGAGGGAAGGGGGAGAGAGAGAGAGAGAGAGAAACATCAATGTGCGGTTGCTGGGGGTTATGGCCTGCAAACCAAGCATGTACCCTGGCTGGGAATCGAACCTGGGACACTTTGGTTCCCAGCCCGCACTCAATCCACTGAGCTACGCCAGCCAGGTTAAACCTGTTATTTTTTATACTCTGCTAATAAAAGGCTTTGGGTTTTTGAACAATTTTGCTTTTACAAATTATTTTTCCCCAAGATAGTAGATAAGAGTAATTCTTATTTCTCTCCTCTTCCTTCTTCTTTGCATATATGATATGTCAACCAATGGTTGTTGGCACCAATTCAATGCCAACAGGAATCCCCGAATTGGTATTCCTGTTGGTGTGGTGGTGAGGAAGGAAAGTTTATTCCATGAAAAAATGGCTTAATTGTAATAACAGCACACCTGCGAAAATAGCAAAGCTGTGAGGCAGCCTCTTTCAGGCTGGACAGCTCTGCTCTGCATGCCACTTGTCTGCTTTGCTATACTTTGGTCTGCTCCATTCTGTGTGGGTCTGCTCTGGCCTGCACTGCTCTCCTCTGCTTTGCTCCAGGGGGCATCTTTAGTGTTCCAGCCCAGGTGGAAACATAGCCTTTGGTAGAAAGAGAAGTGTGCTCCCAGAGCCAGAGAGACCTGGTTTATGTAGACAGGAGTCACTGTTCCTGGTCCCTGAGTGGTTTGTCTTCAGGAAAATGAGGACTCCAGATCCTCATAGTTTGTCCCAAAAGGTACTGTCCTGATTGGTCAGAATAGAACCACTCTGATTGGTCAGAGCTTCACAGCTTCAGTTGGATGGGAAAAGCCTCAGTACTACTGAGGCTATTTTTAAAATAGGATTCCAGAAATTCCTTTATAAAGGCTGTCTCATATGGCACAAAACAGTGTAGGCAGACAGTTCAGTGCAGGCTATTCCCTGAAGTGTAGTTTGTGTAAGAGTCCCCTGTGCAGAAATCAATCTTTTCTTTTCTTTTCTTTTCTTTTCTTTTCCTTTTTCTTTTCTTTTCTTTTCTTTTTCTTTTCTTTTCTTTCTTTTCCTTTCTTTTTCTTTTTTTTCTTTTCTTTTTCTTTCTCTTTTTCTTTTTCCTTTTCCTTGGCTTTCTTCTCCCTCCCTCCCTCCCTCCCTTCCTTCCTTCCTTCCTTCCTTCCTTCCTTCCTTCCTTCCTTCCCACCCTCCCTTCCTCCTCCCCTTCTTCTTCTTCTCCTTCTACTTCTTTCTCCTTCTCCTTCTCCCCCTCCCCATTCTCCTCCTCCTCCTCCTCCTCCTTCTTCTTATCCTTCTTCTTCTTTCTTCTTCTTCTTAGTCACCAGGAGCCCTTTTTAGTAGGCATTATCTTTCTCAGGGTCTACACAGATCTATCTTGTTAAAAATAAGTTTGGAAGTATAATTTTGGAGGCTCTTTATTCTTTTAAATCATTTATTTTCAATGGATATAATAACAATTTTAATGTTAAAACAAATTAAGGAAATTAGTTGTCTCAATACCTTGCTCAAAGGTTTATGGAAAAATAAAATAAGTACAAGTAAAACAATAGTATATATTCCAAATTATTATCTATTTATATGAAAGAAGTCTTCTAACAGCTGTTATAAGTAATAAACTACTCCAGATGTGAACTTGTGCTCTTTTTATTCTCAAAGAAAACTAATTTTTATGCTTTTTGATGTTCTCTTTGTTTTATATTTTAATAATTATCTTGTATCTATACATTATAAGCCATATTGTTCTAAGTCTTTTGAAGGAAGACCTTCAAAAATTGTATTAAGAACATCATTAACTTGTGTAAGAATACATATCTAATGCTAAAAAAGTCAAATAATTATGAGTAATAGTTTTACATATGATTTTATATTTTGTATACTATAATTTGATATATTTTTGAGCAATTTCAGAGTATGTATCAAGAGCTTAAAAATGTTGATAACCTTATGATTCTCGAAATTTAACTTTCGAAAATATTTTTAAGCACAGAATAAGATTTGTCTCTTTCTGGGTTTGTTAAAATTAGAGACATTCATAAAATAAGAAGCTGTTTAATAATGATAAAAACTATTCAATAAAATATTGTTCAGCAATTTAAAATATTTTGACAAGGCATATTAATAATATTAAAAAATTCTGGAGATAAAATCTTAGATAAAAAGAATAGCATAAAAATTACAATTATATATATTGTCTTCATTATGCCTGTTGGTTAAGTAATGGGTCAATAACCCTGTCATGGTTTTAAGTGTTTGCAATTGTATGCATCTCTTACTCATTTTGTCCTGCTAAATACATATAGCTTCTGAATCAGATAAATTAGTTTGCTTTACTCTAAGAAATAAATATAAAATAAAAAGGCTGATTTTAATAATTATTTTTCATTCTGTGCTATTTTCTTCCAGCAACTGAGCTGATGATTAACCTCTATTTTCTCATCCCTTTTAAACATCTCAATTGAAATTTTGAAAGTTGCAATTACAACTTCCTTCCTCTAGAGTTTATTTTCTTCTAAAACTACCTGTGATGATCAGAAGAGATAACAGTGGACTTTCTAGTTTCTGAGGCTGCCCATAGAGGTAGTCTATAGGAGACCGCTCTGTGTGGTATGGGCCCAGCTCCCACTGGGAGATGCATTGGACCCATGCTCACGGTTAGGTTCTCCTGTGGGGAATCAGGCCTGTAATGTGCCTAGGCCACTATGAGTCTTGCTTTTTGCCAAAACTCCTTTACCCTGGATTGAGGATATTTATTGCAAAATAACTTCCTAAAATCCATGGTAAATCTTCTGAAGATGAGTGTAACCAGTTCAACCACTTTTGCCTTTTCATTTGCAAATATCCCTCTTCTGTGATATGATTAGTGGCATTGGCTCCTTTGTTTTCTGTAAAAGGTAACCACCTAAAGAGAACCTATGCATAGTAAATGAGGATCATCATGTAATGGGTGGGGAAACCCAATAAAGACTTATCATGGCAGAGGCCTTGGCTTTTGCTCCCCTTGAGAGAAAAGCCATGCTGTCCCTTTTCCTCCACTGGACATGGTAGTCTGTGTGAATGTCTCATTTCATCCATAATGACACAGATACTGTGGGCTGGTGTCTGCATCAGCAGTCAGTGATGAACTCCAGTAAATTCTCTCCAGCTGACTACATACAGAGAGAAGTAGCACCTGTCTTAATAAGCTAGGTGAGAATGGCAGAGCCAAAATTGGCAGGGTTGAATAAATCTCCTCACAGAGAGTCTATTTTGAGATCTTCAAATTAGATGTATCAGCCATATGCCACCTAATTAACAGAGACCAGACAGTCTCTCTCTAAGCCACACTCTCAGGAATTGATAGAGTGAGAAAGAAATAATTACAAAGTACATTATTCTAGTGAACAACCTTCTTAGTGTGATAAAAATGAAATAACAGGATTACTACATTATAATTTATTTAATCTAACAAATATTTTCAAAGTGGTTATCTGTACTTTTATTATTCAAAATGCATGTTCATTTGTGATAATTTCAAATAAAAAATCAATATTAATATTTTATTATAGAGCTAAGGGGTTGAGGGAGGTAGCATAGCTTGACATTGTTTTCTTTGAGAACCACTGTCTCCATGGTTCCACTGTAATCTTACTGAGTCGATGCATTTCAGGTAGAGCCAATGATATCTACCTGGGCCAAGGAGTAGAAACTTTACCTATACTTGATCCTGGAACTCTTTACTTTCTGCACTCCCATATTGATTGAAAATGGCCAAATGAGTTCAATTAGGCCAATTTGAATAGTCTGTATATATTTTTCCAGGTCTATTTATTAAAATATATGTTTTTTTCTTATTTTGTGATCCTATACTGCAAGAATCCTGAAATTTGAGGCAAAGCATGATAACTCTAACATCACTGACCATCTAGATTCAACTATATTTGAAGTAAGTTTAACTCTTCAATTTTTAAATTAAGTGAGACAGTGGTTTATTATTTTTAACATAATTGCTGTCATTTGCTTAAACTATCTAGGATTTCATTTATTTAAAAAGTATTAATGAACACATTAAATCAGTCAAAATTCTTATGATTTTGCTAAGAGAGAAGTGTGTTTATTTTAGACATATCTGAAAAAGTCTTTGTTTTCAGATTGTTACTCCCAAAATTGCTATTTTATACCCCCAACTCCATAGATACCTTTTTGTCACCTCTCCTATGTATGCATTCATTGAGCAAAAACTGGTATTTGCCAATTATATTATTTCACCTGGGTATAATTTTACAAATCATTTAATCTAAGTAATAATCAGTTTGTTTTTAATTGTCTATTTCAGAAAGCTTTCAAGTTGTATCTTTATATTAAACTATTATCTATGATCAAAAAGGAAGATTTATAATTTTTATGAAAAGTTAGACTTTGGAGAAAGTAGTCGAGAAAATAACAGTTAACTAAACTTCAAATTAGCTGTAAGTAGAAGAATAATAAAAATCCCTGGCAGAAAAATTCCTCAAGCTGCAGAAACACAAACTAGTGCAGAGGGCCAAGTAGGTATGAAAAACTTCTTAGAAAAAAATTAGAAAAGAGCTAAAATTACTGCCAGAAAGCAAAGTCCTTCCCTTATTAAAAAAATAACAATAATAATGAAACTGTGCCTTACATTTCCAACACAAGGTACAGGGTGAATTTTAAACTGTTTAAAACAACATAAGGAGATAGCTCCCCCCTCAAAAAGAAGAAGAAAAAGAAGAAGAAGAAGAAGAAGAAGAAGCTGCTTTTAGGGAGAGAAGAGCATTTATAGGAAGGACATTCCATTCATCCTTTGGAGAACACAGTGAAAAAAAGATTCAAGGAAAATGTTGGTGTCTTGTAAAATTAAAGAAAAGCAAAATATTTATGATACTCAAATTACAATGTATTGAATAATCTCTCTCAAAAGGCTGTGCTTTGGGTGGAAGGGCAGTGGTACTGGTTAGACTCTGATTGGATAGGGCTGCAGGCTGGACTCCACAGTCACCTCTTGTCAAGTGGGGCCCAGACTGTGCTCTCTGGCTGGATGTTGCTACTGTCTGGACCCTGGGTTCAGGTCCAGCTGCAGGTAGGGCCTCATAATCATGCAGGGACTGACTCTGTGCCTGAAATCAGGTGGGGCAGTAGACTGTATCCCAAAGTTGATCAAGGCTGCAGACTGACCTCTGCTATTGGGCAAGGTCTCTGGCTAGGCTTCCTATTCTGTCAGCACCACCACTGTAACCCACAGTTGTGTGGGGTGGGAGGCTGTGCTCCCATCAGGCAGGTTTGCTGTGGCTCCCCTGTCAGGGTGGGGGCATAGGCTATGCTCTGTAATTAGGTGGAGTCCCTGCTTGAGTGAGGCTTGGAGATGCGTTCAACAATTGAACCAGGTTGGGCTCAATTGGCTGGGTGGTACTAAAGATGGGTTCCAAGGCTTCCAGGGGTCACTATTTAAGATCTCTGGTTAATTGCAGCTGGAAACTGTTCTCAGTGGTTAGACAGGGCTTCTGACTTGTTTCCCTGGAAGATGCACAGGAAAATGGCCCCATGACCAGAATACCCTATTGTCTGAAGATCCAGACTGCAAGAGTTGCAGACAAACACCATGGTCAGATGGGGTCACAGGCTAAATTTTATAGATGGGCAGAATCGCTCCCTTTCTCCATCTAGTTGCTCTTGGGTGGTCTAGCCCAAGTGATTCCCCTAGTGTCCCCTGAGGTGAGACCTAAGTAGGCTTTGTAGGAAGGCCTCATAACATTGGGGAAACTCAATGTCCACAGTAGGCTCTTCTCCCAGGGGGAGCCTCTCAGTTCACTGCGGCACTGGTCTGGGGAGTCATGATATAGTTAAAAAACAATTGCTCTTTTTACCCTTCTAATGCAGTTTTTCCTCAGTTTTTGTAGTCCAAGAGGTGCTTCAGCCTCATGCCCGGTTCTAGAATTTTCACAAAAATGTGTTGTCCATGGATGGTTGATGGTTTGTTTTCCTGTTCACTAGGACTGAAATCAGGAGCCACCTAGTTCACCATCTTACTGATGCCACATGCCCTGGAGGAAAGCATTTTAAAAAAAATCTTTGGCCTTAGTAGGAAAACTAGTAGGAAAACTAGATTTACAAAGAAATTACACTTTAAAAACGAGAAATGTAGCCCTGGCTGGTGTAGCTCAGTGCATTGAGCATGGGCTGTGAACCAAAGTGTCGCAGGTTTGATTCCCAGTCAGCCCACATACCTTAGTTGCAGGCCATGGCCCCCAGCAACCACACATTGATGTTTCTCTCTCTCTGTCTCTTTCTCCCTCCCTTCCCTCTCTAAAAGTAAATAAATAAAATCTTTAAAAATGAGAAATGTCAAATGAAAATGAGAAAAATGAGAATGAAAAAATAAATCCTAGATTGTATAAGATATTTTAAAATAATATATCTGATAAAAATGTTGCACAGAATAAATAAAGGACTCTCAAAAAGTCAGTAATGAGAATAACAATTCAATAAGAAATAGGAAAGATTTAAAGAGGCAATTCACCCAAAAAAATATATGAATAGCAAATAAGTGAATGGAAAGATGTTCAGCATCAATAGCCATTAAGAAAATGCAAATTGAAACCACAATGAAATATAGTTATCCCCTGACTGGAGTGGCTAAGATTAAAATGACTGGTATGACCAAGTTTAGTAAGGATGTGAATTAACTGAAACTCTTCATATATTGCTAGTGGGTTTTCAATAAGGTAATTAGCTTTGGAAAACAGGCATTTTGTTAAAAAATTAAACATACATCTACCATGTGAGTTAGCTAGTTTATGCCTAGGTATTTAACCTAAAGAATAGGATACACACGTCCATATAAAGACTTGTCCACAGTCTTTATAGCGACTTTATTTGTATTGTCAAAAAACTGAAACTAATTCTGATGTTTAACAACAAATGCAAGCATAAACACTGTGGTGGATCTATATAAGGGGGCATTACTGAACAATAAGAAATAACGAACTATAGACACCATATAATATAACAACTTAGGTGAATATCAAAATTTTATTGCTAAGTGAAACCCAGACAAAAAAGAGTCCATACTGTGTGATTCTATTTGTATAACATTCTAGAAAATGCAAAGCATGTTCTCCATTTTGACAGTTGTGCCAGGATAAAAAGGTAGAGAAGTAAGATGGAATAGAAAGAGATTAGAGAAGGATATAAGAAATCTTTTAGGGATTGTAAGCATGTTCATTATCTTAATGGTGTTCATGATTTCAAGGGTGTATATGTGTCAAAACTTATCAAATGACACACTTTAAATACGCAAACCTTATTTTATGTCAGTTGTACCTCAATAAAACTGTTTCCCAAAATTAATAATCAAAAATGACAAAAAAAATCTCTCAGGAGTATAGACCCAATAGACATTAACATAATATGAACTTATATATTTAAGTCAGCACAATACTGGTGAATCAATTGAAAAATGGGACAGACCCTATAGTTTAGAAATAGATTCAGGCACATGCCAAAGTTTAGTACGTGATAAAGATATTATCACAACCTACTGAAGCAAAGATAAACTTTAAATACCTGGTATTATAACAAATAAAAACCATACAGAAAAAGGTAAACAACACCTGTATCTCTATACATATAAGAACACAATCTCTAAATACATCAGATATCTAAATTTAGAAAATAAAATAAAACCATGCCAGTACTGAAGGAAATGAGTGAATACCTCTGTAACCAGGATGTGACTGAAATTTAAATGCAAATAAAATTAATAAATTATACTGCATTAAAAATTAACATGCCAGAATTTACCATTAGGTAATTCATAATACAAATAACAAAAATATAAAATTATTTGCAAGATTTACAACAGAGATATTGATTATTCTACATAACTAGTAAATATCTCTTACAAAATGAAGAAAAATACAAAAAAAGAAAAAATGGGAAGTTCATATAAATATATAAATGGCCTTAAACATAATTAGGTTTTTGATATCATTCATAACCTAAAATATGCAAATGTAAACTTATACTAGGATACTATATTTTACATATTAGAATAGCTAATATTAGAGAAGTCTATGTTATATTCAATTGACAAGACTGTTGAAGTGACATTTTCATACTTTCATGCCAGTGGGATGTCAAATGATAGAACTCCTATATAAAATATTTGGCAATATTTTACAAAATCATGTATCATCTTATCTTTTGACTTACCAATGAAATTTTAAAAATTTACCCTGAAGATATATTATTTTTTTTTTTTAAAGATTTTATTTATTTATTTTTAGAGAGGGAAGGGAGGGAGGGAGAGAGAGAGAGACATCAATGTGTGGTTGCTGGGGGTTCTGGCCTGCAACCCAGAAATGTACCCTGGCTGGGAATTGAACCTGGGACACTTTGGTTCCCAGCCCACGCTCAATCCACTGAGCTACGCCAGCCAGGGCCTGAAGATATATTATTAATAAAAGTAGATAATAGGACAATATTAATCACTGAAGCATTGGAGTGATTTTCATATTTAACTGATAAAATCAAATAATAAGACTCTAAAATATTCTTATATACACATATATATGTATATATGTATATATATGTGTATATATGTGTGTATATATATCTGTCTGTGTATGTACATATACATATACATATAGTCTGTCCAGGAAAAGTCCAGCCATTGTTAATATAACCTGAATTGTTTCTGAGACATCAATGAAACCGGGCAAGCCAAGGAGAGTACACTGGAATGTGCATTTGTGAACAATGACAACTTCACTGTACTAGTCAGTGTGAGTGGTGAAGGCCATGGAGTGAGTGCATATACTGTGTGGCACTTGCATTCAAAATGACTGAGCAAGTAGAGCAACAAATTTGCATCAAATTTTATTTTGTTAAAGAATTTATTTATTTATTCTTAGAGAGAGGGGAAGGGAAGGAGAGGATACACAGGCCCCCTACTGGGGACCTGGCCCGCAACCCAAGCATGTGTTCTGACTGAGAATCGAACCAGTGACCCTTTGCTTTACAGGTTGGAGCTCAATCCACTGAGCCACACTAGCCTGGGCTGTATCAAATTTTATGTTAAGCTTGAACATTCCTCCACAGAAATTCTCTGAATGATTCAGAATGCTGCCACTATGGGCAGCTGGTGATTGGCAGCTTCATCACAATAATGTGTACACTCCTGCTGTCTTGTGCAGTTTTTTTGTGAAACATCAAATCTCCCAGGTGACTCAGCCCTGCTACAGCCCAGATTTGGTGCCCTGTGACTTCTGACTTTCCCCCAAATTAAAATCACATTTGAAAGGGAAGAGATTTCAGACCATTGATGAGATTCAGGAAAATACAATGGGGAAGCTGATGGCAATTAAGGGAACATGAGGTCCCAAGTTGCCTACTTTGAAGGGGACTGAGGTGTCATTGTCCTATGTATAGTGAATTTTCTTCAGTAAATTTTTCTATTTTTCATATTACATAGCTGGATACCTTCTGGACAAACCTTGTACATTTATATATAAATATATATATCTTATGATATATCTTTGATATATATAAATATATATATCTTATGATATATATTTGATATATATAAATATATATATCTTATGTATATATATATTATATATATCATTTTCTTATATTTTAGAAAACAAAAAGAATATACTAATAACTACAATATTAGTACTACCAAGTCACAGATGCAAACAGAATAGATGAAGTGGGAGCAAGTAATGATTCTTTTTAATTTAATGTTGGCTTTTTGAACTATATTAATTTTTTTGCATAGTTGGCTAGAATGTATTCTGGCTTTCTCCTACACTAGACTGTGTCCCTGGCCCATGCTAAGTCTGCTGAAGGAAACAGGACTGCCAAGCCAAAAAAAATATGCACATGTTTAACCTACCTTGCCAAACCATTTTCATTAATTCTTTACTCACCCCTTCTGCAACTTTCAATTTCCACACAACCGTCCAGTCCTTTTTTCTGCCTTTTCACCTCTTAATGGTCTTTTTTGTTCCCTATCTCTTCTCCCTTCAAAAACCTCAGTTACCTTTGTCATAGTTGGAACTGAGCTTAGATTATACTGAATTCTCTATCCTCAACTGCAGTAGTCCGAATAAAAACTTTGCCTTGTTGGATTAACAAGTTTTAAGACATTTTTCTTTGACAATACTCAGTTTTTTAAAAGCTGTAAAAACAACCCAAAACTTTGAATTTGAGTTAATAGACTTGCTTTTTACAGAAATTTGGATTCACAATTTTAAAACTAAATGGATAATTGCTTGGATTCTGTCCACAAACTTAATATACAATATGGTCTGTATTTTTGTAATTCCCTGCTTATTGGGAAGAACACCAGTATTTCTTATTTGTTTCTTCCCTGAGTTCTTTTTTTTTTTTTTTTTTTAGAAGAAACTTACTTATTTTGTTGTTTGGAGACTAGTTCTTTTTTTAAGATTTTATTTGTTTATTTTTAGAGGGTAAGGGAGGGAGATAGAGAGAGAGAAACATCAATGTGCGGTTGCTGGGGGTTATGGCCTGCAACCCAGGCATGTACCCTGGCTGGGAATCGAACCTGGGACACTTTGGTTCCCAGTCCGTGCTCAATCCACTGAGCTATGCCAGCCAGGGCTTTTCCCTGAGTTCTTACTGCTCAAGAACACTAAGAACTTAACACAAAGATGGCATGCACCTTCTTCTACCACAATTTATAAAAGGTATAGCAGTCTCATCAGTCCTCTCTCCTGATGGGCATGCTTGCCAGAAGATTCTATCTAAAATTAGTGGGGAGATACAACATATTTTAGGGTATACAATATCATTGGCTTCTATCCACTAAAAATGATCTAATATCTACTGAACCATTTGTTTATTTCATTTTTGTTGCCTCTACTTTTGGTGATTTACCTAGGAAATGATTTCCTATACCAATGTCAAGTATTTTTTCCCTAGAAGTTTTATGGTTTCATGTCTTACAGTTAAATCATTGATCATTATTGAGGTTTTTTTTTAAAGATTTTATTTATTTATTTTTTTAGGGAGGGAAGGAAGGGGGAGAGAGAGAGAGAAAGAGAGAGAGAGAGAGAGGGAGAGAAACATCAATGTGCAGTTGCTGGGGGTTATGGCCTGCAACCCAGGAATGTACCCTGGCTGGGAATCGAACCTGTGACACTTTGGTTCCCAGCCCGAGCTCAATCCACTGAGCTACGCCAGCCAGGGCTTCATTATTGAGTTTTAAAATGTAAGTATCTTAATGTTGGAGTATCTCTCCTTATAGCATACCTCCACTGCATCAACAGAAAACACAGAGAGCAAATCAGAGATTTCTGGGGATGAGGTAAGGGAAGAAATGGAGGCATTGCAAATGAACATACGGAACCTTTGGGGCTGATGGATATGTTCATCATTTTGATTGTAGTGATCATCACAGATGTATGTACATATGAAAAAAATTATTAAATTGTACACTAGTTAGTATAGTTTATTAAATATAAATTGTAAATCATAAAAGTGATAAAACAAATTCAAATTTGTTTTTGTATTCATTTCTATCCATTTTTTCTTTTGTCCTCAATAGCTATGATTTTCCATTGCTTTTTCCAAGACTTATTTACCCATTACAAAAAACAACTTGGATTTGATAAAACATCTTTAGTTATAAGAAATACAACTTGTCTAATATTTAAACACATTCTTATTTCAACCATTGTTCAAGGACATGAATGATTAATCACACGATGAATGTTAGCTGCTGAAAATTATACCCATAGACTCATAGAACACCAAGGCTGAAAAGAAACACTCTGGTGATTTTTAGTTGAATGATTCCAATGTTTTATATTTTACAGATCACTATTTAAAAATAAAAACATACTTAAGTTTAGCAATTTTTTATTTTACCTGAAAAATTAACATTTGGGATATTGTTTTCTATCTCTTCATAAATATTTTTTAAAAGCAGGTCCTGAGATTATGTTCTTAGAATTAAAAACAAAATATATAAAATGTGTTAATGAAATTTTAATATGTTTTCATTTTTATAATTTTATTTAGCTATGATTAACTTTTTTTCTTGAAATCTTATCTATGTCTATCTATTTTCAGAATAAGACCATGGATGAAATGTGACTTATTCATATTCCCATGAACACTGCATCCAAGGTTTGGAATTAAAGGCCAAGTCATTAAATTCTCTGAATGAGAGTATTCTGATATCACAGAATAAGGACAAAAGAGAAGAAAACAAAAAAAATAATTTTGCTATTTTTACCAATTTTGTATTTAATACTTGAATGGCCACCTTGTAAATGGTATTATGTGACTTTTTCTTTAAATTTGGGTGGACAATAATTCAAAGAAGTACCATTAATTTCTTTAAAAAGACTTTTAAATACAAAACATACAGATTTCAAGAACAGAGATCAGAATAGCAAAAGGTTGGAGGTTAAGTATTTTGTGATCTTTGCAGCATACAGTAAATGTACTAATTGAGTGTATTTTTTTCAAGTTGTTACTATTTCTAAGTACAGGTGGTTTCATCCTCTCTGAAGAATTTTGCTAGGTGTCTCTCACTTATAAAACATCTTATTTCTAAAATAAATTAAAACTGAAACTGGATTGGATAAAAGGAGCATTCTTCCTTTGAAGCTAATCCCTAGAAGTGTCAAGAAAAGGAATTCTAAATCTTAACATAGACATTTCTATTACACAGAAAAACATTTTACTATGGTAATGTTTAACACATATCAAGTATACCTACATATGTTAATTCCTCTCTTTTAGCCTTAATGTTCTCATTTGTAAAATAGGAATGATAATACCTGCCAACTTTTTTGAAATAATAAAATGAGTTACAGTTTATTAAGTGGTGTCAAACTAATATAGAGTTATTTACATTGAAAGAGAGGCTGCAGAGTCTAAAGTGAGGTCTTCTCAATCATCTTTCTTCAAAATTCACCTTCTAATCATCTTGTGTGGTTTGAATTACTCTGCTACCTTCCAAATTTAGAACAAACTTGAACTGGAACAATTTGGTAATATGTGCTTTTATTAGTCAATATGTGTAAATAATCCCAATGGGGGCGCATAAATACAGAATTGCGAACATGTTCTCAGGCATGAACATGTGGTGTTGCAAAAGAAAACACCCTGCCAGGATCACCCTGCCAGACTTCACAATGTCATTGCCAAAATAATTCCATATGCCACAGGGACAGTGGGAAAACTACACTTATTTTATAAAATACACCATCATTGCCTTTTATCCACTAAAAATATCTAACATTTACTAAGCCATTAGAGTATATTTTTATTATTTTTCTAAAAGTAGATTATAAAGAATTTAATATGGGTGTGGCTGAGAGTAACACAGAACTCAGATAAATTATCTGTAGTGAGAAACCAGAAAAATTAGATTGAAATAAAGGTCCAAAGAATAGAACATTTTATAAATAGTTCTATAAATGAATACATTAAGCAGAATCTCAAATTGTACTTATTGCATTTGAGGGGACATAGGTCTCAAGCATGACGATACACCAGAGATTTCCATGGACAATCCCACAACAAGCCTTGCAAGGTGCTCCTTCTGTTGGATGCTCCTCACTAGTGTCTTCAACTCTATGCAGGTGTTCTGTAAAACTATATATGGTAGACATCCTCTACTCTCCTTTCCACTTATCTTTTTACACTACTTTATTGTATGTGTATTTTGCTTACAGAAATATAAAGTGATCGCCAGTAGCAATCAGAAGGCAAGAAAAAAGCATGGGATGGATTCCCTAGAACAACATTTTGATTTTAGATTTCTGGTTTCTAGTATTATAAGAATACTATTTCTGCTATTGAAAGTTACTAACTTTTGTGGTAATCTGTTACAGCAACCATTGAAATGTAATATGAGCCTAGGAAACATTGAAGTTATGTGTTATATTTGGGAATGGAAGATAAATCCCTGATTAACATTTTGAAGAAGAGGTACCCAAGAGAACTCAGAAGACTGACGCTTATATTTTTATTCTTTTTTTTCCTAACAGTAGTTAATAGACTAACTGCAAGAAGATTACATTTATTAAACCTGTAGTTACATTTAGTATGCCTTTTGTATGGAGTGTTGACAGTTATTTTCTGAGTTAAATTATCTACTGCTCTGTAGAGGCACAGAAACAAACAGGGTCAAGCAGCCTTAGAAGAGTCCAATGTATTTCAAATTCACATTGTTGTTCAAAAGAAAATAAGCCAGTTTGGGAATGAAAGGGCTTATTTTGTAATTGGCTGGGAATTTCTAAAATTAGCAAATGGTGTGCATAAGGGTTCCCTTTGCTTTTATTTTGAGTGATTTCAACTGTAAGTAGCAAAAACAACAAAAAAACTGAAATTTGCTTAAACAAAAAGAAGTATTAAAATTATTGAATGTAAAAGTACATATGTACACAAAGAAAAGGGAATAAAAATTAGTCTTAGTGGATTTTATTTTTCTTTTTAAACTACATATTTCTTTCTCAATATTAGTGTTATTCAGGTATTTATAAGGATGGAATGAATTTAACTGAAACAGCATTTCAAGTTCATGCATGTATTACTCATCACATTGCTATTTAAAAAATGGTATTCCCCCTGATTGGTGTGGCTCAATGGATTGAGCACTGGCCTGTGGACCAAAAGGTCACTGGTTTGATTTCCAGTCAATGGCACATACCTGGGTTGCAGGCCAGGTCCCCAGTAGGGGGCATACAAGAGGCAACCATACTTTGATGTTTCTCTCCCTCTCTTTGTCCCTCCCTTCCCCTCTCTAAAAATAAATAAATAAAATCTTTAAAAACACGGTATTCAAAATGTTTAAATGACTACCTAAATTTACAAGGTGACAATCTGTATTTTCCAAGAGACACCTTATTATTTAATTTGTTACTGCAAAACATCATCTGTGTTATCCTTTTGGTAGGAAAAAAATGAAAGTGGGTATTTAAAGATCTTGATTACTAAATTTACATTGGGAAATGAAAGCATTTCAAAGGTCAACTTTACAGAATGTTATTCTTTTTTTAAAAAATTTCATTGACGGGCTAATTTTGATGATCTAAAAAGAGCTTCTAATTAGGAAGGATGCCACTTAGTCTAAAGCACTCAGAGTTCTGACTTTAACAAAAGAAAACAAAACAAAACAAAGTACATTTTAAAAGGAACACTGCATGAAAGAAGCATTTGGTAAACAACTTTAGAAAATAATGTCAGGGTGTGATATATAGTGAAAGGTAATGAGAAAATATTGTAATACTGTGATGTGATCAAAAACTGAAATGAAAACTGCAACAGTGTTTATCTGGAATGATTGCATTTTAAAGAGCATCTGGACTTCAATACAGTTTGCAGATTGATAAACTGTGCAATTAACCAATATCTTATTTACTAGAGTAGCAAGTCAGACAGTCAGATGAGACTGAGTCATAAATATACAATTTATGGGTCTTAGATGTATTTCAGAGATTAAACCAGAGTCATTCCATTACTTGAAATAATTTTTAAAATCACTTTTCATTTTTTTGTTTATTACTTCTTTTAAAAAAGCTTAATCTGTATTTCTTTGACTTTCCATTCCCAGGTTCAAGCAGCAGAAAGTTTTCTGTGGAATTTTGAGTGCATGTGTTCCTGACACTCTGATTTAATTAACAGCAAGCAATATCTCAAAATGACCTAAACCTGAAGTATGCCCCTGCAGGAGCTGCCGCATTTGTGGAACACCGACTCTGCACTCTTTCAGAACAGGCACTTGTTAAGAAATTATGACTGCAATAACTTCACAGTGATCAGCATGTATGAAATAAGTCAATATGTTTTGCAATACATTTAAATTTTTCTTGTGGATTGTGGATATGTCAGGTATCTGTTCTTTAGTAGTCTTGTATATTATGTTAAAAAAACATATTGAATTCCCAAGTATTATTTATTATGTTAAGTGCTAAGAATGCAAAGATGAGTAAGTCCTCATTCTTGTTTTCAAAACAAATCCACAACAGTGAAAAAGAAAGATAGAAAAGATAAAATTTTAGAAGGTTAACTTCATACTGTAATGATAAAAAAAGAATCCTGAGGCACCCTGCCAAGGGGAAGCAGCTACAGTAGGAGAAAATGACCTGTGTGTGATGTGTTGTGGGGGACAAGTCAAAGTAACAAGGTCAAGAAAGGAGAAGGAACCTGAGAAGCTGAAGTAGTATCCAGGAGGAAGAGATAGAATAAGGAAAGACATATATAGAATTAACATTATAAAATAAATTTTCAAAAGTTTATTTTATCATGGGTTTTCCTTGGGAAACATGCTAAATTATTTAGATATTTAATGCTAAACTATTTTGAAACAGTCCTGAAAAACAGGTACATTTTTTTTCACTCTGTGTTAGGTGTGAAGAATAAAAACAGCCCTGGCTGCTGTGGCTGAGTGGATTAAGTACTGGCCTGAGAACCAAAAGGTGGCTGATTTGATTTCTGGTCCGGGCACATGCCTAGGTTGCAGCCAGGTCCTCAGTGGGAGGCACTCGAGAAGCAACCACACATTGCCTCTCTCCCTATCTTTCTCCTTCCCTTCCCCTCTCTAAAAGTAAATAAATAAATAAAATAGTTTTTTTTAAGAACAAAAACAGCTCAGTATTTGTTAGAATGTTAAGTGTAAGGCATACATACAGTGATATGAACATGAGCTAGAGCTAAGAGGAGTCAATCTTTTGAGTTAAGGAATTTAATTTTTGGTTCACAGTTGAAATATTTATGCTAGGTTGTCATCAGAGAACTGACATATTTACTGAACATTTGAGATCCATTACTCTGGCTCTTCTGTGGAGGATGGATTCAAGAGCAAACGGTGAAGGTCACACATGCTGGGAAGTTAAACTGCTGAAGAAAAAGATGCTGGGAACCGGTCTGGGAAGAGTGGGGTCAGGGTAGGAGGAGTCATCTTTACTTCCGTTGGTGATTTGAAAATGACCTGCTTCTTCCACAGCTCCATTTTTACCTAGGTGAAATACTCACCATAAAAAATTTTCTTTAAAATAAAAACAAGACCAAGCAGCTTTGTGTAGAAGGAAGGAGGTAACCATTTTTAAAAGTGACATTTCCCTATTCAATCTCCTGAAGTGAAATGCAATCATCTTGTACTAGTGACATAAACAACATGGTAGACATTTTTGATTTAGAGTATCAGAAGCCTCCATGCCTGGGCATTTAAAGATACTCTTCCTACTATTAGGTTTGGGTCTCTCAGTTTAGAAAGAAACTGAGAGAAGAACAGGGAACCCTAAAATTTGCACAACAAAGGAAAGCACTTCCAACTGTGCTACTGGAAAAAATGGCTCCTTTTTATCCCTGGCTGGCATAGCTCAGTGGATTGAACGCCGGCTGCAAACCTAGGCATCACATGTTCGATTCCCAGTCAGGGCAAATGCCTGGGTTGTGGGCCAGGTCCCCAGTGGGGGTCACATGAGAGGCAACCACGCATTGATGTTTCTCTTTCTCTCTTTCTCCCTCCCTTCCAGTCTCTAAAAATAAATAAATAAAATATTAAAATTTTTAAAAATGGCTCCTTTTCATAGAAGCTGTTGTGAAGTCTGACCTCAGTACAAAGTTGAAGGTATGTGTGACAGCAAGATAGACCAGAAGCCAAATATTTGGATGGCAGACAGAGGTGGGAGACTCAAGCATGAGCCAGAGACCAAACAAACAAAAAGTTAAAACTACAAAGTGATAGCAAAAGCTGTTCACGTGGAATGGGTAAAATGTAGGTATGACTACTACTACCAGCCCTGGCCAGTCTTAGAGAATGATGTCCATGTTGATTCCAGCCCAGCTTTTTCATTGACATAATGAGGTATGGCTTGATAACTTCTAAAGTTTCTGCATGATTCTGGTTATAATAGGAGGGCTTCTGTTTTCAGTGGATGTATCAGCAGCTACATTGAAAGACAGAAGTGAAGAGAAAGCAATGTGAAGATTATTTAGGCCAAGCGTGAGTATTACCCGATTCCCTTTCCAGGTGTCCTTAAAAGAATCCTCACATTCTAGCAATAATTTGGTATTCTAAGTGAGTTATTTTATCAACCACATTCCAAGGACCATAACTATTCAGTAGAGAACACATTTTTTAAAAAATCATAGGAAAAGGTGAGTATTGGTGTTAAGAAAATTAAAACTTAACTTAATGAAAAATATTAGCAAATATAAACAAAATATCTCAATTTAAGAAATGATTTTTTTAGGCATTAAGACACTACCTTTAAGATTAGTGAAATTAATTTCTATAAAACTTTTAAATTAAAATTCAAATCAAATATTATGATTTTTAACACTATGCTTTATATAGGGAACGGCAAATATAAAAATACATTTATTATAAAATATATCACTACACAGATACTTAAAGCTATTTTTAAATCTCCATACCATGCCATTATAATTTCTATTCTTATTTTATACCTATGATGTTTATAGTTCTTATTTTGATATGTTCCTGAGATTAAAGAATTTTCACCTACAACATATGTACAATAATTCTAAAGCCAAAAATGGTTATGGGCTCTGTGTTTTCAGTCACTATTTGTGTTGGGTCATTAGATCCAGTTAATTCTCCAAAGACAGTTTTGTCAGTTACTGATCATTAGTCCAAGTTTTGTTTTCATTTGCTACATGAATAATTTGTTTAATCCTTTTCTATATGTCTTTTTTAGCTTAGTCCTCCACAAACTAAGCACACTTTAATGTTTTGGTGTTATATTAATCAATGTTTTGTTTGTTCTTATATATTATTAAAAACTTAGAGATGTTTATATATTTATGTTCATAGTAGCATTATGTACAATAGTTAAAACATGGAAGCAACCCAAGTTTCCATTGGGTGATGAATGGATAAGCAAATTGTTGTGTACATACACAACAGAATATTATTCAGCTTTAAAAAAGGGGATTCTAACATATGATGTAACCTGAATGAAACTTGAGGACATTATGCTAAATTAGGTAAGCCAGTTTCAAATATACACATACAATATAATTCTACTTATATGAGGTACTTAGAGCAGTCAAAATCACAGAGACAGAAAATAGAATGGTAGTTTCCAGGGACTGAGGAAAAATGAGGAAAAGGGGAGTTATTGTTCAATGTGTACAGAGTTTCAGTGGTGGAAGATAAAAAGAGTATTGAAGATGGATAGTAGTGATGGTAACACATCATCATGAATATACTTAATGTCGCTGAAGTGTACATGTAAAAATGGTTATGACGGTAAATTGTATGTTGTATTTTACTACAATAAAATATATTGATAAAAATAAAAACAAACAAGAAATACATAAGGATGTTTTATGTATATCTAATCTAGTTAGTAAATCCTTCAAAAGCTTTCTTTTATACTAGATCAGTGATTTTCAACTTTTTCATCTCACTTTAACCAGCTAGTGGGGTTCCACTGCCTACTACCATAAGCAATCACTTCCAAGACAGAATCTGGTGGAAAGAAAAATGATTTTTTAAAAATTTACTTAAACATATATGTAGCACATTGCTTGATGCCCACCACCCTGCCACCAGGGGAATGTGTGCTTTTGTGTGCATGGGTAGGGAATGGGGCTTGTCACCTGGCAACACTACCTCTGGAAACCTGCTTCCTGGGACATGCTGACCTAAATCTTCTCTCCCCCACCACTGTCCCCTTTTTACTGGCCTTGTGTCCAGCACCCACATTATTATTGGTCAGGCCTGAAGATCTCAGGGAGGGACCTGGACCCTGATCCCCCAACTGTGCTGGGGTTATAGCTGACAGACCTGCACTGGCATGGGCCATGGGCAGCAGCTGCCATGGTTCCCTACCTGGGGAAGAAGCTCAGGGATTGCCAGCCCAAACTTCCCTGAACCCACTGGCCCAAACCTCCCCACTGCCCTATTACCTGAAACCTGTTGCACTCCGGAAAAGGCAGGTTCTGAAGTGCTATGGCAGTAGCACTGGGAGTCCCTCTGGCTAGGCCTCTGGCTCAGAACCTCAGCCCTCAGCTTCAACCCCACCAGCCAGGAGAGGAGGAAAAGAAGTGCTTGGCATTTGTGCATGCTCTGCTTTTAAAGACCTCCCTCATAATCCCCTGTGTGGCAGAAATAGATGGGAGGGTATGTCCCTCCTTTCTAATCACCTTTCTGGCCCTTGGTGCCAGACTTATGCACCCTTTTTTTTGCTGTCTCATGCATGTATTGTCCCAGTTGCCAGAGTAATGCATGCATGTGCCATCACTGATGCTTCCTCACCCATCCCCATTTCTGGGGGTCAGTTCCCCTCATTACAGTTCCCCCCTTTAACACTCTGGACACTTGTAATCTTTCAAGGGCAGATGGATGGAAGTCTCTTTCTTAATGACTTTCTGCTGGCCAATTAGTGTAGTCCTACCTATCCACTGGTCCAGAGGACCCTGACAAAAGGGGGTCTGGAGTGGAGGGGAGTTTTCAAGTAAGGGAGAAGGATCTTGCAAAATCCAGGTCTGTTGGTTGCCCCTGGGAAGCAGTATGTGTGATGTCCAAAGAATGGCAATACTGGGTGAGTTGTCATCCTTGTCATATTCTGGAGGTGACAAATTTGGCAAGAGGGTAGAAGGCACAATCAGGACCATAACAACTAAATGACAAAGATAAGGATTAATTCTACAGTGTCTCGGATGAGAAAAAGTGATTTCCTTGGAGAAAGGTGTACAAGGCGAGTTGCACTTGTCCAAAGCCCTATTGTCTACTATACTCAAATTAGGCTGAAAGGAATACCCTGATATTCCCCCCTTTAACATTTCTGAATGCTTTCTGTCCAAACTATTAAGGCAGAAAAGAAATTAGTTTTAAAGCAAAGCAAACAGTCACCAGTACTTCACCAACTCACCCATTTGTTTAGCCAAACTGTTGAGTCCCAGGAGGTGGTGAAGCAGATGGGCTTCTCAAATGGGACCTATACCTTTTCTGAGTCAGTGAAACTGTCTTTTGAGTTCAGTTGCAAAGCCTTTGCTGGAAAGATACTAAGCAGTAACAATTTAGTATCATCAGGTTAGACCAACTCTCAAGTGAAAACAAATTTTGAAGACAGCTGCACTAGAGGCCAATGTTCATGACTGAGAATTGTGATTTTCCTAAAAACTGATTCTCCTCCTTAAAATCACCCTCACTGGCCTCAAAAAGACTGCCAGTTTTCATTTTTTCTCCATTGTTTGCTTAAAAACAACAAGTAAAGCACTGAACAAATAGGCTTTTTTAAATCTGCTTTGCTGGAACTTCCACAAGGAACATTTACATTGATGCTTAGACATATTTTTGGGACACAGAATCCAAGTCCCATAATTGCTGCCTGGCTTTGGCTATAGTACCTGTATTTTTCACATCCTTGAGGTTCCCATTATGTCTTAAGATTCCTCCTTGCCATCTTTTAGGAAAGCAACCTTTGTTCCTTCTCTGGAAAGACTGCCATGAGCCACATGACTGAACAAGGTACCAGGCCATTTCTCCAGTGGGCTTTTGTTAGCTTCCAACATCAATCTTATTTCCTTAAGGCTTTCTGGTAACAACCAGAGCTCAGGCATGCCTCCTTTAGGCATGACATTGCAGTCAGAGTCTTGGTTACTAAAACCATAATTTGAAACCAGTATTGTTGGTTTCATGAAAAGGAAATTTTATATCATTACTCATTAAGAATGCCAAATTCTAGAGGGTTCAGGTAGTGAGAAAAATACAAAGTAAAAGGAAAATCCTGTCCTTCCAATATCCATCAAAATTGCATTTCCATGCCTTATATCTTTCATCACTGTATTTCCTAACTTAATGTGAAGTTTGAACCCTTAGGAACCTCAATTTCTTTTCAAAACTGAAACAAAACACAAATCTAAAGCAAAGGCAGACTTTCAAAAAAAGATAAGAAGGGACTAAAACTATCTTTAGAATCTTGTCTCCCACCACCCGATCACACTAACTGGTCGCATATGATCTTTTTCAGGTCCCAAATGCCACAAAGCCCCAATGTTAGAGGCATTCCCTCACCCCAGCCAGCTCTCTCTGGCACCAGACAACCATTCCTAGTCCATGTGACATGAAGCCCCAAATGACAGAGATATGTCTCACCACAGCCAGAGTCTGCCTAGCAGCAACGGCACAAAGCCCTAATGGCAGAGGCATTCTTTTACCTACCAGTGTATCCATTGGTCTCCTGGCCAAGACATGACCTCTTGACAACTAGTCTCGCAGAGACATGCTCTCTTGCCTCAACTGGCTCTAACTGGCAACAGATGACCTTTCTTAGGTCTATATGTCACAAATCCTCAAAGAGTAGAGATGTGTTCTTACAAGAACCAGTAAATGATCTTCCCTAGGTCCCAATGGCAGACACATGACCTTTCTTTCACCTTACTTGGACTCTGACTGGCCCCAGTGACAAAATGTCCCAGTGGCAAGCAACAGAGGATCCCTGATATCCACAAAATAGCAAAGTTACCCAAGTGTCCAAAAGATCAGAAAGAAACAAAACAGAACAAAACAAAAACCCAAAGCATAGAGTAACTAAATCCAAGCACTGAGGTTTCTTTCCTTTCAAAAAAAATTTACATCCTACTATGGCCTCTACAACCTTCACAAACCTTACTCACTCAGGAATACATACAGTGGTTTTGCTGTGAGTCCGAAGTTTAGAATCCAAATTCAGCAGAACCCTGTAATTCCTAAGAACCCACAAAGTTGCTTTTGGTTTTCTGGGATTTTCAGTGTAACAATGGCTTGTTTTTTATCTGCCATCAAGCTCTTAGTGCCCTGTTTCAGTTTTTGGAATCCCAGGTATGCCACTTTCTCTTTGCAGATCTGGGCTTTGTGAGGTGATATATCTTCTTTTTGCCAAGTGATTTAGGACTGTGATGGTGTTAAACAAGCAGTTCTTGTAGGTCCTGCTGGTTATCAATATGCCATCTATATATTGTAGAAGAACTCATGATTTCAATTGAATACACTGAGATTCTCCTCTCCCCACTTAAAACCTTGGCTAATGCTCCACCAAATATAGTCTTGGAGTTCTTAAATCCTTGAAGCAGCATAGTCTAGCAGTATTGGGGTATGGCTTTTGTTTCTGGGTCCTGCCATTCAAAGGCAAACAGTAAGAAGTCGAGCCTGTTTTCATCTATTGGGATGCATAAAAATGCATCCTTAAAGTCTAGGAATGAAAACCATTTGTTATCTCCAAGCACCATGGTTAACACAGTATGGGGGTTGGGCACACTGTAAGGTGAATGTCCTGACAATGCCATTTATGGCTCTAAGATCCTGTACCAATTGGTATTCATCACAGTGAGACCTTTTGACTGGCAAAATGGGAATGTTTAAAGGAGACTGGAAGGTCCCAATCTTAAGAATTTCTGCAATCTCCTCCAAGGCCCCCTTTTTGAAGGGGTACTATTTCTTCCATGGTATCCATGCCTCCTCTTTTAGGTTTACTTTTAACATAAGTAAAAAATGGGATTCTCTTCTTTTCTTTAGGGTCCCACCTCTTCTGCTCTCACCACCCTGGAATTTTCACCACAGTTTCTAAGAATACTGTGGCCTGCCTTATCTTCCTTGTTTCCTGGGCATTGTAGACTTTAAAGGCTATGTTTACCAGCTAAGAGGGATTTAATTCTAATGCCCCACCTAAACTCTAGAGTTTCTTTCTGATATCTGGGGCTCTTTGCCCAATGAAAGTCATGTTCACTATCTGTACATTCTTTAGTACTTGTGAATGAGCATTTGTGTGCTTTCTAAGGCCTAATAGATCCCCTTTAAAAACTGAGAAGGGCCCTCATCTGGCTTTTGCTGAAGGGCCTATATCATATTAAGGTGCTTTTGTTTAGGCACCCCCAACTTAAGCCCTTCTAACATTCACATCAGGTAATGTTCCAAGAAGGCTAGGCCCCCATCATTTGGATTCCACTCAGGCTTTGTCAAGGGAATTGCCCCAGCTGGGTTGGGAGTCCCCTTGGGATTCTCTTGGTGGAGACATTGGGACTCTTCATTAGCCTTATTTATAACCAGCCATATCTCAACTGCTATTAATAAGATATTGAACAGGGGCTCTACATATGCCCGTGTTGGATGATGAGTGGTAAAAAATGGAGGTGATAAGATCTGCCACTCTCTGAGGATCATCTCTGTATGATGGGTTGGAATTCTTCTAATTACATAACTATGAAGTAGACAATAGAGTATGGTTCCAAGAGTAGTCAGTAGGCTGGCCTTCCTGATTTAATCCCCCTGTAGGGTATTGCCTCAAAGGAAACTGCCTTGCTCTGGATAGGGAGGCTCTCTGGACAACTGAGTGCCCTGGCGAGCCTTTAAGCAGGAAACTCCTGTTTTTTTTTCATATTGGGGGTGGGACCATTACCTCTTTGGGCTCTATTTCAGGGATAACTTGTGATGGGAATGATAACATAAAGGGTCCTCCTGCTACAAACATTATGTCCCTTGAATTCATGGCATTAATGAATTCTATTTCCTCCTCCCTTTTTTCCTGTGTATTGTCAGGAAGAGGTTTCAAGGCCCCTTCCCTTCTCTGCACCAGTAAGTGGACTTGTGTCCATCATGAAATCCTATTATGCAATGACATAAATTCCTTGACATAATGGCTTTCATCCTGTTTATGTAACTGTTGTCAATACTGTTCTAGTTGCTTAACAGTAATCTAGGAAACCACTCATGAGTCCCCTTTCCCCACAGTCCAAAATTTACATAGGCTACACAGTATTACAGTAATAAACCAATACTTCCTTGGACATTGGGTAATGACTGCACATACCCCAGTCCACTAAAATTCTACCCAATAGGCTCCCTCCAATAACCAACCCAGAATGGTCCCTGCTGGCCCTGATACACAACAGGCCCAACCCGATGACCAAAAGAATCCTGACAAACTGGGAACATACAGAAAGAACGGGCATCCCTGACTCTATTATTCTAACAAATGCTCACAAACAAGTTTTTCTGCCAACCAATCTCACAATCAGTGAATCCAAGCAACAGCCACTCCAAAACTCGGTCAGTTGTCACCCAGACCCTGGTTTTCAGTCTGTTTTTTAAATTGTTGTTCTATTACAATTGTCCCAATTTTCCCCTCTTGCTCTCCCTGTTGCACAGCAAATTTCCACCCTGTTCTCCATACCCATGGGTCATTTATACTTGTTTGTTGATTAGATCCTCCCCCTTCTTTCTCCCTTTATCCTCCTTCCCCTGACCCCCTGGTCATTGACAGTTTGTTACTTGTTTCCATGCCTCTGGTTCTATTTTGCTCATTTGTTTGTTTTGTTCATTAGGTTCCTCTTTTTTAAAAATTTTATTTATTCCTTTTTAGAGAGAGGGGAAGAGAAGGAGAAAGAGAGGGAGAGAAATATCAATGTATGGTTGTCTCCCCCATGCCCCAAACTGGGGACCTGGCCCACAACCCAGGCATGTGACCTGACTGGGAATCAAACTGGCAACCCTTTGGTTCACAGCTGGCACTCAATCCACTGAGCTACACCAGCTAGGGCACTAGGTTCCTCTTATATAGCTGAGATCATATGGTATACACAGGTGATCCTTCCTCCTTCCCAGAGTCTATTTCCTTCCCAGACCCATTTCCTTTCACCTGAGAGATGTATTTAAGCAGCCAAAGCCCCTAGAGGGTATGCAAAGAAATTTCCAGCAATTGGGAAGTCCCACAGGTCCCACCCCTTGTGGGGAGTGGTCAACCTGCCACAAGCAGCTAGGGCCCCATGTTAGGTGCCACTATTATAACCAAAAAACTAGTGGGGACCCATTGCCTGCCACCCATAAGCAATAACTCCCTAGACAGAGTCCAGTGGAAAGGAAAATGGACTTTTTTTATTTACTTAAAAATATACATAGCAGCCCTGGCTGGTATGGCTCAGTGGATTGA